>NC_081407.1:713811287-714129503 GCF_030272615.1 Cryptomeria japonica
TTTAAGAATAAGAGAAGTCTTTACACTTTTGAAGATTATGCCTCTGATGAAGAAAGTATCTCTGAAGATTGTTGTAGTGAAGGTGAAAGAGAAGTTAATCTCTTTATGGAACAAGAAGAGTTATCTGATGAACATATTGTTGATGATGAATAAGAGGAAATAGAAGTTGAAGTAGACCTTGAAGGTGAACTTGTGAGTGCACTAGAGGAACTTACAAAAGTAAGAAAAATAAATAAAAAGTACAAAAATGTTGCTGCTGAAGAACAAAAGCTATTAAAAAAATCTCTTGAGGAATAAAAGAAAATAATTTCTGATTTGAAGATTCAGTTGGAAGAAGCAAAGAGGATGTATGAAGTACCAAAGTCATATTTAGAAAGAAAGGATAAAGAGTATCAAAAGTTGGAGGAAGAGATTGTGAGTCTCAAAAAAGAACTTGAAAAGAAGAAAGATGAACTAAACATGAGGATTAAGTATGAGGGCAACGCCGATGTTTTGGATAAAATGTTGAGCAAGCAAAATCACTCCAAAGACACAAAGGGTGTTAGATTTGAGGTTGGTCAATGTTGGAACAATAAAGATTCATCAGACAAGAAGATACTCTTCACCTCTTCAA
Organism: Cryptomeria japonica; assembly: GCF_030272615.1. Classification (NCBI taxonomy): domain Eukaryota; kingdom Viridiplantae; phylum Streptophyta; class Pinopsida; order Cupressales; family Cupressaceae; genus Cryptomeria; species Cryptomeria japonica. Next base: position 713,811,901 of record NC_081407.1, read on the forward strand.
GTGAAAGTGAAGTCAAACAAACCCCAATGAGAAGAAGACATATGCTATCGTAATAAAGAATCAATCAAGGAACCAACATGTTGATCTTTAAAGAAAAGCCAATATTGATAATGGAAGCTTCACAAAGGTCAAGGATACACAAAGGGTGAGCTCAAGAAGACCAAACTATGCTACTCCAAGGAGACAAATGAGAAACAACTTCAACAATGAGTGGTATGCACCTCAATTCCATGGCTACTACTATAAATATAATACTTATGGTCATAGAATTGCAGACTGTAAGCTTATGCATAGGCCTTCTCCTAGTTTTGAAAGTGGAAATCAATTTGTTGCTCTTAGGAATATGAATGTTATTTGTTATCGTTGTAATGAGTATGGTCATAGGAGTTATGAATGTAGAAGAACTATATCTTAGTCCTACAATAGATTCTAAAACCCATCATTCAATGTAAGTGTAAAGTTATATCATTGTCAAAACTTGGGCCATATTGCAAAACATTGTAAGATTAGGGTAGCTAAACAAAAGAAGACAATGTCAACATTTGAACCTAATGTAAAATCAGAACAAAATGGGACAACATAAAAGAAGAAAGAAACCAAATAAGTTTGGGCAGAAAAGGATAAAGATAAGACTGAGTCAAGTTTGATTATTCAAACTGCCTTACATGTTGAAAGGAAGAACTTGTGGGTGGTAGATAGTGGCTGATCCAACCACATGAGTGGTGATAAGAATACATTTATTAAGTTTGAAGATTGGAATGGTAGCTCGGTGAGGTTTGGAGACAACTCTTCAATCAAGATAAAAGGCAAGGGCACGCTAAAAATTTATGGAATATTTAAAGCTCATGATACATGTATTATGTGGAAGGTCTAAAACATAATTTGTTGAGTGTAAGTCAGATGTGTAACAAAGGATACATGTTCACTTTTGACTCAAGAGGTTGTGAAATTAGAAAGGAAAGCACTGACAAACTTGTTGTTGAAGGCAAAAGGACAGATTGAAATGTGTACAACTTGAAAGAATGCTTTGATTCCCAATATATGATGGGACAAGCTGATGAAAGTTGGTTGTGGCATAGAAGACTTGGTCACATTAATTTTGATAATCTGGTTAAAGTGAGCAAGAGAGGGTATGTTAGGCACATACCTCAGATTGTCAAACCAGCAAGCAGTTTCTGTGATGAGTGTCAAAGAGGAAAACAAACTAAAGAGAGTTTCAAGACAAAGGAGTACTCAACTACAAGGCCTTTAGAGATTGTGCATACTGATTTGTGTGGGCCTACCAGAACGAGAGCCCTAAATGAAGAAAGATACTTTGTGCTTGTTGGTTAACATATTTGTCTTTCCTTTAATATTTTTTTAAAATGTTGACTCATGCATACCCTTGATGAAAATAAAATGAACCAGGTTTCGGTTTATCCTCTGCATAAGAGTGCAGCTCCTCGTAAGATATTCAATATTTTTTTATGCAAATAACTCAGAAAGAAACACACTTTTTACCAGAAAGCGAGAAAGGCTTTCACATTCATTTGTCAACACAATAAGAATGCTACAAGATAATTATTAATAAATGTAAAGCTCATGGACTTAAACTTTGAACATTTCAAATCAATGTAAAACTTATTTCATCAAGCATACTCAATGTAGCATAAATGTTGATTGGCACTCGCTCATGCCTCACAAGACAAGGGGGATCAGAATCATTTAAACAACAATGTACCACTATTTTTTCTTAAACAATGAATTCACAAACTTGTGAAGGACTGATAATGAAGTAAAATATTTCATACACAAGCATACATCCCAACAAAGATTGCTCTATCGTTCAAACGCACAGATTTAAAGACCCTACAAAATATATCATTCCATTCATATATCAAATGTCTACACTAAGATTCAAATAAAGTTAAGTTTGCTCATTCCAATCAAAGTTTTTCGGACCTTCAATAAAGCTTGCTTAATTACATTTATAGCCTCTAGGGTAATAGTTCTTTTGAAAATAACCCTAAATTCTTAAACTCTACCCTAGAGTTAAAAGAAATTGTTTGCTTCAAACTGGATAAAACTTAACTGAACAAAGGCCACAGACAGGATGACATCTCATCCATAAACCGATCAAGACTCCATCGTGGTAAAAGAAGTTGTTGATTTGTCCTATTTTGTTGCGGTACCATGTACATTCGCCACTCCAAATGTGTAGTTGATAAATTAAGGATAACCTGATAGTCTGGGAGTCCAATGTGCAGAATGAGTTGCTTCCAAACTTCTTTGTCCATGTTCACTCGCATAAATTTAATTTTATGTGCTTCTAAGTGATCGAAGCAAAATGCTAACATTGATTCTATCCTTGCCACTTTGGAAAATTCATCTATAGTTAGAGCCTTTGTCTCTTTAACAAGCTGCACCCTTTCTTTAAAGGTTTTGACCATATCTGCCGATGGTTCAATCGTTTGTCCATCCTCCTTCAATAGTTGTATATCGATGCATTTTAGATCTTTCTACATTGTACCAATAAGTTCTTTTAATCCTTTTAGTAACTTGATAGATTCTTCATGACCCTGTTTAATGATAGAGTTCCTCCATTAAACATTCTGTCTTGATACATACAACACGTTGTCATCCAAGTTATCCACTGGCTTCTTAGTAAGAAATTTAATGATGCCAAATTTTTGTACATCATTCATTTGCGCCAAGACTGCTACCCATTTAGTTCTTTCTTTATCCCATGTGGTAGCTTTCAATTCCAGCTCTCTACTCACAGTTATGGCATTATCATATACCTTGATAAGGTTAGCAATGTAGTCCATGCCCTACTGCACAATGGAATCAAGCCACTCATCAAAAACTTTAGCTATCATGCGGCTTCTTTGGACCTGATCTAATAGCTTTTGATTCACTAGTGATTTGGTGCCAAAAGATAATGTCATTTGTGTCAGGGGATGAGGACTCAGGTGATGTATGACATTAATATATTCTGCCATCTGGGTAACAACTTGTTTCAACTCCCATTTATCCTTCTCATCTTTCCAAGTCCTGGATATCATTCTCTTAGTAGAGGATTCTAAATGTTTAGCATCCACAACCCTTGAAGCGACTCTAGGTCGATTTTCTCAACAATAAAATAATTCTCAGTGGCTTTTTCTGGATCTCTATATGAGATAGGCTTAGCTACTTCCGCTACCTAGTGGCCCATTTCATCATCGACTTCCATCATTGCCAGTGTTTTAAGCTTCTTGGTTTTGGATATTTTCCCAAGGCACTTACTTACCATATCCTCCATGGGAATGGTGATAGGAACAATACTGTGTTTCTTCCCAATTGAAGCTCCAAGCCATCGAGAAGTACTGGAAGTTTCTTTGGGCAGGGGTGTCTGATCATCAAGTGGGTTGACAACAGTCATAGTGCTCATCAGATTTGGATCTTCTTTAGGTTCTTTTTCTGTATCTGCATCCTGCACTGAAGGGTTATTTAACACTTGTTGATCCATGATCACTTGGGTTTCCTCGCTTGAATCTAAGTCCACAACAATTTGATCCGCCACTGGTTCTTTGTTTTTCTTTTTGCTCCTTGAACGGGTGATTCAAACTCCTGAAGAACTCAATGGGGATCTCTTTGATCTTTTGGTTTGAACCTCTCCAATTTTAAGCCTTGTGGCACCTACAACATCAACAATTTTGTTAGAGGAGGAAGTGGGCATCTGTGTTGTAGCAAGTGGACCAATTGTTAATTAATTGGGAGTGATAATCGACTCCTTTCTAAATTTGCAATCTCTTAACCACATTCTTCTTATGACATTTAAGGACTTGGCTTGAATATTTTCTTCTTCTCTCCTATCCCAGTCAATTTCAGGGATAGGTTTCCCTTGAACCCTTTCATTGAATTCAAGATCCAATACATCTTTCCCTTCCTCTTCTTGTATTCTAGACACATTGATGGACAACCTCATTGTAGCAATCTATTGCAGAGTGAATCTTGACCATAATCTCCTCCTCACTTTAAACTCATCACAACAATTTTCCCAGTAGTCTTCTAATTGAGGTTCATGGAGGAAATGGTCATCAATATTTAGATGTTCTACAACATATCCCCTGCTATCAAACTTACGCCTGGCAATGTAGGGCTGAAAATTCATTTTCTTGAGCTCTAATTATAGGTTCAAGGCATCAGAAACAAATTTAAAACTATAGTATCCAAGTTCAATCGAGAAGACAACCCCAGATTTACCCTTCGCCCCTAACCTTTTGTCAATGTGGGCTAGCTATCTGCAAACTTCAATAAGAACCTAACTATCAAAGGCATATCTGGGCAATTTGAATGGTTCACCTTCAAATCCCCCCACTCTAATATAAGTAAACCTGGGAAATTGGATAAAGTAGCTTCCATATATACTGACCAGCTCCGTGGCCTCGGCTGACATTCTTTTATTTATGTCTCCCTACAACTCAAAGGCAAGCCTTCCTACAAAAACATCATTCCATCTTGTGAAATTTTCTCATGTCTCTATTGTTGTAGGTATGGGTAATAATCATAAACCTTCATGTCATCCACCCAAGGCTCATTATGAAACCCTTTCCATTCTCTAGTACAAGACAATATATAAAATAGATATGAGGACATGTAAAAACTAGACATTTCAACAAAATTACTCAAACCCTCATGTAGCCTTTCAGCAATAACGTGCACCCAGTCAAGATATTTCTCACCAACTAACAACACCTGAATATAAAAGTACATCCAATCTTCCCAATAGAAAGCATGTGAATTTCCTTTGAGTCTGTTCAACAATATTGCAATATCCCATACCTTCGTAATGAAATGCTCTCTTGTAAGAGGCTTGGGTAACCAGAACCCCCCTTTCTGAACCTTTAGAAGCTAGTTCCTTGCAGTGACACTTTTATATATGTTTTTCTTCTCAAAGAAAAATGCATATGAGGTACCAATTGACCAATCTTCATATGACTCTTTATGAGGGATTCCTACTAACAGTTTCTCTATTAATTTATACTAACAGTTCACCACTGTTGGTCCTAATGAACCCGTTATCAACTTCATATATGTTGATACATGTTATCACTAATTCTGGACAAGGAGCAATAGTTGGGAAAGAAACAACTTCAATCAAGCAACTTCTAACTATTCTTTCCATCATCGAGTTAGCCCTAGGGTTTCTATCTCTTTCTAAGGAATCTCCTAAGTCAATCTGGGCCAAAGAAGTGTCACCCAGTTCTGGAAGTATACTAACTAGGCATGATGTGTGACCAAGTTTTGGAAGAGTCGGCCTCATAATGGTCATTTTTACATCCATCAAACAGCTCCTAGAAAGAACAAAATTCTATTCCAAAACAAAGAATTTTCTAACACTGACTTTATGAGCTAATAACATAGCGGAGGGGAAATTATCAAAACTCACCTGTTACCACCATCAAATCTGTGAAACCCTCGGAAGTATGGAGTTGAAATTACCTTCGTCGTCTTTCGCTCCTCCAACAAAACAACTACCACTTTCACAATTTGAGAATTCGCAGGTTAAGAAGTGGAAAAAAACCTGAATAACACCTACACACGCCTCATGATGATTCACCCAAACATGTGAGATAACCAATGATTTGATGAGAACCTGACAACTTTCTTAATTACACATCAACTCTGCACAAACGGCTTGAGTTTTCATGATTTCTTTTCAAAATTAGAATTTTAAAATATAAGATGCCCAAAATATTCCTTTTGTCATGCCACCTTTTGCGTTATTAATGTCTGTGGGGCCAACTTGAAATGAACCTTTGAACTTTGAACCATCTCACAAGAAGTTCAATTGTTCAAGTTCAATCCTGAGAAAACAAAAGAACTCTCAATTTGCAGCTCAACACAACACCGGGAACGAGTGAAGACTTTTAACAAACAGAAAGGAAGACTTTGAACCTTGAACCTTGAACCGATTTAGAAATGGTTCAAAAGTTCAAGTTCAAGACCGAACTAACACATTCACGCTCGCTCGCTTAACAACATAACAAAGCCATAACCTACACAAAGGGACCAGTTGAACTTTGAACCTTGAACCAATACGCAAGTTCAACCAATGGGTTCATTGGGGCAGAAAATGTGAAACATAAAGGAACAAAGGTACATGACTAAAGACTGATCAAACTGAATGAGGGAAACAAAATTGAATACACATTATTTTATTCAAGACAAATAATGGGGTGACAATGCTACTCATAGATGCTTTTTCAAGGATGACATGGATCACTTTCTTGCAAGACAAATCACAAGCATTTGAGAGATTCAAGGTCTTCAAGAAAATGGTTGAGAAAAAGAGTGGTTACAAGTTGAAATGTCTGAGATCAAACCGTGGAGGTGAGTTCACATCAAATGAGTTTGAAGATTATTGTGAAAGATATGGAATTAGAAGACAATATTCACCTCCTAGGACACCCCAACAAAATGGTGTTGTAGAAAGGAAGAACAAATCAGTCAAGGAGATGGCAAGGACAATGTTGAATGAAGTTAATCTACTTGATGTTTATTGGAAAGAGGCAGTTCACACTACTATATATACACTAAATAGAGTGCAATTAAGTGTGAACAACAGAATGACACCTTATGAGCTATGGTATGATAGGAAACCATTAGTCAAGTATATCAAGGTGTTTGGTAGAAAGTGTTCATCAAAAGAGATGAAGATGGATTAGGAAGTTTTGATTCAAGAAGTGATGAAGGTATCTTCTTGGGGTACTCTACTCACAATAAGGCCTACAAGTGTTTTAACAAAAGACTAAAGAAGGTAATTGAGAGTGTACATGTGAAAGTAGATGAAGATATACATAAAGGAAGGCAAAAATAAATTACTCAGGCTGAAGAACCATATGTTGAAGATGAAGATCAATTTGAGAGTGAACAAGAAGAAGAAACACCTAGCAAAGCCCCCAAAAGATATGTGCAAAAGAATCACCCTGTGGATCAGATTATTGGTTACAAGAAGGAGATCTAGAAATACTAAGAAAGTAAACTTCTGCCTTATGACTGAGATGGAACCCAAAATATATGATGAAGCCAACAAAAGTGAAAAGTGGTTAAAAGCTATGGAGGAAGAGTTGCAACAGATTGAAAAGAGCAAAACATGGGAATTGGTTCCTAGACCTACTGACAAAAATGTCATTGGGACTAATGGGTCTATAGGAACAAAATGAATGAAGAAGGCAAGGTAATAAGGAACAAGGCAAGGCTAGTATGCAACGGATATGCTCAGGTAGAGGGCATAGATTTTGAAGAAATATTTGCACCAGTTGCAAGGCTTGAAGCTATAAGGATGTTCTTGGCATTTGTAGCCTATAAAGGATATAAAGTTTATCAAATGGATGTCAAATTTTCATTCTTGAATAGCAATCTAGAAGAAGAGGTGTATATAGAGAAACCTGAAGGGTTTCAGCTGCATGAAGATGACAACTTTGTTTACAGATTGAAGAAAGCATTATATGGTCTAAATCAGGCACCTAGATCATGGTATTCTAGGTTGGATAAGTATCTCCATCAACAAGGTTTCAGAAAAGTAAATGCTAGCAGCATATCAAGGTAGATGGATACCACATGATCATAGTAGTGGTATATGTAGATGACATCATCTTTGGAGGTAACAAAGATGTTCTATGTAAAGAATTTTCTGATCAGATGCAGTCAGAGTTTGAAATGTCCATGCTTGGAGAGCTGCCATATTCTCTTGGTTTGCAAATATCACAACAGAATAAGGGCATATTCATTTCTCAAACCAAGTATGCTAAAGACATGTTGAAGAAATTTTTGATGGAAGACAACAAACCGTTTAGCACCCCCATGGTGACAATGAAAATTAAGAAAAGATAATGAATCACCTAGTGTGGATCAGACCTTGTATAGATCCATGATTGGAAGCCTATTGTATCTTACCGCATCAAGGCCTGGTATAGTTCAATTTGTATGTATGGTTGCAAGATTCCAAGGATCTCCTAAGCAATCTTATATCAATGCAGTTAGGAGGATATTCAAGTATCTACAAGGAACACTCACTTATGGCTTATGGTATCCAAAGAAAGGAGATTTCACTTTACAAGCCCTTACTGATGCTGATTGGGAAGGTTACATAGATGATAGGAAGAGCACCAGTGGTGGAGCTTTCTTCCTTGGAGACAGATTGGTCTCATGGCACAACAAGAAGCAAGATTCTATTTCTCTATCTACGACTAAAGCATAGTGAATAGTTGCTGTCACATGTTGCTCACAGGTTTTGTGGATGAAACAAACCTTAAAGGACATTCAGGTATCATTTTTAGATCCTATTTCTATTATGTGTGACAACTCAAGTGCAATCAATATATCAAAGAACCCTGTCATGCATTCTAGGACAAAGCGCATTGCAATCAAATATCATTTTCTTAGGGAAAAGGTTGCAAAGAAAGAAGTGAAAGCTGAATATGTTTGTACTAGTGAGAAAATAGTTGATATATTTACTAAGCCACTACCCAAGGATAGCTTTGAATACTTGAGACAAAAATTGGGTGTTGTCTCACCCTCCTATTTTTAGAATGTTGAGTTGAGGTCTATGGTTCAGGGGGAGCACATTATTTCTACACTTTCCACCTTGAACCTCATGTACCATCTTAGGGGGAGTTTTGAATTCTTTTTGTAAGCAGTAATGGCACTGCTCTTTATATTGTAATAATGGTTCATCTAGCTACAGGAAGCAGAGGTTAAGAAGTTGTAAAGGAAATTTCTAATGTATTGCAGATGTCTCATGATCAAAATTGGAAGTTCCATTCATTGCTATAGAAAATAAAAGGGGGCGTTCATGCACAGTGGACAATTGGTTGCAAAACCCTTTGGCATTATTGTCAAAGGGGGAGAAATGGTCGAAATTTGTTGGAGAAATGGTCTATGAATTATTCTGCATAATGTGTTGACATCAATGCCCAAGGGGGAGATTGTTGGCATTATTGTCATTGACGTCAAAAGGATGTCAAGGGAGGTTGCAGTGATGCAGGCAACAGTCACACATAAGGATGTCAAATGGTTACAATGATGCGGGCAATAGTCGTACATAACACATCGTGTTATGTTGCAGGGGTTTTGATTAGGTTCATCGTCAGGGTTTCAACCAGATTCATCGCCTTAACATGTCGGTCATGTCAGAAATAGTCACCGAGTCGATTTCCACGTGGCAACAGTTATTTGGCTCATGTGTATTCATGGGTTCCATGTTGTGTTCATGAGCAAGGAAGAGACCTTGCGGGATAACATTGTTGAGAGATCAATCGGGCTATTTTCTTATCCCACAACGTTCCTGAGAGAGAGTTTGGACCTCACAAGATAACACTTGTGAGGTCCACGTGATGTTTCTTCTTATCTCACAGCATGTTGGTTGAGCATTGTGGAAAAGGTCATGTTCCTATCATGCGGGATAACATATGTTCAAAGAACAAGGCAGTCCCTCTTATCCCGCGGTATCAAATGTGACCCTCAAATGTCACGCAGGATAACTTAAGTTTGTTAAGCAAAGTGGTCCCTCTTATCCCGCATTGTCAAAAGTGATCAACAATGGTTGTCCAAGATAAGAAATTCAAAGGAGGTCAAAACAAAGAGATGTTCCCTCTTATCCCATGTGGGTTAAGAGGCACACAAAATGTTGCGCGGGCTAACAAGTGAAAGCATGCCATGAAAAAAACCTTATCCCGCTATCCCACAATGTTAAGTAGGACAAGGTGATGGTCGTGCGGGACAAGATAATGAAGCGAGAGAAGGATCCTGCTATCCCGCACCTACAGATGGATGTAAAGAGTAACTCGTGGTATAAGGAAAAGAAAAGACAAAAGAGGAAAACCTCACCCCGCGTGGGTTAAGAGCCTATGCTAATGTGGTACAGGCTAATAAAGAAAGAGGAAGGCTTCTTGAGAATGACAAAAGCTTATCCCACGTGAGTAGAACATACATATGATACGCATGGAGTTCAATGGAACTGAGCAGCCCAATTGTCCACCTAGGAACTGACCAAGTTTGACTAGACAACATGGCATGTATGGAGCGAATCAGAGGACACCTATTGAAATGATGAAAGGGTATTTTATCGACAGAATTGAAGATTGTGATCGACTTTGCGGCCATGCCTGCAAGTCAATAGACTCAGAGGTCCATGTGGACGATTGACCAGGATTGACCAAGTGTCTTAGACATTGAATAAGAAGATGTATGCATGCCGATAGGCATAATGATCTACATGGAGGCCAACCGACCTTGACCATTTGATCTGGACATGAGGCTCCTTGATGAGCTAAGAATAAATCATATACGTAGAATTCGGTGATGAAGGATTCTAGTGTGGTAGTTGCCAATCTTTTCAGAGTAGGTCAAAAGAGGATGAAGAATGCATTAATGGTGAACCTGATGCAGATGGTTGATGGGCTTGAGGAAATTGACATAAGCAAAATCAAATTTGTTAGATAGATTAGGGTTGCTAAATATAGCAACTTAGTATAGAGAATGATCAGAAGAAAGGTTGGATGGATGCATTTACTACAACCAACAAGTATGAGATCATATTCAGGACAAAGAATGAAATCTCCAAAGTTGCAGATCTCCAAGACAACCAAGAATAAAATATTCAAGATTGTTGTAGAATAAAAATATGATGTGTGCAGAGTCAATCCAATCAAGCAGTAGTTGTAAATATGATTCAACATTGGTAGGTGTAGCTGTTGAGGCAGAGATAGAGGTGGAGATAAAGATATCTCCACTAATCGATTATTTAATGATGTGTTGAAAAGGTGTTGCTACTGTGTGAAGTGTTGAGTGTGAGATAGAGTGTGTCACTGGAAAAAAAAATAGATCAAATTTATAGAAGTAGAAAGTGTCATTACAGAGGAAGAACAAAGTTTTCATGGGTCGCTACTATGGTCACTCAATGGGTGTTTGTTTATTCCCCGTCCTTTATTTTCCATATATTTATTCTCTTGCATTAAACTCCTTTCCCATGTCTCTCTCCACAAGTTATCCCACGGTGGCTATTTCTTAGTGCTCCTGATCCTACGCTTGCCTGCCTTATTCTACGCCTACATGGTTTAATAGAAGTTAATGAGTTCCCATTGAATGAATAATTGTTAGTCTGTTGCCTAGTATTGCATGCTTGCCTTACTATTGCATGTTTTAATCACCCCTAGGGGCAAGAGCATTTTGACTCAAAACTGTAGGGGGCCAATGTTTATACAGTCTCTAGGCAGTATAGGGTAGTTGTAGCTGCAGTAAGTCCACTGGCTAAAGCCTATATCCCTTCCCTTTTCTATATCCCACCACCCCATGTGAACTATGGTCCATGGAATGGCTTGTTAACTCTTCCTATTATTGGGTGGTGTTATATGCCTCGTTTGTCGTGTATGCAATGTCTGACTCGCTTGTGATTGATTGATCTTACAATGAATGTATGTGATTATGAGTTGCTAACTTATAATTAATCAAATTATATGAGTAGTTGGTTTTGCTAATAGCCCTTGTAACTATGTAGTTCCCCATTTATGACTTTCAATGCTACCTAAACCAGCCACCTAACTCTGAAGCTATAGCCACCTCCACTCAAGTAGTCAAATCAATAGAGAAATGCTACGGCTCGGCCCCAGCTGAACGCCAATGCCTAGGAAATGCCAAAAACCAAGTATTTTGAACTCCGGGATCTGAATCAAGATCAATTGGTGTTGCTCCCACCTCTCCTACTTATAGCTCTCTAACCAGAAGATATGTCATTGGAAATAGCGTATAGTACCCATTAATCATTAAGGAAGTGGGTTGTATCGCATGGTTTAATCATTTTAGATGAAAGATGAAATAAGTAGGTAAACACACTTCATATAGCATAATAGAAGATTGGAGAGTCACTTGGCTCCCTCAATCAAGAAAATAACAATCGTGATCCTCATTAGTGGAAAGAAAATGACTAGTTTACATGACCTTTTTTTATTGGACAGCATACGATGATTGGCATGACCTATTGATGACACAGTAAATAAAAAGGAGGTTTTCTTTAACTCCCCCCGCTTATGTAGGTTAGGGTTTAGTAAGCCAAATAGTTTTGGGGCTACCCATTTCCAAAGGTAGGAAAAGCAGAGTCGACGAATAAAGGAGGAAGCAAGAGTAAAGAAGGAATTTATAGGTAGGGAAACGGTCAACCTCACAAGCTTGTAGAGATACATAATAGATACACAATAGATACACAATAGATACACATATATAATGCAAGAGCCATTAATTTGCTTGCTTCACCCCTCACCCTTTGGAAGCACCTTTTCTTCTCTACACTTGATCATCCCCTTTTCATAGGTTGCATTCTTTCGCTCTGTTCCAGTCCTATATTCACCAATTTCATAGTTAGTGTACCTCGAAACGAAAAGAGCAAGGGCATCAGAAATCCAATGTGTTCAAAGTGTGTGCACCCGCAACCAGTACACAATGCAAAAGACTATGTCAAATGCAGTGAGTGGGGGACCTCTATGTCAATGTCGAGAGCAATCTGTAGCAGAGAGAAGAAGTTACCCATAAAAAGGAAGGAGGAGAAATAAAGGGAAAAACGATAGCAGGCAGAGAGAGTCACTCTCAAGATATGAGAATTTTATAAGTGTTACACAATTCATTTGTAACAGGGATTTATCATTGTATTGTAAACTTGAACAATCATTGTATTTCTGTGAGTGGGTGCTCAAATAAAGGGTAGGTGCTCCTTTGAGTAGGTGCTCCTTGGGTTGGTGCCCTAAACATTGTAATATGTTATTTATTGTGAGGCTGGATTGAAGCAGTAGACTCCAACAACAATTCTCACTAAGGTTTTTCCTCATACATCTTGTGTTATGTGATGTGCTCTTGTGTGTTTGTGTTCTAAATTAATTTACAGTAGTAGTATTAGGACACATAGTTAAAAGTTTTTAAAATACACTGATTCACCCCCCTCTTAGTGTCCATTTTTGTTCTTCAATGGTGTTTCGCGATCAAACACAAACATAGGTGTGTTGATTTGAATTGATAATATTTTATTTATTAATCACTAAAAACTTGTAAATGTAAATAACATTTTATTTATAGATCTAGGGGTAGCATTCCTCTGACTTCAAGCATTTCATCAATGAGTAAACAAGAATCATAGCATGCTAAGGAAACCCTGTCAAACAAAAGTTCATTAGCTGAGAAAGCAAGACAACTGATCCAATTAACAAATTCAACACACACATGATGGATGATTTTCTGAATGATAATTTGTTTACATCTTGCATGAAGTTTTGACTATTTTGCATCTTCAAAATTTTGAATCATTGGATCTCCTGAAAATTCTCAATGATTCATCGAGCTAGAGAAAATCGCAGGGGACTCTAATACTTTTTTGGTTTTCTGTTTGTGAGGCAATCACTTGTACTGCGCAATTTTTGTCTTGAGACATGATTGGAAACATATCACTGAAGACAGTGTTCCACTTTGTGCATACAAATGGTTAAATCTTGTCTGTTTTTATGCAAGCAACACTTAGGTCGTCTTGGTTTAATTATACCTCGATGCGTGTGCCATCTTGCAATATCAAAATCCATGTACGTTTTACTTAGGTCATTATGGTTCAATTATACCATTATGCTTGTATAAACTTCCAACATAGCAAAAGCTCAATTATGACAAAGCAAAACAAAGAAAAAGCATGTGACTATACATGAATGACAATGAGAAAATGAGGGTGATCACTTAGTTGTATATCATTTTAAATCTTGCATTTAGTTGCATATCATTTTAAATCATGCATTTAGTGGCATATCATTTTAAATCTTGCATTTAGTTGCATATCATTTTAAAACTCATTATCATACATCTCATTTTCAAGATACATCTCATCATTATCATTATCATACATCTCATTTTCAAGATACATCTCACAAATCAAATTCATCAATGCGCCCTATCATTATATCATCACATCTTCATCAATCAACATCAAATCAAGAGCATTTATCTAAGCATCACATCATCATAGAAACAACATATCAATGCATAAATCATCATCCATAAACATATCACATGAGAATCGGAGAAATCAATGCCACATATATATCTCTCAAAATGGTCGAAATATACAAGGGATGTCATGTTGGTCAAAATACAACACAATGATCAAAATACAATAGAGACAAGTCTCTCAGGTATGACTATCTCTTGAGGCTAACGGTCTCGTAGCAGATGTCCTACCACCTGGATCTCCACCAATAGGATCACGACGGGGAGGCCCTGTAACCCCTCTTCTCTTTGTCCTCGAATGAGTCTGAATGGATCGACTGGATGCCACTGCAGCATAGCTAGGAGCTATGTGATCTCTAGGGACCACCTCCTCATATAAACACCTATAGTACTCAGCCTCATTGGCTGTGTATTGCATCCCTCTTAGTGTGTCTCTCATAGGGGCACCGGTCGTCGCTTTCTCCAAACTATCCACACGAGCCTCTACTCGACCTAAGCACTCTATCACCATGTCCCACTCTGTTGTGATCTATGTAATCTGGCACTTCTATGCTAGCACCTATGCCTATAACTCCTACACTATAACTTGTAGGGATGAGAGGGTACCCTAATCTGAACAGGTACCTATGTCGTAGTCCCACCTATGCCTGTCCTTGTCCGAGGTGCCAATGGAGGTAGAACATTTGATCTCCTCCTCTGGGTGGGTCGCCTATCATCCTCTATACCCCCCACAGCTGCTAACACTGTGCCTACCCTACCAGTACCACCAACACTAAGGAGAACTCCTCCTCCTCTCCCTCCATCCCCACCTCGTCCTTTATCTTGTCCTCTATCTCTATCTCTTCCTCCATCCCCACCTCGTCCTCTATCTCTCCCCAAAACTCCTATATCACCTCCATATCCTCCTCCTCCTCCTCCATCACCTCCTCCATCATCCCCACCTCCCTCTCTGACCTCCACCCCCTCCTCATCTCTCTCTCTATCTTCCCCTCACCTCTCTGGCTGCTCATCCTCTTCATCGTTAAAAGAAGGTACCATCTCTACTGGATCTGATATCTGTACCATTGCATGTGCCATGAAATACGTTGCAAACTCCTCAATCATCCCAGCATCCACAATCCCAGCTCTATAATCCCAGATATGGCCTGCTAATTTCATATTGCTACTACACTATCCACTGTGGGCCCCCACTCAAGCACATCTTGTCTCTAGCGAGCATACAAGCACACTCCTTGTGGCATCCCCTATTGTCTCCCATACTGTCGTTGCACACTGCTATGCAAGAATCTCTCGATAATGAAGGGCATCCACTCAATCAAGTATCTCGACATATATAGATAAGGCATCTCTAGTTGTCCTCAGCCCACACCTTGCAATCCATATACGGTCTCCAAATGACCTTATCAATATCATCTAATGCTCTCCGCCAGTGCTCTATTTTGCCTATCTTACGCTCAACAACTATACCTATACACCCATATGCATATGCTCGCCCAATTGGCCTATCCCTATCTGCAAGTGGTCTCGCCATAGGAATGTGCTCCCAAGCCCACACCTGTAATAATGTCACTCCTATTGACAAACTATTGTATCCTAGATACACCACCTGGTGAAGCTCCCTGTAAAGGTGTCCTAACATACAGGACCCCCAAGAAAACCTGTGTCCCGATGTAACCATGTCCTCCAGCACCAATCCCCATCCCATAGCTAGTCCCTTCGACCTGCGGTCGGGACACAAGAATCTGCCAATGAAACCTGCTAAAACAAAGGGTAAAGGGGCATAATCAAGATCTACAAACTCTTTCCAAGGGATCTCATATCCACAAATCTGATAATCTTGGAAGATGTGATGGAGAGCCTTTGTCCCACCCTCCTCAGTCTGCTCATACAGCAACAAGGCCCCCACAATCAAAATCCACATAATGTGATAACAGTCCTCAGGTGTGACTGTTATCTCGCCAGTTGCCAAATGGAAGGTGTTTTTATCACTGTGCCACCTCTCTACCAAATTTGTCAACAAACCCCAGTTAATGATATACTGAGGCATGTCTAATAACGAAGTCAAGCCGCATCTCTCAATAACATCCCTATCGGCCTGTGTCAATCGCGGAATCAATGACCACGGTCGCGGAAATCACTCTCGTGACTGAAGTACACCAAGATGTGCCTGCAAAACAACAAATGTCCATCATCAGTTCCCACATATATCCAATATATCCAATCAAAACAAAATCAACTTGAAACAACGAAGGATCAAATCAAGTCCCATATCGAAAATCAAACACCATATTGAAATCAATCAAGACCCATATCGCAAGCACCATATCAAAATCAAATCAATGACCCATAATGCAAGAAACTCAAAAATCCATATCGCAAGCATCATATCAGGAATCATATCGGAAATCAAGAATCAGAACTCATATCGGACATCAATTTCATATTGCAAGGCAAAAAATTAAAGATCCACATAACTAAAAATCAGGATCCTCATTCAAACAATCAATCAGCTTAGCACTTCAAAACAAAAGCAATTTCAGTAGACTCTCTATCATCATATCAAGACTTGGACATCATCACAGCAGGCAAAACATTGACTCGAAACCCATCCGGAAACACTCAATTTGGCAATCCATATCAGACACAAAATTCACAAATGGAGAAATCTGACACTAAGACAACAGGCACAACCTTAAAACCACTTAGCAGGCACCTATCCACTCCTAGGTCATCTACCTCATTTATTTTCCCAAGCGACGCATTCTCCAAAAATCATTTCTACCACTTTTTTACCCCACACGCCAAAGCAGTCCTTCCACGCGCTAAGCCGCTAGACATGTGTTATTCTTCTTCGCCTACGCACTATACTCTTTACCCTATGCGCTAATCTGCCCTATGCACTAGCAAACATCACCATCGCGCCAACCTGCCAACCCCATGTGCTAGTCTATCCTACGCGCTATCCTACATTCCCCATGCGCTCACCTGTTTCACTGATGCGCTAAACGACTCTATGCACTATCCTAGACCTGTGACACGTTGTTGAAACCACCCAAGATGCTACCCTAGCTAAGAAACCCTACGTGCTACTATGCTTATCATATGTGTTGTGCGAGACCTCCTATGCGCTAAAACGGTGAAATTGGAAGCAAAAAATGGAAAATGTGACCAAAATCGACAAAATAAATCAAAAACGTGGCAAAATTTAGGTAGCTTATAGGTGGACCATACACGGTGGGCCTCCGATATCGACAAACGCGCTCAAATCGGTGAGAAGCATAAGGAACCGGCATTTTTGTCAAACTCCACGTGTCACTATCACAAGAGGTCAAATATACAAATGATAAAAATAAAATCACTTTTAACCTTTTTATAGGGTAAAAGTCAAAAAGGGTTAGTAGGTGGGGCATGTATTTTGCTCATTTTCTCACTTTTAACCTTGTCAAACACCATTTTTTGGGAGATGAATCAATTACAACGCATTCAACACGGTCAAATTTTCAAAATGCAATTAATTCCAAAAACACTCACCAAATCAACAAATTTTTCAAAATCCTTGATTCATCTCCCGAGGGGGCATCATCAATATTATTCATCAAATCTAGGGCACAACATCAACATATCAACACATGACATCACATCAATCAAATTTAGACGACATATCCGACAATTTTCTTTGAAACAGCATGTGCACACACGTCACTTCAAAGAGGGGTAAAATGTAGACGTATAAAAATGACCACTTTCCCAAGTGAATATTTAATATTCATTTTAATCTCATTCATTTATTTAATTAAATGAATTACTCAATATATTTAATTAAGTTCACCTAAGCCTTTCATATCCTTTTATTAAATAAATCACTTTATTTAATTAATTCCCCTTTCTCCCCTTTTAATTAAATTTACATTTAATTAAATTGTTCCTTGCAAATAAATAAATCTAATTTATTTATTTTAATCCCCCACTTGTATTTATGCAAGTTGCATCTATTTTAGTTGAAATAAAGTAATTTATTTTAATTAAAAATCCCCTCCATCCACTTGCAAAATCCTACATCTCCCACTTGCCTTCCTAAACCCCCTTCTAGATTCTTCTAATCACTTCTAATTCAGCCTAATCCATCTCCTAAATATTGTCACATCCCTAAGAAAAGGGAAGTCACTTCTCAAACCCTTAAAGTCTTTGAAAACCATTAAAGGTTTTATGTCCTCAACAAGTTAACCTCCAAAGTCTTCCAAACCATTAATGGTTAACTCAACCTTCTTACATGGTTAGAGACTTTTTGCCTAACTCAACCTTCATCTAACCCAAGGGTCTCATCAAGCATTCATTTCTTTGACCATGGTTATCCCTTTAACCCTTGCACAAGAGTTTATCCTTTGGATAAAAGCTTTATCCAATGGATAACCTTAGCCTAACCTTAACCCTTACCTCCTAAGGTAACCATGAGGTCTTCTCAACCATTTAATGCTTGTTACATCTCCTCTCAAGCAGTCTCTTGTTGAGAATTGTCACCATTTCATTGGTGAGAATTGTAAACATGGATTGATAACTTTCAATCCTGACCCTTGTTAAGATTATCCAATCTTGACCATCCATTGCCCTGTTTTTCCTATAAATAGAGCTCTCATCTCTCATTTTCATATCCAAGTCTTTAGTATCAAACTTATAGACATTTTAATAAGTATCCAAATTTCCTACATCCATAATCATTTTTAAATCAAACATTTAGCCTCTTTTTGAATAAAAATCATCTTAATAAGCATTTTTAGAAGCATTTCTATTATCATAGCATTCTCATATTAGACTAGTATATCATGTTAGGATAGAGTTTACTAATCTTTTATCTTATCATCATATCCATGCTAGTTTAGATCATACTAGAGTTTATATCATGCATAACTAGGAATGCATTCGTATTAAGGTGATTAATATCCCTCGTTCTCATAGTTGTCATTCCTAAGTCACTTTGTTCAGTGATCTGAAAGCAAAGGCATTGACTTGAGGGATCCTATGAGATAGAGAACAATGGAGCGTCCCTTGGGAAGTTGAGCTATTCAACATAGCTCCATAACTTGCACCAAGAGTCCCATTGGTGTGTGGACTTGTCTAGAAACCAAAATTTATGTTTCATTGCACCACTTTTCCCACACACGTGTCACTAGAAGATAGAGTTGATACATTTGAAAATATGTAAGATAAATCATCATTAGCATTGTTAACATCCTCAACTATATTGAATCAGAATCATCATCTAAATTGATCACAATAGGAGTTTTTATGTGAGGAGGAGGAGGAGAAGAAGAACCATTTTGAATTGAGAACTTTAACTTTTGGTGAGGTTGGTCAAGATAAGGATCCTCTCTAGGATTGGGTGAATTCTAAGAAGACGAGATCAAATCAATATTTGATTACTTACAAGAAGAACCACCTTTGGAAGAAAGCACAAGGAGACTCCAGAGACCATGGGGACTAACTATCATACACTGGGTTACCCTAAGAGACAGTCGAAAACAACTTCCAGATGAATAAATTATAAAACTAGATAGTCTAGGGACACTAACACCCAAAAGAGACACTAGCACTCAGAAGGACACTAGCACCCAATGTTAGTGTCCCAATTTAGTATTGGTGTCTAGTTTTAATGCTTGAGTCCTAAATGGGCACTATAGTCTAGTCTAGGTATTTTAGTCTTGTTTTAACACTAATGTTATGATCAGTGAGCAACCCAAAGTTAGGGATTGGTCACTAGGACACCCCAAGAATAGAGGAATCATCCACAAATTCCTACAACACCTTAGGCACTCAAAAATGACAAAACTTGACTCAACTAAGAACTAGTTAAATGACTTCCCCAAGTGTTAGACACCACTAAAACATAAAAGGAGAATATGGGAAGGTGTTCAGTGACCTCACCAACACTCATAAGTGCTACCCTAAGCCAAAAAAACAACGATTGACAATTATGACACTTTTTGACATTAGAAATACTTCACAATACTCTACAAGAGTGTCCAATTTGGCCCAAAAACTTTACAAACCACTCAAAATTCCACAAGGAGACATGAATAAGACACAATGGGTCTACAACACCACCCAAGATGAGTCCAAGACTCATTAAATTTATTTTAATCCCAAAAACGAGTTCCCACATTCATTTACCTTAACTAATCAAAAGAAATTTGATCAATTCAATAATCATTCGTGCTCAAATCCAACACCAATACATGGAGTTCAATTCCTATTCGCTAACTTAATCCATCCAATTACATACCCTCTAAACAAGGAATCTAATGAAAGAATATTATTTTTACATTACAAGTGGACTCAATTATCCTTTCAATATATAATTACATTTTATTGAATCAACTGAAAAGAATAAGTAAAACCATAAAATATGAATCGACTAAGCCATCTCAATATGCTATCCTCTAGACCCTAACAGTGGTATACACACCACCCAACTGTGTGGAATCAAAAGATGCACTTACCTAAGCTAGGATATAGTCACACGGACCAAACACTCACATGCACAAGACACATGGGAAGAAGTCAATAAGAACATCCAAGAATGAATGATAAAGGCATCCAATCTCAAGAAATACACAACATCCAATCACAAGGAATACATAGCATACCAGAATGCAAGGATGGAGTCAACACCAATAGAAAAAAAACAAAACATCTTTTAGGTGCTAATCAACTATACTAGGACTAGATGTTAGAGAACTGGTTATGTAGTGTCATCACATGTGCATGAAGGGATGGAACCATGTGAAATCTCATACTCCTCTCATGTGGATGAGAATACTCGAGCATACATGTCAAGCATTCAATGAGTAGACATTTCTTCCCAATTCATCATCCTTAGCCTGTATGAACACTAAAGTATGCAAGGAGAATCTCAAGTCATCATCCTTATCCATTTTAATCACTCAAGGTATGGAAGGTATTTCCATTATCTTGGTTAATTAATTACCCATGTTTCATTAGTTTTCACTTGATTAAATGGCTCTTCACAACGTGATCAATCATACAATCCATTTTGAGCCAAGGGCACATTGGGAGCCACTCACATAACCTTCTCTAGTACCTACATATTAAACTCGTCACATTCCACAATGAACATGGAATAAAACTCAAACAATATTGAATTCCAATTTTCACAAGTTTTCACATTTCACATGCATTTTCTCAATTCTTGAAAATAACTTACAACACAATCCAAATGAATCTAATTTAACATTTTACAAGGTATAATAGAATACGCCCACATAATAATCCATTACAATTTGCATCAATTTCACATTTTTCCCCATTTTCACAAATTCATAAAATCCAGCAAAATTCCAAGGAATCCATTAAATAGCTTCAAAGCTCACCAAAATTCAAAATTCACAAAATCAAAATGTGAAAGATGTCCTTTTGGTTTAAAATTTCTCAACACCCCCTTTTTAACATAAACTATTCATTTGAATAATCAACAACTTCTCATAAGGATTTATAACTGAGAACGATATCTCTTGCTCAAGCGTTTTCTCCTGCCCAGGCATTTTCAAACGGCTCACGTATCCCTGTCGTTGCGAATGGTGCAACTACTAGGGATGTTGTTGTTGTTGTGGGTAGTGGTGGGGGTTGCTCTGCGCCCTTTACCATTGCCTCCCCTCCCCTTTTTGTTGAGTGTTCTATGTGTGATGCTCCCCTAGTGGTGGGTTGTGATGGTTCCCCCATGGGTGGTGTCCCTGATCCGGTTTTGGATTTGGATGCCCTTGTTGCTGCTGCTAATGCTCAGGTTAATAGGGACTCTCCTCAAATTGGTGGTGCTCCTGATGACCCCCCTGCGGGTGGTAATGCTTTGCCCAAACCTTCTTTTGTTGGGAACCGTAGCATTGCTCGTGTGGCAAGATCTGCTGCACATCCTTCCAAGGGGGTTCGTCCTCTTCCTTGTGCCAAGACTTCCCCTATTGTGGTCTGTGGCCAAGAAGTTGTGGAGAATATCAATTTCTACCAACACAGTGCTTTGGTTTGCAGATTTGTTGGGTTTTGGCCTTCTCTTCCAGACCTTCATCATTGGGTGAATGATTCTTGGAAGCCTTTAGTTACTTATGGCATTGAGCTTTTCCCTTGTGCTAAAGGCTTTTTCATTGCTTCTTTTACCTCTACTCTTGACCGTGATTTGGTTCTAGGAAAGTTGTGGTCTTGGGGGATCACTCTCTCTCTATTAAGCCCTGGTCTTCTTCCTTCAACCCCCTTACTGAATCTCTATCTATTCGTCTGATTTGGGTCCGCCTCCCCAATCTCCCCCTCCATTTCAAGGAGTCTTCTTGCTTTGAGGCCATCGGTAACTCCATTGGCAGCTTCTTGAAGGTTGACGATGCCATGAACTCCATCGCTCATTATACCTTTGCTCGCCTATTAATTTATGTTGACATATCTCTAGCCCTCCCCAAGGATGTGGTTCTTATGGTTGGGGATAGGCCATGGGCTCAACCGATGGATTATGAGGGCCTCCCCTTTCGCTGTCAAAGGTGCTTCTCAACGGGCCACTTAGCTTCAAACTGCTCTCTCTCTCTCTCGCGTCACAGAGGCGCTACTACTTGGTGGAAGGATACTACTAAAGATCACTTGACAATTAATGCTTTTGACTCAGTTGAATCCCCTCAAGATGAGGTGCCCCTTACTACTGATGATGTCTTTGTTGAGGTTACTACTATTGTAGACTCTTCCGTCCCCTTGGCTCCTACATTCGTTGCTCCTGATCCTCAGCTTCGCTCTTCTCCTGGCAATTTGGTTCTTCTTCAGCAGCAACAGTCTATTAGTGTTCTACAATAACAGTCTGCAGGTGTTCTGCTGCAGCAGTCTGGTAGTG
Organism: Cryptomeria japonica; assembly: GCF_030272615.1. Lineage (NCBI taxonomy): Eukaryota > Viridiplantae > Streptophyta > Pinopsida > Cupressales > Cupressaceae > Cryptomeria > Cryptomeria japonica. The sequence continues at coordinate 713,834,771 of NC_081407.1, forward strand.
ACTCTATGAGGTCTCCCCTGCCTAATTTGTCTTTGAATATTCCTAATGATAGTGTTGCATGGACGATTGTTTGTTGCAGGCGGAAGGGAAAATATACCCCCCTTCCCCAGCCCCCCCTTCGTCAAGTTGTGGATTATCCCCACTCTTGAGTTGGGTTGGGTTGTTGATGGTTTGACAAGTGAGTTTGTTTGGCCTATCTAACTTTGTTTGTTTGGGGTTTACACCCTTGTTTGGTATGTCTAATTCTGATAGCCTGTTGGCTTTGTAAAAGGTCAGTGCCCTAGTTAACACTTCGTTATTTATCAAAAATATAAACTATTCATTTTGATCATTCTACAAAAAATTGGGCATAATAACGATGTATTTTGGAAATTTTCATAAAATTTATCAAAACGATTAAATGAATTACTAATTTCAATTCTACAAACAATGGAAATGTATTTCCTACTCCAATAAATATTTTCCAACCATTTAGAAACAAAAATCAAATGAAATGGAGAAGAAATGAAGAACTTGCCTCAATTTTAGCTAAAACTTCCTATTTGAATTTCTCCACACACAAAACAAATGCTTTATTCCATGCAGCAGTATGATCCTCTCCCAATTCATGTCCTACACACAATTCCCTTCATAATTTCCCAATCCACAAAACCAATTTCAAAGGAGAGATGGTTACTCTTTCGCCATTTTCTTCACAAAACATGCTAATTGTAAAATAACTCTCTTTTTCCTTTTTAACACTCTAAAACTCAAATATCAAAATAATGTTAATTTATTGCAAATTATATTCTCCCCCTAATTTTACCCTTGGACCAAAATAGGCATTCAAACATATTCTTTTACATATAACATACAAATCTTTCCTTAACATCCATATAAACCTATTTTAACATTAAATTACAAAAAACTACCATTTAATCCATAAAAGCTTATTTTCACACTTTAATTTACAAGAAATATAAATTAGCATCAAAACACCCAAACACTCTTTCCTATTCATCCACATAGGTATTTTGGTTTCTAGAATGCTACCAACCATTGTATCCAAGGCAATTATTGGAAACTATACTTGAACCAAGTAATTATATGGGTAGGGCTAAGCATTTATGGCCAATGTGATATATCCCATATAACCACCATTGGGTATAACTTGGACCTGTCGATCTAAGTGAAGAAATACTCTATACTTGTAATCACTCCTTAAACATCAAGTGTACCTATGTATGTAAATAATACTTGAAGCATAGAAAAATCACCCAATAGGGTTTAAAATCATAACCATAATCTCATTGCATTTAATTGATCAAACTCATGTTATCATTTGATTTCAGCATACTTATTAATGCCTCAAAACATCATAAGTTTGTAATCACATTTAATCCACATTTACATAATATATTGCACATCATGAAATTGAAGCATAATATTAAATAGGTTTGTTACCATGTCACATGCACCACATGAAATATCATCACAAAAGAATACATCAAGTCCCCACAAGGAACTTGTAACAATAGCATACATGCATATCAATTCAAATAACACCAATGACCAAAATGTTGAGGAATACCATCTCGAACATGCAAGTGGTCTATACACACCATGAATCATAAGGGTACCATAAACACATTGAAGTAAAACATAGAATAATCACTCAAAAGAAAAACTCAACCATCAACTATGCATCCCAAGATACATAGTCAAACTAGTGCCAAGATCTATACATCTTCAGGATACAAATCGGAAGGGCATTATGTTACAATAGATATCTCTTAGTGTATACACCTAAAAAATGGTATGAAGATAGCTAATTAAATATGCAGTTATTTGATTAATCCCCCTTTGCAATTAATTGAATTCACAAGCAATTTGATTAATTTATCTATTCATCTACTAGTAAATAAATCTACATGATTTATTTATATAGTTCATTTCATATCCCCCTTTGATTAATTAATTATAAATTAATTAATTCCCCTCATTTTAATCACTTCTTCTAATTCCTAATTAAGATTAACAAACTCAAGTTTGTTGAGATTAATTATCATTTTTCAAATTATTTGAATTTCCAAATTCAAATGAGCACATGACTCCTAACTTTTAACCACCTAGCCTAACCATCCTCTAACCTAACCCATTCCACCTAACCCTAGGTTTAACTAACCCTATCCTATCTTGCACATTCTAACCTCCTTATCCTAACCGCATATGGGTTGGATATCCTCCCCTTGAGACACATGGCACTTATGCCACATGTCTCCTCCCTTGGACACTAGCCCTCTTAGGAGCAAGACTCCTTGACACTTGTCACCACAGAGATGACAAATGTCCCTCCCTCCAACCTCTTCTCCAATCTCCTCCAATTTCATCCTTGATATCTTCAGACTCAATCTTGACCTTTGATTCCTGTCACCTCACCCCTGGCCTTGGAAATCCTATAAAAATCCCCCATTTTGGAGCACAAAGGATCCCATCTCATATCAATTTAGGCATTGTTACTATAGGCATATCCATTTTAGCATATCATTTAAACATTGTTATTATAGGCAATTGCATCTTAGATCTAGCTTAATTTAATCATTTTCTAGAATAATTGTTGAATCATGTAGCTTAATCAATCTCTATTCTAGCTTAATTGCATCATCATCATAGCTTAATCATGCATATCATTAGCTTAATTAGCCTCTTGGATCAATCTAGCATAATCAATCTCATCTAGCTTGCATATCATATCATTTTAAATCCTCTATCTAGGTGTATTCAAGTCACTGGGATTGCTTATCCAGATCTGAGAGCAAAATCCACACTCGCATCTCTTAGGAGGCGATAGGTCGCTTTGTCATCGTTTATCTTTCATTTGATTTGAATTTGCTAACCATGCTTTTAATGATCTATTGAGTGTTTGTGTTGCAGTTGCAAGTAGCCTACTTCACACACACAACACTTAGTCCTAGAGATGCAAGAGTATTTGGGCTCAAAGTGGCTCCAATGTCAACTAAAAATATATCTCAAGTTTAGTTCTATTTGTTTTTTCATGTTGTTTTTTGTGTCTACTTGAAGAAGAAATTTGTGGTTGAAGTTACCCAATTTAAAAGGAATCATCCAATAGAGGATCCTAATGGGTACTTTTAGTTTTGATTTGGTGTAAAAGGGAATAAAAATGACTAAGTTGTAGCCAATTGAAGGTTTTGGCCTCCTTATGAATTGGTCAAAGGTTCAACTAGTTCTGAGACCCCCTAGAACTACTGACAATTTTGAGTCCTATTAAAATAGTTGGCGTATTCATTCTTTGGTTTTTTGGCTAATTGAATATTCCACCTTCTTAAGGAGCCTAAAGGAAACTTATGTTTCAAGTTTAGGAAATTTGAAGAAGTTTGGGAAATTTGAAGAAGTTTGGAGAAAAATATTAGCAATCAAAGCTTGGACCAATTTTGGACACTTGAAAACCCTGATGGAGTTTTAAGTTCCTTCATAACCCTTAATCACCAACAAATAAAACTTTTCTCAATCTCTTCGAGCCAAAGCATGATTAAGGTCCTTGAACTTATTGAGCTACCTACAATTTTTAGTTTCATATTAAATCACCAACAAATCAGAAAAAAGTGTGATTGAATCATTATTAATGAATAAAGGTGATAAGGTTCTCAAGGAAACCTATAACTCCAACAACAAACGAAAAATGCATGGGTTCCTAATGAACCCGCACACCCTAACAAAGAACAAAGAACCAAGATGACAAGTTTAGTGAAGCCCAAAACTTTGGCGTAGGGGAAAGGGTTAAGTGGTGTTGGTTCCGAGTAAAGTTTACAACCCCAACAAAAGATGAAGACACGACAAAGGTTGAAAGTCAAACAACAAATAAAATCCTGAAGGATGGAACCTCCACAAGAATTAAAAGCTTGATAAGATTGAAAAGCTTGATAAGATTGAAAATCAATACCAACTGGGGAGTGCTAGTTCTTGGCCATACAAAAACACTCAGTAAAGGTTATACTTGGTGTCAAAAAGTGAAAAAGCAACCCAAAGGTGGTTATATGGCCTATAAAGTATATCAAAGATGAATGCTTGTGTGCCACATAATTTGACATGTCAAAACATGGGTGATTGTTTGTTGCACACAATAAATGTAAAATTTCAACTCATTTGGATGTAAAATTTCTCAAAAATAATTTGAGGGGGAATCCAATTAGGGGTGGCTATGAGAGTCTCTTATTGAGTTTGCAAGGAGAAAATCTTCGAAGAAAGCCAAATTGTAATGGTGAACCTAAAATGAATGTAAAGAATTTTAAGCATGTAATAAAATATTTTTAATATTGTTCACTATGTTATTTTTGTTGATTCGATTGTGTGATGGAGGTTGTAACATGGTTGCATGACCGGTTTGCTTGATAGAGCCCCTTGGTCATGACTACATCACCTAGTGATATAAGTGGGTAATATAATTTTTGTATTTGCACATCCTATGAAGCCCTAGCCCAATGTAGATCACTAGAACCTTTGTGATACAAGTCTATGGTGAGAAAAGCATCTATTATTCTCTTTTAGTCTTAACCTATGATGAGATGGTCTTCCAATATGCTAGACAATGGAGTAGAGAAAGTGATGTCAAATAGAATCACCCAATATACACCCAAGTCCTCCCAATCCAATATAATCTTGGTACGTATATGGTCACCCAGGTACTCATAATCTTGTACTAAGACCACAAGGTGTAGTGAAGTATAGAATACTTAAAATTAAGATTGCATAGATGACACCATATAGTATACCAGGTTATACTTGTACATATAGTAATTAAAATTTACTAACATCTATTGGAATCACTTGTAATCAAGTAGGATAGTTGTCCAAAACTCTCTTCACAAGAAACCAGACATAGATTAACATATTAGCTTATGTCCTTTCCTCTTGACAAATTAATGACTCAAAAATATCATGGAACAATGTGCACCTTTCAAAAACATCTTCTAGTTTAGCTATATCACACTTACAAAACTACATCGCACTTTCTGGACTACATCACATTTTTGGACACATCAATTCCATACATTTTTCAAGTTCCAAAATATGTTTCAAATTTTTGATATCATGACAAACTTTTAGAAGTATAGCAACTTTTATTTCAAGGAATACAACATAGGAGTGATGTTTTTCCTATAGGGAATGTTTCAAAACTTTTAACCGACATCGAAAATACATACTAGATTCTAAAGCATATAAATTTAATTATTCAATAAGGTAAAATAGAGAAATATTCAAACAATTTTAGTTGGCAGTTTAACATAATTCCTACTTATTTACAATCTCACAACTCTCACAAAAATCTAATACAATTTTTAGAACCATAAATAAGCATTGAATCCTTAAACATTTATTTAAGGCATCACAAAAAGTACTACTAATAGACAAGCTAGTATACATTTTTTTGATCCAAACCCACTTTAAATATGAAGACAAGCATTCCAAGACATTCCATAATAGAATATTACACAATTACAATCTTCATATTAAAAAAATTCATGAAAATACAATTTGTTAGGTGATTCATCCTTAACTTCGCAAAGAAGACCAAGGCCATCTCAAAGATGTCGAAGAAAGGGCAATCAATCATATTGAGTAACAAATTAGCCAAATCAAATAAGCAATCAAGCAAGTACAAACCTTAATGATTCCTAACTATTCTAAACCCTTATAGTTCTTTTCCTTTGCATTGTTTTACAATATAGCAATTATTTTGCTATAAAAGAATAGTAATGGGCATGAACAACCTACAGCATTTTTCAACAAATCCTTATAAAATGCAAAGTTGAAATACCTAATCATGGAGAACTTTGGGCCTTATCTTAGGTGCAAAGGTCATTACATATGTACTACATATTCTTGTAAAAGTCATATTCAAACAACAAGAAGCCTATGGGAAGAGATGCATATGGATCAATAAGATCCAAGAATATGACATGAAGTCCAAACTATAAAAAAAATTAGGGGCAAAAGTCTATCCAGGATAATTGCAAATGCAAACTTTGGGTAGTGTTTTGGGGTTGTGTTCCTATCAATGCATGATGCACATGAGTACAATAATCTATAACTCAATCTTTCTTGGATCTAGTGCTAGATGGTCTAGATTAGCAAAAACATCTATCGTGCTCAAAAGAGTAGCCTAGTACTTATACATGATAGGGCCTCAATAATGGCATTTCATTTTTTCACACCCCTATTATTACCTACTCATGGCTTTACATTTAGTTTGTCTCTAAACAGATTGAAATCATTTTAGCGAGATTGGAGTAACTATACAACTCCATCATAATCTATCTGGGTTTTAATGGCATTTAGGAAATGCACACAGGTCAGTGAAGCCTTTTGATTGAGTTACAAAACTTTAAGATGGAAGTGGAAGTCACAAGGAAATCCATGTGGATCCACATTTTTGTAAAGGACAGTGAAGGATGTGTGAATACAAGAATGTGGGAAAGTGAAGCATATTTGTAATGAGTGCAAACTTGGTTGTAAAGTCCAAATCTCCACAAGGATTGAAGAAAGTTGAAATATAGGCAATGATAGGAATGCAAGATTGGGAAGAAATTAGGAATATGTGAACAAATACATCAAGGTCTACAAGGCAGTGTTGATAAAGTTAACTTGTTGCAAAAAAGTAGGTGGTGAGAGGAAATGAAAAATCTACAAGAAACGTTAAGGTGTACAAAACCTCTACAAGTTTGCAAAGGAAAGAAAATGTGAAGCGAACTAGCAAGGATGTGAGGTTGTGGGGAAAAGAGGAACAACTAAAAGTGCCACAAAGTTTACATTTCTATAAAGGAAAAGAAAAATGCATAAATGCAAAGATTGGAGCCTCACAAAACTAAAGGAAATTTAAACTTCTACATGTCTTCTACAACTACACAAATAAAGAAGTAAAGTGGGGAAGTGGAAAGCAAAGGGAAAGGACGATCCTGCCAAAAAGTGTAAACACCCGTGGAAGTTCTAAATTTTCGTAGACATATAAAATGACCAAAAAAAACCCAAACTTAGAAATTTCACTTAGTCAACATAAAACAAATTTTGATGGGTGTAGAAAACAATCTTGAGAATAACTTGGATAAGATAACTTGTTTGTGATTTCTCATATTGATAACCTGTGATGGGCTAACAATGACGTCCTACAATAATAAAGAGGAATCAGATTTTAAACATTGTGTACTTTTAGGGCAAGTGCCAACATAGTGAATGATAGCCTTTGCCCTATACCAAGGTTGAACTTGTCAAAGATTGTGTAGGTTTTTTGTTGAACATACATCAGATGCTGAGAGGGGGGATGAATTAGCATGAACTAGAACTTACCCATTCATTGACACTTAAAATTCATTCATTAGCTCATGAATCATTAAATTCGGATTTGCAAGAATAAAGAAAAGAGCAAAGCATTCACCACACAAAGACACCAAGATTTTTACATGGAAAACCCAATGACAGAAAAACCAAGGTGAGAATCAACTCACAATATATGAAACAAGTATTACAATGTCTATTTTAGGCATACTGCCAAGGAAACTCATTGCCACCTGGACTTGCAAACTAAGGTGCACTGCCCTAGGCCAAGATACAATGACTTGCAAACTAAAGATCACTTCTTCACAGCAAGATAAAACATCACAATCATCACAACATAACAATGAAAAATATTAGGTGAATTATTGCAGAAGAAGCATCTCAAATGTAGGTAGTGTTGTCCTCTTTGAAGCTCGAACCTGAATCTATCACACTAGCTTTGCACAATTCGTCAATAGATATTCACACGTTACTTTCATCAAAATGACAACTACACAATTCTCAAATGATTTGTCCCTTACATATATCCTTCGCAACATCAAAAATATCTATGAGGTTGGCAAAATAGGACTCAATAAGTGAAACGTGTGACAAGGCATAGGTCAATTCAAAAACTTAATACAACATCACCAAGATGGGTTGCATATCAACCCAAATCATAGTCAGCCACAACAAGATGATAGCATGCCTCCCAAACATGCTCCAATCCAAATAAAATAGGTCAAGATCAATTGCAATCAATGGAACATACTAAATCGGCATCATACATCAAAATTGCATATCAAACATTGATACCAACACAAACTATTATCCAAGACATAACGCGGACCACCAAAACAAGATGTGTAACCCATAGTCACATGTCCTCCATTTATCTCCTAAAGTAATTGATCATAAAAAGTTGATGCACAAGTAATAGATCCCTGATCCAACAAACATTGTGTAGCAATAGTAAGCAAGAAATCATTCACCAACAGACCTGAAATTCCTGTGAGAGGTCCAAGACATTGTCTTGATCGTGTCCCCAAAACCACATGATCATATCTATCAATGCGAGAGACTGTGGAGTATTCTTTTGTATAACCTAAAATTGTTCCTTTGTCAAACTGAGTCCGAAGGATCAAACATAACAACTTTATAGATGATGAAATCAACTAAAAACTTGATATTATGTACAAGGTCCATCACCAAACCAAACTTTAGATCTGCACAACCAGATGATGCAACGTGGTGGAATACGGAGCAAAATACTAACCCGCAATCATAGAGAAACTCACTGATTCAACACTTAGTCATTTTCTTCAAACTCTCGATCATGAAACCAAATCATGACATAATCAAGACAGCCCCAAAACATGTAAATTCTAAACAAAAACATCTCCATTATGAACATAAGATATGCCATGAGAAATTACAAATACCATAAACTTTGAACTAGTAAGTTGCCCACAAATAAACCTTTGGATTGACTTCTACACCAATTGACCAACTTGCCAAAACATCTTCCAACATACTACCATCAGATATACCCGACATACTATTATCTGGAATATCCATACTACCATCTAGTCAAACTAAGTGACAACACATATTGTCAGACATCAATATTGACATCAATGACAACATACATTGCCAACATACCCTCAACAGGTCAACAAGTCTCCAACAGTTCTTTCATATGTCTATGCCTTTTCAAGGGGATGTAAGAAGAACTTAAGATAGAGGTATTATTTATGAAATAATTATTGTCGTTTATGAAATGAGAAGCCATTTCAAAACTTACATCCTCCACATTAACAAAATGCCCTTCTCACACACAAAAGTGACTACATTATAACATGTGAAGAAGGATTCAAAGTAGCATTCATATGGTATTGTATTTGACTATGTTGCATACCACACTAACAATCCTATCATCTTCAACAACACTTATGTACTTTCTACAACATCTACAAACATCAAAATTTTGCATACCCTTTCAATTTTCAAATATTAGGAAATGTTGGTAGATATACAATATTCCACGATTATAGCAACTAAGTGACAAATTGCTCCATTAACTAGGTGTTCATTTAAAACATTATTGATACTACATCACTATGGGAATTGTCTTAATGCGATGAAGTAAGTCTATGTTGTCATATAAAGTTATTCCATGGATTTGTCCTTGGATGTTGCACTTATGACAAAGGGATTATGCATTAATTCAAACAATTGAATTATAGGAAATTAATACTTACTAAGAAACTAGACAATTGTTCACATGGATAGCCACTTGCTACAATACTTGGAAGATTAATCCAAGCTCCAACAAGTATGACCCTACAAGTGGATGTGATTTCTTCAAAAAAAAAATCTTGTTCATAAGATATAAGTAAGGTATTACTAGCAAACTTATGGATATGCTAACTATACTACCTTTGTTGACAATGGTTAGCACTCTTCTTGAACACTTCAAAAAGGAAGTTAATGTAGAGGACAAAAGGTAAAACAAGGATTTTAGAGAGTTGTATCATTAATTTAAAGAAGGCAAGAATGATGATTTGCTTCTAAAAAGAATTTCTCTTTGAAAGATGGGTTGCTCTTCAAGTTACGCAACTCATGTGTTCCAAAGGAGAGAAGATTGGTCTTTTTGAGGGAGGCTCATACCTCCAAAGTGATTGGCCACTTTGAGGTCACAAAGACCATCTCAATGTGCAATGGTATGTTCATTAGCTGTCTACAATCTAATTTTCATATTTTGGTTAACATTGCAAGTTGTGTACAGTAAGTGAATCAAAAATTAGGATTATATCAACCACTACTAATAGCATCTCATCCATGGGAAAGTTTATTAATGGACTTTGTAGGTGGTTTTTTCGTGTCAAAGAAAGGGCACAACTATCTATTTATGATAGTTAATAAATTTAGCAAGATATATTCAATAAAGATGTGCATTTGTTTTTACCAAATATTTGGTGCATTTTGATTTACCTAAGTATCATATCAAACTAGGATTCAAGGTTTTCAAGGAAATTTTGGCACGCCTTATGGGAGAAAATGAAAACCTAATTGAAACATTCAACCACTTCTCAAAAAAATGGATGAGCTAATGTGATTAATAGGACTTTGGTGTAGTTGATACATGATTATAATCAAAAGCACCTAAAGGTGTGGAATGAAAGTTTTGTAGACATCGACATTGCTACAATGGCCTATACACTCTTCAACAAATTTCTCTTATAAACATATCTTGGTTATTTGCTTCCAATCCTACTTGAATTGTAGGAAAATCAAATGAACATGAAGAAAATATTGATTCAATAATTGCAAAGTCTAGATAGCTTATTGGGTGTATCTAGTAAATCCATCTTTAGATGAAAGAGAAGCTAAAAGAGAATTAAAAAAAAATTACTTGGGACAAGTAGAAACTTAGGCATAATTAGCATTACATTGCACACAAATTCAAGGTGGATGACAAATATAATTCTACTTAAAATAGACTCCAAAATCAAGCATTTCAATTGAAACCTCTAAGATATGGACCCTATAATTTTATAGAGCAAGTCAATAAGAATGCATTTTAGCTTGACTTGTCACCTAATATAAAGATATACTCGATAGTTAACATTGAGAACCTCCATTTGTTTGAATCCTTCCAATTAGATGAGAATGAAGAAATGGTTTTATTTTCATTTCATGATCTTACTCCATGCGTCTTGGAAGGACATAACATGGTGTAGTTTCTCAAAAGGAGAGGCTATCACGTAAGGGAGTCCACAAAACATGGATGGATGCATTAAAAGGGCTCTAATCAAGGCCAATGGCAACCAAAAACAAATGTAGAAAATAAATTCCCTCACCTGCTAAGTTCCTAAGCTCCCAAGAATCAAAAGCCTTCCAACTAGGAAGGCATGATCTAAAAATATATCCTTCATAATAAGAGATCAATTACTTATACAATTTTAGTCGAGAAGCAATTAAAGGAATACCTTCACAAAGGATACTATGTTTTGTAATTTTTAAGCATAAAAACTTATATGGAGGTTCAATTTCAACAAGATGATCCAAAGTAACTAGGGAAAAAAAATTGGCATGCATTTAGGTTTCTAATCTATCTGTTTTTTAGTTTAACAAATTCATCATTTTGGCAAACATGCAATCACCCTTGTGAGACCAACAATTTCATCACAAGCAAGATATTAATGGGAATTTGAAGGTTTTTTATGTTTCATCGACTTTTATGCACTGGTTTTCTTGTTTGAGACCAAAAGAATGTGTTAGTCTCTAATACTCAATTTTGGATTTGGTGCAAAGATTAGCACATGTTTTCCACCTTCGTGTTCCATTCTTACAAAAGAATGCCACTAAATCTATGGCTTGACTTATTTCAAGAGAAAATTGTTGTTTTGTTTAAAAATGATTTGTTTTTGTTTTATGTTTGCCAACTTGACTCTAATCATTACCTAGCACAATTCTCCAATTTAAACACTCCAAGCCTCTCACTCAATATGTTTTCCTAGGTATAAGAAGAGAGAGTAGCAAAGACCAATAACATGTTTAATTATGTTCGATATTCTTAAAGAAATAGTTGTATGAAGGTACTATTGCTTTGAAACTTAGTAAGATAGCCTGTAGAACATTCCTCTCAATGTCAATCCCTACTTCCAACTAGAGGTTAGATGGTGAGAGAAAGGAAACACAAACAAAACCCACTCAACGTAAAACTTTCACAAATCCAACACAACACTACAAATAGCCCACCAATTATTGAATATTACAAACTTTGTTTTTGGTTGATACTTGACACACGTGTCTATGCAGAAAACTAAGGAGGATTTAAAAAAACTAAACGTCTCCTTTATATGTCATGCGTTTTAGTTTTGCTACATAGACGTTTCCATACCGAACAGCCACTCCAACATAACCTGCCCATGCATCACATATCCTCATTCTGAAATGAAGGGCCACGATTCATTGTTTTATGGGCGCTATAGTACCTCTATAAAGCTGATTAAGCACTGAATCACGTCACAAAAAAAAATAGTACTTTGGTCGTCCAACTATCAAGAATCCCATTAACTTTCAGGTACAAGAGGGGGCTTTCCAAATGACTTCCAAAAGTATACTCCAGAAATCCTATCTGATAGGATTGCACTCACCTACAATGGTGCAACTTGTTTCAATTTCTTGCAGAGGATCGAGTACGATACGACTTGGGGTTTGAGTTCTGCCACAGACTGAAATGTAAGCATACGCCACTTGTTTTGATTGGGAAATAAAAGTTTGTAGTATGCTGCTACGCAGAATCCCTCAATTCTCCACAAAGACATGACTAAAGAATAACTTGCAGGCTTTTACTGTTCAAATATAATCTGAGTAATATGTACAAAATCAAATCCAGAATTGAGAACGCACCTGCTGATTGACAATTCATGTCAATCGTGGAATATTAAATGTAAATCAAAATGGTTTTATATTAGTGCAACCAGGAATAGAATATCACTTTTTTCGATGGGACCCAACAGGTTCTCCCGGGTTTACCCCTTGCCTGCAGAATACGTTTATAATGTAGGGTTTTTGGAAAATGCAAGTGGAACCATTATAGTAGGTAGATATTGGGATTTTATGCTTATCGCAGAAATCTCCAAATGATTTATTTTAAACGATTGTGTAAGGATTAGGCATTTGCTTCACTTTTGTTCATACCTGGAATAAACGCTAATTTCTGTGCGTGCTGTTCTGTTTACTATGTATAAATTTAAAAAAATATAGCAAACAAAAGAATTCAAAAAATGCATGTTTACATGTGTGAAAATCGACACAGGAATGCATGGAACAACTTCACAAAAGTAAGAATAAAAAATGTATCAATTTCCCCTGGGAATAAACATGCACCGTAGCACAATTTACTTACAAGCTTAATGCAAAATTTGTCTAACAATGGAACTATTTTGAACGTGAATACAAATATGAAAGGCTTTTAAATCTCTCAATTTATAAAATATTCCAATATCGAAGTGGTATTGTAAAAGAAAATATGCAGGTGATTTGAAAAATTGAAGAACCAAGAATTGAAAGCAATAGCTTAGAATATACACAAAACATATAAGAAAAAAAACACTCCAAAGTATTAAAGGTCAAGTTTAATTGGTTGAAGCATTGAGTTCTCATCGTAGAGATCCAAGTTCAGATTCTGGAATTCAAAGTTGACTCTTGATCTTTCCGGGATTTGGTTTCTAATGTGGAGGTGGTTTCTAAGTGAGTGGATTTCTAAGCTGTTACTCTTGGCCTTTCCATAAGTGATTTCTAGTGTGACTGCTTGAAAGGAACTGCTAATCTTGGTCTCGTGTTGATGTTCATATAAACAGAATAATTTTAAAAGAGGGTCAGAAAGAGAAGATGTTAAGCAAGAGCAGGGGAAACACCCTGGCGGTTGTCGGTCAGCCCACTTAAATGAAAAAGATTCCAAGGACAAAGCTATTCAAAAAGAAGCAAAAATATGTGACAATATGACTGATGAAGAGTATGCCCCAGAGGATGTCTCTGGTGAAAACTCCGAGGATGAAGATTGCAGTGCAAGGGATGACAATACTGGGGTCTGCAACAGGGACAATGCTGCTTTAAACAATGAGTTTGAAGAAGGGGTGGATTTAATGGATCTAAGATCCAAGTCTCCTACAAATTTGAGGTGATTAAAGGAAACATTGATGCCACTAATCAAGAGTTCTCCCGGATGATGATACTGGCAGAGAGTCTAGCCTGAAGGTTCAAAATGCTGATATGCAGGTTAGGCTGAAAGATCTTGAGTCAAAAGCTCAAGAGTTTCAAAAATGCAAGGCCCAGCTGGGAAGGGCGGTTAGCACTCTCTGTGTTATTACCAACGGCATTATTAGGAAGGCTGCCATGGGGTTTGTCTCTGGCCAGAGTAAGCTGAGGACAACGATCAAGAAGCAACAAGGGAAAGGTCAGCAAGAGATGGAGAACAATTCGGACCAAGATGACTGAAAAGACTACCTCTGGAAGCTATCAAGGGACTGGGGGTTGCTCAGTGGCCCCAAGTAATTGCTGTTGTTTGTGCTGGTTTGTTGGGCTATGTGCCATTTTGTTTTTTATATTATCCTTTTGGTTGTTCTATCTAGAGACTATAAGCCATAAGGCCTTGGTGCTTCTTAATGATGCTCTTATGTAGGACTAGTCTTATTTTGGTTTTCTGGTAAACTGGTTTAAATGTTTTGCCCTGTGAACCTGTTATGGTTAATTATACTCGTTTAGTCTTAGGGATGGGTAAATTACATGGGCTTGGGTTAACTAAGACTTTAAATGATGCTGTTATACAGTCTCTATTTCTCTTAGTGATAGCTATGATATGTTCTAATTTGATTAAGATGTTTTTGATTCTATTCTGGGCTGATATTTAATGGGTTAGGGGTTTTGTGCTTCTGGCTGTGCTGATGTCGCTTGCTGTTTCTTGATGAGTTTGCTGAACTGCCTTTGTGAGGGATCAGGGCCCTTTCCCTGCTAATATAATCAAACACATATAAAGAATAAATAAATACAAACACTCAATATAAAAATAAACAAAAAGGATAAAAGACATAAATATTTTAGACAGATTAAACTTTGTTATTTGCAGTCCCTGATCTTAGTTCGTTGGGTGTTTCCACTCACCACTATAGGACAAACTGGTAATAAAATAATATTTAAAAAGAGACTCGTGTAAAATATTAAATAATAATAATATATGAGGCTGAAAACAGTCTTCTCCTCTTATCCTTTCCACTTTTCCACTACTATTGTTTGCTTCCACCCATCCTCGATTAGGGATGGGTGAACATTCAACCTAGACCAGGGGAGCTTTCAAAGATATCTTCTTATGTTAAAGTCAGGAGGGTAAAGTAAGAACACTCATTAATAAAATAATAATTTTATGTTAGGCTGATTAAAGTCTGCTTCTCTTATCCTTATCATTCTTCCCATTACTGAAGTCTGTTTCTTCCCATCCTAGAGTATGTAGTCAACATTCAACCTAAACTAAGCAAGCTTTATAATTATCTTCTTCTGCTCTACTCAGAAGGATAATATATGAGTGTCCATATTCTTACGAGCCAAATTCTGCATATACAAACTAAAGAACCACTGAATTAGAGGGAAAAGAAAACAAAATATTTTTACGGAGAAACCTTTGCATTTCCACAATGAAACTTAATAGACAATAAAGCAACAAAAGAAAATCAAAATGATAATTACAATTAAACTTAATAGCCAATAAGACTTTGCTCAAGTGAAACAAAACAAGTTAAAAAATTGCAATTACAGTTAAATTTGAACAGAGAAACCTTTGCATTTTAACATTCAGAAAAGTTAAAAGTGTTGTATTCAGTCACTAGACCTAACTGAAGAGCACCCGAACACTAAGAGTAACTTAAAGCACTACTTCGGGAAAATACCTCAGCAGTTGACCTTCAGAAAATTTAAAATTGTCATACTTGTAGTGATTATGTGCAATTGAAGAGTATCCATTTGCTTAAAGACAGATTGTACACATTATAACGATTACAGTTAAAATTGAAGAAAAAACTGTCTTTCAACTTCATTAAAGCTATAAGTACCAAACTTCCAATGCCTTATTCAAGAGCGTCCATACACTTAAAGAGCTATGTTCCACGGGGACATGTCCCCTACCTTGGTACCCCCGTCCCTGTACCAGGGATGGTACAAGGACATGGGGACATTTTTTCAACGTTTCCTGCCCGCTCCAGAAATAGGGGACATTTCCGGGCCTACTGCTGCAATTTTTACTCTTTTGGCAGTCCATAAAAACTGTCTAGTTGTGTTACAAGTAGAAATAGCATGTTGAGTACAAAAACTGGAGGAAACGTTTTGGTTGAAGACTTCAAGTAGATGCAGAGGAAGCGGTGGAAGATTTTTTTTTTAAATGCTAAGCCAAAAATTGAAATTTTCTGCAAAAGCTTGCTATTTTGTTCTGTGCAAGAGCAGTAACAAAATTCGAAAAATGCATCGTACCACTTCTCTGCAACACTCTCATACAACCTTGAGAAACCAGGCAGCACACCTTCATGGGACCACTATGTAGTTCGGATATCCACCAGTTTATCATTTTTATTCATGGATGGCTCCTGAAGCATTGCATTTGACCTTGTTTCTACTGGTTTTGGAAAGTGGACGGTATTCATTTAACAAAAGAAATTGTAATGTTTCATGCATGATGCAACACTTCAAATTTTAGGGACAATCTATTACATGAATGAACTCACTCAGGTTATTGTCAGTTTTTAGAGTAAGCTTTGTGAAAGATAATTCAGGGAATCAATGCATATAGTTTATAAGCTTATACTGCAAGAGAAAATTCAGCAGGTTGAGCATTTCTTCCAGAAGGGAATAAGAATGATAATATTTTTTATCCAATCAATGATGCATTAATTTCTATGATGAATGCTTTGTCATTAATGCTTTATTATTGTTATAATATACCTATTTTTTTAACAGCTGTCCCCTGCCGTCCCCTCGAAAATGACCCAAAAGTACCCCCATACCAGAAACATATCCCGCCATCCTGTTGATGTGTATTTTGTACACTATCAAAGTCAGAATAAAATACCCAAGGGTACCTTATCCTCTCTTGAATAAAGCCTCTGATTGCTGAAGATGTCGCGAAAAAGGATCAATCAAGATGACTCCAAGGTTCTTCGATGTAGGATCTCTACGTGTGGATAAGCTCTCTGTGGTATGATGTGATTTGCTGGAATCACAAGGGGACTTACACTTGATGACTGAACTTCTGATTTGCTTGAATATTGCTGGAACACAGGATTTTACTACCTAGATTTGAAAAAAAGGAAAAAAGATGAGGGTGAGGAAAGGATCTAATCCTAACACTAAGAATGTAAGAGCAATGAATGATCTTTGATGAAATTCTAACTAAGTCTTGTTTTGACATCGCAGGACCATCTCCACAAGGTTAGTGTGATCTTCGAAGGAAAGCTTTATGATGTTCAAATCATCACTGCAAGCATAGACACCATTAGGTTGATGCATATCAATGAAAAAGCGACAATTGAAGTTAAGCTTAAGCTGAATGATTCCAGTTGACTACACAAGGCAAGTCTGCAATCAACAAACTGCTAGTAGTATGGATATACGAATTCCACCATCAATCAAGCACATTTCTTCCACTCATCTAATAACACAAAATCAAATATGAGAAGTATAGAGACCATGCAAATTGTCGAATCGACCCATAAATTTCACCATTTCTTCAATGAATTTTTACAAGTCTTTTACAACAACATCTTGGCAACAATCTTTGCCTTCTCTCTCTACTCTACTCTAATTGCTATTCTATCAACTACTAATTACTCTCTATTCACTAACTCTATTCTATTGCTTTCTATCTATTGCTTCTAACTTACTTTCTCTTTACAAATGAAGAGTCGGGGCTTATATAGTGCCCACAATACAATTCGATGGCTAAAATCAATTTGAGATCAATGGCCAGGATTCAATAATGAAAACCCTAATTAGGGTTTGTTACAACCATTACATAACATTTAATGCTCGACCAATGAAATAATTGTATTAATTGGACACATGTCCTCTCTGGAAAATTCGACCAATAGATAGCTAGGGTAGGTACATCGAAGTTTGTGCCACCTTCCATGAGTTAGGTACATTGAATCTAGACATGCTGAGGTGGATCAATCCGACTGGAGGAGTGATGACTGGGATGCCACCTCATTTGACACTTGGTTGATACTCAATTTGGTAACGTTGAGAAGTTAGCTTTAATTAATTCATCTGGAACTATCTGCTTCTTCAACGAACCCTTGCTCTGACTTCTCTTGTCTTTGATGTGCAGGATGTTGATGTACCTCGCCTTGGAATGCTGGATTGGAAGAGGTTGCCCTTGATGACGTTAGTCCAAAGAAGGTCGTCCTTGTCAATGCTAGACTGAAGAAGGTCACCCTTGTCCTTGCTTGATCTTCTTGGAGGAGACCGTCCTTGATCTGGCTTGATTTTCCAACTCCGGGATCTCCATTTGATGCCTACACAAAATATTAAAGTTAGTCTTTTGAGCATCAAACCTTAAAGTATAAAATTTAAGACCTTTCAAAGGTAAAACTTAAGATATTAATTTGAAAAAGTCGTGATAAATCAAGAATTACACATTTTCAAATTAATAATGAATGGAAATTGGATTTTCAAGACTTAGATTTTACAAAATTGCAATGGGATCACAATAAGTCTTGAATAAGAACTTCAAAAATGATTCTTCATACCTCCTCTTGAGTACTTAAGCTCTAAGAAATGATGCAAAAAATAGATGAATTTTGCTAGGTGAAGTGTAGATCATAGCCTCCCTTGGATAAAATGCACCTCCTTTAGCTTGGAAAAGAACTCCACCTTCCACTAGCTTCTTCAAGATCTGGAAATTCGCCTTCAAATGTCTTCAAAAAATCTGGAAATTATCCTCCAAACTCGCAAGAAATACGCCTCTCCAATAGCCTTCAATATGAATTTCGCCCACCTTAGTCTCCACACTTGGTAGAAATTCGCTCCACTTCAGCTAGATTTCACACCTTCAATTAACTCTCCAAACTCACACTTGAAAGGATGATTGAATGATTTAAATTGTGAAAAAACACCTCCAATATATAGAGCGCTCACCTTCTACTTACCCATGAGGCCGACTTAGCAAATAAAAGGTGAAATAATAAATAAAACCTCAAAAGGAGTAGGCCAACTTGTCAAATAAAGGCAAAATAATGCCTTGTGCGCTCAACTTTTAATTTTTAATTTCACAAAAATTAATTTTAAATGCCTTAATAATAAAAATTCGATTTTCTAAGGCGCAAAATTAATTTATTAAATGCCAATTTAATTAATTTTTTCAAATATTTCAAAGTTAGCAATTTGGCATCTAATGCGATTTGGAGGATATTAACGCCCAAATATGGTAAAAAATAATGAATGCCATTAACTTCGCTCTGGTCCCTTGGAGAGGGACAGGAGCACTTTTCTCAATCTAGGCCTTGCATTCCTCATTTTCACGTTCAAAACTTCATCTAGGCATTTAAAATGGCATTTTTGATTGGAGTCTTGCGTTTAATTCACTTGATCTTTAGAAGGAACGTGCCTTAGGACATTTTCGCCCTGGTCCCTCAGTGAGGGACAGGAGAACTTTTAGTATTTTAGGCTAGGATTCTCAAATTTTGAAGTCAAGTCTTTGTTCACCATGCTTTAGAAGATCCTTCCTATCTCACACAACCTTGCCTTAGCATAATTTCAGAGGGAAATTGTTGATTTCATAAAAATCGCCCTGGTCCTTCAGTGAGGGACAGGAGCACTTTTGAGTCCATTGCACAAATTCTTGATCACATCAACTTCAAATTACCCTCAAGGCGTAGAACATCATTCCCCACTCCTTCTTGAGTCCTGGAAACAAAAATAGCATTTCAAAATGTAAGGCAAATGGGCATATTTGGAAATTTCGCCCTGGTCCCTTGGAGAGGGACAGGAGCACTTTTGCCAATTGTCATCAAATTTTGCAACTCTCGCATCTCAATTCCACTTCAAGGCATTTTAAACACTTTTTCAAACTTGCGCCTTGGCCTCAATTTGTCCAAAATTGGTGAGAAAGGCTACATAACATGTTAAGCGCTCTGGTCCTTCAATGAGGGACAGGAGCACTTTTTCAACTTCAAGTTTATCCGTCCTTTGCTAGCTTCCCAAATTATCTTCAATGGGCTAATCATGTCCTCTTCCATTCATTTCAATCACAAACTTGCCTTGTCTTTGCAAGAAATTTACACTTTCTTGGAAAATCGCTCTGGACCCTTGGAGAGGGACGGGAGCACTTTTTTACATCATGGTATATTTCCTTGTTCTTTAAACCCTCAATCGCATCTAAGGCATAAAACATCATTGCTCCCTCCTATCCAAGTCAGGTTTTGTCTCAAAATCTCAAACAAAAAGGAGAAACTTGAAAAAATGCCCTGGTCCTTCAGTGAGGGACAGGAGCACTTTTACCTTTCTAGACAAAATCTCCATCATTTCATCATCTTTGATCAAGTCTGGATGCTCTATCACGTTCATTTCGTCCTTCACCATGCCTTTGATGTCTCAATTTAGCCAAACAAGGTCAGGAATGACTCCAATAAGCTTTTTCGCCCTGGACCCTTGGTGAGGGACAGGAGCGCTTCGCCTTGGTCCCTTGGAGAGGGACAGGAGCGAAATGCGCTCTGGATCCTCAGTGAAGGACAGGAGCAGAATTTGACTTTTTGAACTCTCTATCAGGATAATTTTTATGGAATATAACATTTAAGTATAAGTTTAAGTTATATTCCATATATACTTTCAGGATGTTTGAGAGTGGTTTCAGACCTCCAGGAGTTATATTGCAAAATCTAGTTTTTTGAGGTTTTTCAGACTTTCAAACTTAGTCAAATTTCAGGATCAGGACATTCCAGACTTAGCTAAATTTCAGGATCAGGACATCACTCCAGCAGGACCTGCTATCCTATTGATCTCCCCGACAGCACTCAAAAATGCAAAAGCCAACTGACAAAACCCTAAAAGACCTAGAAAACAAACCCTAAAAAGCAAAAAACAAGGGTCCCCATTTGCAATGGGGCGATGTGTGAAAACGTCACATCACATCCCCATCCCCAAAACTCCATGGAACATAGTTAAAGAGCAAAAGTATGCACAAAAGAGAAACACTACTGAATTGAAAAGAAAAAAACTAGAAATGAAATCACCATTGTAATTAAACCAAAATGCATCTGCATATCCATCTTCAGGTCAAGAAGAAAACTCTACAACAAAAACTGAAGATTCAATAAAACCAACAGCACAGTGACAACAATATTAAACATTTTGACAGAAGCAAAAGTTCAGAAGTTCGTAGCATAGCTGCTCAATGAATTATTGCAGTTCAATATCAAAAAACTCTTTGGTGGTCTTAACAAAATCATTGTTATGTGCAGGGTTTTGAAAACGTTGGGCTCCTCTACCTTCAAACCCTGCTCCTTCTGCAAATCACAACCAGCACATTACACCCCAACTTAGGCAACACCTAAAAATTTGTCATTTGCAATAAAATTTTCACAACCCCCGGCAAAACTAGTCCACAACAGCAAAAGTACCACTCCAGCCAACAAAGGCAAATTTCCAAGAACTAAATACATGACTCCGAAATCAATGCGCAAAGACCCCAAAGGCCAAAAAAAACACGCAAAAAGATACAATGACATGAATGAATCAGTTCATTCTATATTGACCTATTGGCCTATTGGCCAATTAGATGCTACTAGAATCTGTGATCCCTTGTTTAACAAGAGCAAAGAAACTAATTTACATCCCCTAACTAGTGAATCTGGTTTTATATCGTTATGTGAGGATGCCGACACTCGAGACAACAGTGTGACTAGAGCTCTGCAGGGCTGTAAACATTTTCTCCAGTGTAGAGCCCTTGGTGATATCTCACTAAATTTGTTTATTCCCATTATATAATTATACAATACTAATACTATTATAGTCTGAAATATATTAAACAAATTAATACATTAAAGAGAATATACAATTGTATGGTTTGGTAATTAAGTGACACTGTGAGCCTGAAACAATCTTCACAAACCCTCTAAATAAGAGACGTATGAGTGCAATGTACAAAGAAGCACACAAGTAGCTAGTGCATTAGATCATCATCTAGATTCTAAACTATAATATAGGTTATATAACTTATATCTAATGTCTTCTAGGATACAAGGTATGAAGCCATCTTTGGTCATGTTGTTAAACTCAAAACCTGTTATTACCATAATTAGTGCAAGGGCTAGTGAACTTGATGAACTCTATAAACCAACCATACTTTTCGCCAAAAATAGGAATACAATGTCTATATCTCATCAATGAACCCTACAAAACCTTTTCAACAGTAACTAGAAAAAAAATTCCTGCCATTAAACTAGAGGCCGTTCTCACATTAAAAGGTACTTTTGCCATGTTCGAGGAAAACTATAATATGAAATCAAACTTACAAGATACTGAATGCATTTTAAAACTAATTTGAAGGGAATAATTGAACAATTTAAGTTTTATACATCTTCCAGGAATTTCCCAAACAAGTAAACTTAATATGGAAGAAATAAGCAAGTGCTCAATAATATTTATATTTCTCTTATAATTATGTAGCAATTAAATTACAATGTGAACCTGAGGTAGGCTTCTCAAACCCTTTAAATAAGAAAAGTGGGTGCATTATCTAAATAAGGCAAACAAGCGGCTGCTGGGTTAGACCATCCATCTAAACCATACAATAAGACTGTGTTATAATACCTTGTAGGATTCATAGTAAGAAATCATCTGTGGTCAATTTCTAACCTGCCTCTGAAGATAAAAAAAATTATGCTGTTATAATTGTCAAGACAAGGAGAAACAAATCCCTAAACTTCAAAGTTTTATAACCATATATATGGCAAGGCTTGCAAATTTTATGAACTCTTTAGGCAACCCGCACTTTTTCAGCAAAAATTAGGAAGATGATGTCTATGTCTCATAAATGAAGCCCACAAAACCTTTTCGACAGGTAATTAGAATGTAAGTTTCTGCCTCTAAACCAGAGGCAGTTATCACATCAAAAGGCATTTTTACCTATTTTCAGGGGAAAACCATAATTTGAAATCAAACCTACAAGATAAATGTATCCCTTTAATATACATTAGCAAAGGGGGAAAAGCTCAAGTTTTTTACACTTTATAGATCTTCTAGGAATTTCACAAATAAACAAATATAATAAGTTAACATGACAGAAAAACTCAATTAAATAATATTTGTGTAGCTTAACTTTTTTAATTTTTCCATTATTTTTCCATTAGATGAAGTGCAATTCAATCCAAATAAAGTCAGCTTTAAATTTGGAGCAAGGGCTATAGAATTTTGTGGGGAAAATTATTGTTTTTCTCCAGTCCTTTGAAAAATGTGCAGAAGCGCAAAGGCTTTTATAGAAACCAAAACATTATTTTATAGGTTTACTGGACAGGGAATTCAAAATGTACAATTAACAAGGAAAAATATAGTTGCATACTTGCATTCCATTTACACTCACTGACAAGGTGAGGCAAAAGTACAAAAGGAGTTCAACTAACGAGGTATTAAACAGTAAAATATCAGGAAACTAAATAATAACATAGTACTCAGTAAAATAGAGGGAAAAAGCTGATTTTGTTGTTTCATGTCAGATAGAATACGCAGAGATTGAACAAAGTTACAAACATTTACATTAATAAAATTTATAGGGTTTACAAAATCTTGTTTACTTCTATATGTTATAGAGTTTATGTAAAAAAGGAGCTGGTACAGCCTCCTCTTTTAAAGTCAGCCCTTTTTTGGGTACCTAAACCCTCCTCACAAGATAAATTTGAGTTTAAAAAAAATTTGAATACTCTAATCCTAACAATAAAATAAGAAGGTTTTCATATGCCTGTGCTCTGAACTTTTTGAAAAACTAAGAAAAAATTCAGCAAACATTGAAAATGTGGCAGTCACAAGATTAATTGTGAATTTGTCTAGTGTAATGCTACTATGAGCAAAAATAAGTTGAGGAAATAGTTTCATAGAAACAAAAAAATCTAGTCAATTCACAACATCTAATGTAGACTGCAACTTAGAAGACAGAGAGGGGCCGGGCTTATTTGGACATACAAACACACAGAAGCCAAGCTTATTTAAACACAAATTTTCCACTCTCCCACTTCCATTATGCTTTACAAGTCTTTTGTTTGCCAATATAAGTCACCGGCATGGCTAGGATAATTGCAATTAAATTTATCACAGCTATCACTGTTATAAAACACAAGAAATGGTCTAATCATGCTCCCCATTATGCAACCATGCTCCCAAAAAGCACCTAAAAGCAGAACTATTTACTCATTATAAGCAAAAATTTACCATCCATAGGCTAGGAATAAAACAGTGACATCTCCAAGACCCTAGATAAAAATCACTATTTGATATGGACCATAAGGTTGTGTTTAGCATAGATTTAAGTCTTGTGCAAGAAAAAACAATGCATTTCAAAATCAGTGAATAAGAATATGAGAAAAATCAAAGATATAACTTACTTCCTGAAAAAAATCACAAAATGTACCATAATGTTGTGTTTAGTATAAATTTTAGTCTCAAGCAAGCAAAACAATGCATTTCAGAATTACAAAATAAGATTATGAGGAGAACGATTGCAATCAACTTAACATAAAAGATATAACTTCCTTTCTTCAAAGCTTGTTAGTTATTTGTTATTCTCAGTTTCTAACAAGAGCTAAAATGAAAGTATAGGAACATGAACTTGTAAGCTACAACAACAAAATCCTTGGCTAATTCAAATGCATAATCTCCAAATTTAAAAGTGCAAATGTAACACAGTTCTTACAGATAAGAACAACATATTAAAGAACTTGCAGAGTGTAAACAACGCCATGCATTACTGCTAGGAATTACATGTAGACGACAATTGGTCAACATCTTGCATATTCACTTGTACACAAATATGCAACCAACTAATTGAAATTCTTTGAAACATGCCCATAAAACATCAAGGGCCACTTTGTGAGGCCTACAAAATATTTAAATGGAGAACAGTGGACAACTTTGCATTCAAAAATCCACAGAAATAACTTGAATCTTTCCCATTAGCTTCATGAAGTTGAGAAGAGCAGCCTATCTATAATTCTCCAGTTAAAATGCATAATCCAATTTGCATAACAGTAGTTCCAAAAAAGGAAGAGAACAAAGCATATTATCTAAATGATCCTTTGCAGCAGAAAATATGGCAGTAAATAAGTCATCATACAAATTTTGAACAATTAACATGCATTATACAGCTTGATGAAACTAAATGGTGCCAACATGCATATGCACTCATAAATCTTTTCATTTGATTATGAGAAACTGCTAATGGAAAAGAAAGAATGAAAGGAAATTGAATAAGACTACTCAAAATTCAAATAAAATGAGTCCCACTACCTAGATAAATTTAAAGTAAACGATAGGAAGTGGTAATAGTTACAATACAAGAGTCTACCGTTTCAATTGATGGTCACTGCCATCCATGATGATAATCTACAAAGTTCCAGCAAGAGTAATCTAACATTCTCCAGTCTACAAGAGAACTCACATCATATGCCATAGCACACTTGTCAGCAGTGGACATCAAGAAGATTCACATTGCAGACTGCCTAATTAAAAGAGGAAAATGGCTACATATGTAATTAACAAAAAGAGAAAAAAGATAAAACTTTTTCACTCGTATGAGCTCTTAAATGCTCCTTTAATGAAAGGATAGCATTGGTTGCCCTGGAAGAGGTGGAGACTCGGGAGGAGAATCAAGCATTCTGTTAGCATCAGCAAAAAGTGTGACTTCTTCTACAGGTCCTGAGGGAACATCTTTCAGCAGCGTACGAAAAGAAATGGAACTACCTTTGGTTGACGAGTCCGAATCTCTTCCAATGCTAGTGGTCACTGCTCCTTCCAAAAGACTCTGGCTTGCAACAATGGAGGAATTATCATCATTGTCACTCACAAATCCAGAGAGTGTCTGGCTGAAAGATTCCAGCGGTACCATGTTTGAGTATTGATGATTCCTAGTTTGTCTTAAACCAGAAATCCCATTAACTACCAATGAATCTGATACAGGCAAGTACACCAGAACCCATATACCCACTGCCGCACAGAAAAGAAGTGCAATGAACCCTAAGAAGACCAAAGCTTCAAAGGCCAGCTTGCCAGGTGTTGACATTACGGAGAATCCCAAGAACAAAATTCTCAATGGAAGAAAACCAGACACTGTAAAAATCAACCAATAAACTCTTCTCTGCAGTCCTTTGTTTATCACAAAAGAAATCATCCTCATTCCCACATACAGGAAATAAGTTATGAACAAACAAGCAAACACTCCATTTACAATAGTACTAAAGAGAGGATAAGCACAGAAAATCATATCATCCTGTCTCCAAAACGCTCTGGTAAAATACTTAGGTATTCGAGCTCCATAGCCTTCCTTCTCTTTCCTATATCCCTTATGGAATTCAAAACTGGGGCTAATGACAACGAAAAACAGCTGTGCAATGAAAACAGGCAGGCATAAAGCGACAACAAAAGAAACTGTTCGTCTGTTCCAACTGTTTATGGTTCGATGAAGCGACCCATGCACCAAAAATATCAAAGTGAGAAAAAAGCCTGGCTCCATCAATCCTAAGTTTGACAAGAGATAGAGTCTGCACACATTCTGCTGCCATTGTGGGCTCAGAGAGTACAGAAGCCAACCTTTCTTCCTCAACAATGGCAAACGGAAGATTTCACCCAGGCACCACAGAATTGCATACACAATCAGGCTTATCCGAATGATCCATGGCACATTAAAATATTGAAGCTGGTGGTTGATTCTTTGTCTACGTATCTGATATCGAAAATACAACACATGTGCAATGCAACAAATTCCAGCAGCTATGAACAAGAGGATAAATGATAGAGTTACTGCACCGAATACATCGGCGACAAGGCTGGTCAGGGGCATCACCCGCACTGCTATCTCCACGCATGCTCTCTTCCAGCATCGATGCCGCACCCGCACCCAAGGTATATATAATTTACAACTATACCAAACTTCCCAGTGTGAAAACTGAAATCAACCTCCCTCTCAACAATGAATTGCATTAGCCCTACTCCACCTACTATAGACTCCCATTCATATCATTTTTAGGGTTTCCTCTCATATCCAAAAACAGCGCCCCTGTATTTCCTTGAGGCTATAGAGAGCAGTAAACCATTATACAAGTCACCCCAATCTGAAATCTCTTTCCGCTTAAATCATTGTTCCTGTGATTATGAATTGCAAACACTCTACTGTCTCAGGTCTCCATCCAGCTCCTCCACTTTGGGTTTAAACTTTAATCTCAAAAATAGAAACCCTCTATTCTGCTACTGCTATACGGATTGACAAACCAATACATCAAACTCACCAAAATAAAAGTCCATCATTCGGAAATCAATATGATAAGCGAAATCTCTCTACCATCTTGAGTTTCAACATAAGTTTCTATCCAAAGGGTTTGCACCAGTTACAAAAATGAAGCAACCTTTAATGTAATAGTCCAATAAAAACTTTATGGGTACACCTCTAAATGTAAACGCACAACATTTTCTACAAAACCCACTCTGTTTTCTTCCTAAAAACAATGCTTTTCACGTTTACTCAATCTATGATTGCTTATCTGTAGATACATACGGTGGAATGAAACAAAATCAAATGAAAGTGGGATTCTATTTTGTTAAGGAATACAGCTATTAGGGGTTTGGCAGGCCGACTATATCCTCAAATCTATCTGTCTAAGAGCTGTAAGAGACCAAAAGGATTGTAAACGTCCCAGCTGACAGACAGCACATTCATAGCTGTCCTTTGCTTGAGGATTGTTCATTCCTCCTTATTTTTAACACCCAATTAAAACCATCCACTAAACTACAGACCCACTAAATCCAAATTTTATAAAGAAAGCAAAAAGAGTTCAATGCTCAATCCCTGCCCAGACTACAAATCAGAATTCAATTAAAAAAACATCAAATTGAAGCCAAAAATGTGCAGAAATTAACGAGAAAACGATTAACAGATATAGACGAGAGCACCTGGAATAGATCTGCAAGCAAAATGGTGTAAATGGTGTAGATTTGGCCGTAATCCGAGGCCTAAGATGGTGTGAAACCGGCTGAGCATTGCAAGGAATTAAGAAAAACTATAGAGGTTGCTGACAGCCTGGCTCCAGCTACAACATGCTTCGGCCTCGGCACCGAGCCGCCCGCCGAGCCTACGTGGATTATCTTGTGCTGCGCTTTTATATGTGGAAAATTCTTATTGGATTTCATATGTACTACCTTTCAAAAATCGCTTGTCTTGACTATGACGAGCTTGCCTTGGGAGTTTATTTTATATTTCATTTTCGTTAAGTTCTGCACGTATTTTATGAAGGCTGGAGAATTTTAAAAGTATATCGGCCGTTACTTTTGAATTTGTACGATTATAGTTGTATTTGGGGTCACCACATGGGCGGGGCCTAGTCCATATTAGTGTGCAACTCACAAATCCTTAGCTTCACCAAAAACTCATATATAAACAAAAATCAATTTAGTTGTATAGTTGGCAATCACAACTACATAGAAGATGATGTTTGAGGTGATGGGTAGGTGCTTTGTGCTTGGAGGATGCCTTCATCTTGGGGTAAGGTTGTGGAATGTTAATGCAATTAGATGAGATGGACCATCTAGGGTTTCACACTATTAAGAGCCTTACTAGAGGAGGAGTATTTATAAGTGGTGGATTATCTATAATAAGAATGTTTTCAAGCAAAATGTATCTCTCTTTTGAATAATCTATTCTACATATGAAGAGTAGAAGTAAATTTTTCATACATGAAAATCTGCTTATGAGGTAATTTTTGAAGGTTGTTGCCCATGTTTCAATTATCATTCTCTCCTTGCTCACCCAACTTCCTAATTACCAACTTTAAAGAAAATAATAAAATGACAACTAAAAGTCCATTGATAAATTTTGCATGTACTAATAGTTGTGCATTTTACCCCCAATAGTTTGAATTTTTGGACTTTTATTGGAGTTGTGCAACTTTATTGGTACCCATAGCACACGACTATTGGGGCATTTATGCATGAGTATTGGTCCTTTTTGAGGTGGTTGTAGTGCACAGTTATTAGAGCATCTTTAAGTAGGTATCAGGTGATGCTTTGAAATTACCACTTTTTGACCCTTGCACGCATAATGGATCCCACATGTTTGTCATTACTACCCAAAAACCAAAACAATAGCTATAAGTAGTTAAGTCACATGCAAAGACAACCAAAAAAACATCGAAATTTGATGTATCGTTTATGATCTATGGGTGCACAAAGTTAGCTATAACAACTATTGGTATGCTTCCCCTAGAGGCACAAAATGTATGTTTTGAAAAAATAAATGTTTTGTATTTGGTTTAGTGTTTTTATTTATAAATCTACTTGGAGATATTTTTAATTTTGGGGGGGTTTTATTTGTGTTTAATCTATTGTATGTACTTAAATCTAAATTCATTTCACTTTTGTACTATCTTATGTCTTATATTTTATTATTGTTTAGCTTGAACACGTTAGATCGTGGTGCATTAATGTCCTCTCAAATAGGATCACACACAATAGTGTCTTTTGCATTCAAATTTTATTTTCCCACCTAAACACTTCCACATTCACATAATCCCAACCTTAACGCAATGCCTACAATGGCTAAGAACAACCATAATGTTCATAAAAAGGAATTTTCAAATGGAAATGAGCATCCAAAAGTCATTAGGGAAAGAGCATTAACACATCTACATAAATATGCCTTAGTTAAACCCTAGGGACATCAAAGACTAGTAGGAACCTCTATTAGAGCTCCATTTGAGACCTTCTGAAAAAACAACTAAAAACCAAATAAAGTCCATAAAAATCCATAAAAATCAACTAAAGCCATAAAAAAATCAAAAAAATTATAAAATGTCCTAAAATAATCACAAAAAAATTGTAAAATATCTTGAAATAATCCAAAAAAAAAATGTAAAACGTCCTAAAGAAATCAAAACATCATAAAAAGTCCTAAAAAAGCACAAACAAATCAAAAAGCTCAAAAAAAAACTAAAAATTGGAAAACATCAAAATCCAAAAACAATCGCTTTCATTTCATTTCGTTGATAGACTATCCCTTTGTACATAGACAGACATTTTAGCAAACATTAAATAAAAACACAATAAAACATTGCAATTCACGAAATCACGCATCAACAGATGAACTGTTTAATCAACCAAGCATTCAAACTGATCCAATCGTCCTATCAATCAAACAACATCAACATTATTTGTCTTTTGTCAACATTATCATGGGTCTTATACAAGGTGTGGTATACTCGAAACCAGACTATGTCTTGTCTTAAAGCTCCATTTGAGACCTTCATTGCTACACACACCACTCTTCCCACAAACCACCTAGATTCATGAATAAATAAAATAAAAAATAAAAAAATCCAAATTATTGAATCAATCTTGAATCTAACTAAAGCACATCCTAGAAACAACCTTTAGGTGTCCCCTTTCCCCTTAGTTGTAGGTTGGGATGTGGCTCCAAAATTTGCGACACTAGAGCATAGAAGAATCAAAGGGATACAAAGAAGAATAGAGTACAACAAAGGATACTAAAGCATGTAAGGGACACTACCGCATCTAAACAAACATAGTGTTGCACAATTATATCCTAGCACAAAGTGTCACAAAAATAGAAGTATAGAATCATAGTCTACTGACATCAACACCCTGTCTTCTTTTTTCTCAATCATCCACAACTTATGTAACCTTTGAATCAAACACATTATTTCCCCATGCTTATATCATTTATATTTCAAGCTTGAAATGAACATAAACAAACTCAATTTTTATTTGTTTATCTAAAATATACTTTAATGATTGACATCAAATTTTGTATGCAAAAATATAATGTTAGTAATTAAAAGTAACCCATTTAGATATAATTGTAGTTACATTTAGTGAACCTTACATATCAAACATTTTGTCAAAATCCTTCTACTTGGATTTAGTCTAGGGATCATGCTTAGAGAGTTATTCCTTCTCCAAAGTTGCCAACACTACCTCCCTTCAACTCCACAACCTTATTTTTTTTAATCTACTATACTTTCAACTTCAAATATATTGTTCTTCTCTACTTTACATTCACATCTCTCTTCTCTTTACACCTCTTTACATTTCACCATGCACAACACCCTCGTCTTCCACTTGTGTTAGTTAGGGCTTCCTCGGGCTTTCCTACTTATTTATTTTATTTTTTAACACTTAAGGTTCGATATAGAGTGTCCTAATTCTCAAACCTATAACCTACTAACTACTTCCCAAATTCCCCTTTGTGCTACTTGTTATTCCCACTCAATGTTCCAACCTTCCAATTTCTATGCCCTCCTCCACTCCCCGCACATATCTTCATACAATCAAGGTGATCCCACAATAATGGGTTACACTTCTTAGCCAAACTTGACTTTGAAATCAATATTTTGAATTAAATATTCACTTTTTGACACCTATAGTGGCTAGACCATTAGGAATTTGAAGATGATGCAAACCCGTTATTTGTAAGATTTTGTTTGTAGATTCCAAATGTATTTTAAAAAAAAAGGAATTAAATTATAATAAATTTCAATCTACTTTTAATAAATAGTTTTTAATAGTAAGCAACATTTTTTAAAATTGACATTTATGATGTTGCACATAACATATTTTACAAGGGAATAATTTAAGATATTTTTGAATTTATATTTGTAACACCAATATCTAGCACTTGTTGGCAATATAGCATTATAACAGATAATGAAAGATTTTTGGCATTTCATAAGGATATTGAGAAGGTTGTTGATGATTATGGATATAACTGATTAAGGATGTTTACTGTCTTGATATTATTATTTTGTTATTGATGTCAAGAAATTGATTTTCTAATTTAGTATGATGTTGCCATATATTGAGAACTATGATTTGAAGAATATAAAGTTGTCGGTAAAAGATACAAGAAAGAATATGATGAATAAGGGGATGAATAAGGTATTCAATGGGCAACTTTTACAGACAATGATGAGATCATGATGTTCAGATTGTTTTAACATCATACATATGTTGTAAATTGTAAAGGTTAATACTATACTATGTTATCAAGCAAAGAACCTAGTTGGTAAACCCTAAGGAACCTAGTCGGTAAACCCTAAGGTTATCGCTATCGGTTAATGAAGGCGGAATGTCTACCGAGTGAAGTTCAGTATTTACCGAGTTGTTACCAAGTTGTAACCGAGCTATAACATAATGCATTAAATGGTTACATGCATTATTTAATGAAGGAAGTTGATGAGCTGGAACTGATTAAATGATTGGTATGTCGTTAATATAGTTTGTTAATGAATCTATGGCAAAGGAAAGTCGACATAAAGATCTACAGCGCAGATTGAACCGCAATACCCTGGCACAAGTTCCAAGAAATGTATGGAAGTTCCAAGGCGGGGTAAAACGTTTTCAGATCGAAAGATGCATTGAACCTGGACAAGATCGAAAATCTGATGGCTATGATTGATCATGGGAAATGTGATCAAGGAGATTAAGCGGTTACCTAATTGTTTATAAATAGGGAACTATTGATAAACAATATATGCGGACAAGTGTATGCACAGGGATGCTACATAGTGATTACCGAGCACAGAAGCTTGAAGACCTGTTTGAATAACAGAGTATAGAAGCCCAGCAGATGGACAAGATTAGTTCTATGTCTAGATTATATTGAACAAATATGAATCTGCTTTAGCATTTTAGATGTGAAGTTGCAGATAGATTTTTATTACTGTTATTTTTGTGAAAGTGACAGAAAATCTCTTAACCGAGTGGACTTAATAGTCTTATTTGTAAAACCCTCTAGCAAGGTGACATTCTGATTGAGTGTTTGAAATCCTTTAACAAGGTCACTTCTAACAAGGTGAAGATCCTAACAAATCTGAGGGAAATCCCTTAACCGGGTTACATTTAGCAACGTGTTTGTAATCTTTAACAGGATTTGCTTTTAATCGAGCATACTTTAGAAGAGTATATTTCTTAGTGGGTCTAAAATCCCACAGTGGTTTTTCCCTATTTGGGTTTCC
The DNA here is from genome assembly GCF_030272615.1 of Cryptomeria japonica. Classification (NCBI taxonomy): domain Eukaryota; kingdom Viridiplantae; phylum Streptophyta; class Pinopsida; order Cupressales; family Cupressaceae; genus Cryptomeria; species Cryptomeria japonica. The sequence continues at coordinate 713,867,854 of NC_081407.1, forward strand.
ACGTTAAATCTAGTGTTATGAGGTTTGTGATGTTTATATGCTTTTGAGTTTGCATGTTTAACAATTTTGGTTATATTACTGATATATATGTTACCGAGGTTGAATCTGATGTTTTTATGGAAGATTAAGTTTGTATGATTCACCCCCCCCCCTCTCTCATCTTGTTGGCTATTGGATCTGTACTTACATTTAGTATCAGAACTATCAATTGGTATCAGAGCTTTGGACTCCGAAAGAAAAGTTTAAAGGCACTTGAGTTAAAGATCCAAAGATGTATAAGAGGGATGCACCGAAGCTGAACAAGTCAAGTTTCTCTACATGGCAGAAAAGGATGAAGCTGCACCTATCAGGAGTTGGAGAATATGTTGTATACTATCTGGGGAATGATTTTGTTACACCAAGAACCTATTTATTGACTATGGAAAAGATAAAGGCAAAGCAAGAACATATTCAAGCAATGATTGAAATAACATCTACATTGACCGATTCAGAGTTTAATGATCTAGAAGGCTGTAATGATGCAAAGGCAATGTGGGATAAGCTCATATCAGTATATGGAGGAGATGGACATGTTCAAAGAGCAAAAGTAGATAGTCTAAGAGGACAAATTGAATCTATGAGGATGAATGAAGGTGAGAACACAACTCAGTATAGTACAAGACTAAAGGAGATTGTCAATCAAATCAAAGGAGCAGGTGGAAATATTGAAGAAAAGGATATAGCAAGTAAGTTGTTAAGAACCCTTCTACCGGCTTATGCAATCCGAGTCTCTGCAATCAATGAATTGAGGTTTGTACCTAATATGCCAGTTTCTTTAGATGCTACTATTGGTAAGCTACATGCATTTGAATTAAGTAACTTTGATAACAGTGGATCTTCGGTAAATAAAGTTGAATCTGCATTTAGTTCTTTTCATCTTGATGAATCTAATGATTTAAATGAAAGAAAGTATAAGTACTCTGAAGGAGATCACAGTGGAGCAAGTGAAAGATTTTGTAAGAACATGGAAGAAGTTCACAAACTGTATGAGGAAATCAAAAAGCAAGAAGAGTTTGAAGCACTATTAGCCAAAAGGTTATCGAGAGGCAAAGGTAAGTATAAAGGAAAGCTACCTTTGAAATGTTTCAATTGTGATAAGATAGGACATATGGCTTCTAACTGTCCTGACAAAGATTTTACTGAAAAGAGAGATTACCGAGATGACAAATAGAAAGACAATCATTACAGAGGACACCAAGACTTCAGAAGAAGAGATAGAAAGACATGTTTAATAGCTGATGAGGAATCTAACGATGATAAATCAAATGAGACTGATACAGAGGAAGTAGTTTATGTGGCTATCAAAGATGGATCAGATAAAGAAAGGTATGAAGAAAAAGCCCTAATATCTCACATAAACACTAATGATTCTTGGATCATAGATAGTGGATGCTCACCTCATATGACAGGAGATAAACACAAGTTTGTTATATTAGAAGATTATGATGGACGCTATGTTAGATTTGGTAATGATGCACCATGTCCGGTGAAAGGTAAAGGGTCTATAACACTTCTTGACAATGCAAGATGCAATGATGTTTATTGGGTTGAAGGTTTGAAATACAATTTGTTGAGTGTAGCACAGCTAAACAACACAGGTTACCGAATAGAATTTCATAAAGGAATTGTCAAAGTTCATGACAAGAATGGAAAGTTAGCTACTACTGGGACACAAACAAAAGGTAACACATTTCACCTTGACTCAACTCAAAATAAGTGTTTGTATGCAAAGATAGATGATACATGGTTATGGCATAAAAGGTTTTGTCATGTAAATTTTGATAATCTGATCAAAATAAGTAAGAAGCACCGAGTAAGAGGTCTACCGAGTCTTGAAAAACCTGAGAATGCTATGTGTCGAGGATGCCAGATGGGTAAGATGACAAGATCAAGCTTTACAAGTAAGTCTTACACTTCTAAGGGAATTTTAGATCCAGTGCACACTTATCTTTGTAGTCCTATGAAAGTTCAAAGTTATTATGGTGATAAATATTTCATATTATTTGTGGATGATTATTCAAGGATGATGTCAGTAATGTTTTTAAAAGAAAAATCATAAGCTTTTCAAATGTTTAAATGGTACAAGGCAAGAGTTGAAAATGAAACAGGATGATAACTGAAATGTCTTAGATCAGATAGAGGAGGAGAGTTCACATTTGATGAATTCAACTTATTTTGCAATGATCATGGTATTAAAAGACAAGTCTCTACACCGAGAACTCCACAGCGGAATGGAATAGCAAAGAGAAGAAACAGATCTATTGTGGATTGTGCTAGAACACTGATGATTGAAAAGAAAGTGCCACAAACATTTTGGAGAGAAGCAATAAGTACAACAGTTTACACCTTGAACTGAGTACAATTGAAGAAAGGTACTTTGAAGACACCATATGAAATCTGGTATGATAAGAAACCTAATGTAAGTTATTTTTAAATCTTTGGAAGTAGATGCTATGTTCACAAAGATGATAGAAATGGCAAGTTTGATGAAAAGAGTGAAGAAGGAACATTTCTAGGTTATTCTTCTAGAAGCAAAGCATTTAAATGTTTGATCAAATCATCTAACAAAATAGTAGAAAGTGCAAATGTGAAAATTGATGAATTTGCAGAAAGAAACGATGAAGGAAATTCCAAGGAACTAGAAGACTACGATGAATTTGTCTATGTTCAATCGAGAAGTCTTACCGAGAAGACTGTTGAAGAAAATGAAGAGAATATCTAGTTATCGAGTGATGAAGAAGATCATACAGAGCCTACCGAGCCTGTATTAGCCAAGTATATCAGAAGACATCATGCACCAAGTCAGATTATAGGAGATAAGGATGATCCAGTGATGACAAGGAAAAAACTGAGACAGAACACATGTTTGATATCTGAATTTGAACCAAGAATAGTGAAAGAGGCATTTAATAGTAAAGATTGGATAAATGCTATGACAGAAGAGATTGATCAAATAAAAAAGAATGACACATGGACACTAATCCCAAGACCAAAGGACAAAAATGTAATCGATACAAAGTGGATTTTTAGAAACAAGTTAAATGAAAAAGGAGAGGTCATTTGAAACAAAGCAAGACTAGTTTGCAAAGGTTATGCTCAAGAAGAAGGAATTGATTATGGTGAAACTTTTGCACCTGTTGCTAGACTTGAAGGAGTAAGAACATTGTTGGCATATGCTACTTTCAAAAACTTCAAGGTATATCAAATGGATGTCAAATCTGCATTTCTGAATGGAATATTAGAAGAAGAAGTTTTTATTGAACAACCTGAAGGATTTGTTAAAGACAATAATAAAGATCAGGTATGTAAATTGAACAAAGATTTATATGGTTTGAAACAAGCACCTAGAGCATGGTATGAAAGATTGCACTCTTATTTGATTAAGATTGGTTTTATAAGGACAAGTGAGAACAACAATATGTACATGAAGAATGATGAAAATGGAATACTAATCTCAGCCATATTTGTTGATGATATTATATTTTGTGGAAATGACTCTTTATGCAAGAACTTTGGAAATGAAATGAGCAAAGAATTTGAGATGTCATTAATCGGTGAGATAAGTATTTTATAGGTTTACAGATACTGCAAATAAAAAATGAGATTTTCATTACTCAATCCAAGTACATAAAGGAAATCTTGAAGAAATTTGGAATGGAGGATTCAAAACCAGTAAGTACTCCTATGACTACCAACTATAAATTATCAAAGAATGATGAATCTGCATCTGTTGATGAGACACTTTACCGATCCATGATTGGAAAACTTCAATATGTTGTTCACAGTAGACCAGACATAGCACATGCAGTAGGTATAGTTGCAAGATTCTCTGCAGATCCTAAGGAAACACACATGACAGCAATCAAAAGAATTTTTAGATACTTGAAAGGCACTGAGGATTATGGCTTAGTATATCAGAAAGGAAATATTTTGATTTAAAAGTTTATATTGATGCTGATTGGGCAGGTAACATTGATGACAGAAAAAGCACAAGTGGAGGAGCTTTCTTTTTTAGAGAAAGACTAGTGAGTTGGCTTAGCAAGAAACAAGGATGTGTTTCACAGTCAACAGCAGAAGCTGAATACGTTGTTGTAGCATTGAATTGTACCAACATTGCATGGACCAAACAACTATTGGAAGGTATAAATGAGAAAGTTACCGAGCCAGTAATTATACTCTGTGACAATACTAGTGTCATTAATATTTCAAAGAATCCTGTTATGCACTCTAAGACAAAGCACATCTCTATTAAATATCATTATCTTATAGAAGAAGCTCAAGAGAAGAAAGTGGTGTTGGAGTATGTTAGCACAAAGGAACAAATAGCAGATATCTTCACCAAGCCACTACCAAGGGACACTTTTGAATATCTTAGAAGTAAGTTAGGGGTCCCACCCCTATCTTCTACTCACTGACCGAGTTTGGTGAAAGCAACAATCCGATGACTCTATCGAATATCTTTTGGGAGTTGATGTTGATTTATACACTTTAGGATGTTTTCTAAAGATGTACAAGAAATAATACAGGGAACAACAATTGAAGACAAAATGCTCCGACTGAGACTGAATTGACACATTACAGCAGGAATTCACTTCATACAGGAAGAAATTATGTCTTAGTTCTTTACTTTGTGGCATTGTTGTCAAAGGGGGAGAAGACTACTATAAAGGGGGAGAAGACTAAAAGTCAACTGAGAAGACTAAAAATTGGAAAGAAGACTGAAGGGAAGAGGAGAAGTCTAATGTATGGGGGAGAAAGTCTAATGACATCAAGAGAGCATTTCAACATTTCAGAATCACAGCAATCCGAATCATTTAAGGTCAAATCAATTGGTTTTGCCATCAATGCCAAAGGGGGAGATTGTTGGCAATATAGCATTATAACAGACAATGAAAGATTGCTGGCATTTCATAAGGATATTGAGAAGGTTGTTGATGATTATGGATATAACTGATTAAGGATGTTTACTGTCTTGATATTATTATTTTGTCATTGATGTCAAGAAATTGATTTTCTAATTCAGTATGATGTTGCCATATCTTGAGAAGTATGATTTGAAGAATATAAAGTTGTCGGTAAAAGACACAGGAAAGAATATGATGAATAAGGGGATGAATAAGGTATTCAATGGGCAACTTTTACCGAGTCAGACAATGATGAGATCATGATGTTCAGATTGTTTTAACATCATACATATGTTGTAAATTGTAAAAGTTAATATTATACTATGTTATCAAGCAAAGAACCTAGTCGGTAAACCCTAAGGTTATCGCTATCGGTTAATGGAGGCGGAATGTCTACCGAATGAAGTTTAGTATTTACTGAGTTGTTACCGAGATGTAACCGAGCTATAACAGAATGCATTAAATGGTTACATGCGTTATTTAATGAAGGAAGTTGATGAGCTAGAACTGATTAAATGATTGGTATGCTGTTAATATAGTTTGTTAATGAATCTATGGCAAAGGAAAGTCGACATAAAGATCTACAGTGCAGATTGAACCGCAATACCCTGGCACAAGTTCCAAGAAATGTATGGAAGTTCCAAGGTGGGGTAAAACGTTTTCAGATCGAAAGATGCATTGAACCTGGACAAGATCAAAAATCTGATGGCTATGATTGATCATGGGAAATGTGATCAAGGAGATTAAGCGGTTACCTAATTGTTTATAAATAGGGAACTATTGATAAACAATATATGCGGGCAAGTGTATACACAGGGATGCTACATAGTGATTACTGAGCATAGAAGCTTGAAGACCTATTTGAATAACAGAGTATAGAAGCCCAGTAGATGGACAAGATTAGTTCTATGTCTAGATTGTATTGAACAAATATGAATTTGCTTTAGCATTTTAGATGTGAAGTTGCAGATAGATTTTTATTATTGTTATTTTTGTGAAAGTGATAGAAAATCTCTTAACCAAGTGGACTTAACAGTCTTATTTGTAAAACCCTCTAGCAAGGTGACATTCTGATTGAGTGTTTGAAATCCTTTTACAAGGTCACTTCTAACAAGGTGAATATCCTAATAGATCTTAGGGAAATCCCTTAACCGGGTCACATCTAGCAATGTGTTTGTAATCTTTAACTAGATTTGCTTTTAACCGAGCATACTCTAGAAGAGTATATTTCTTAGTGGGTCCAAAATCCCACATTGGTTTTTCCCTATTTGGGTTTCCATGTTAAATCTGGTGTTATGAGGTTTATGATGTTTATATGCTTTTGAGTTTGCATGTTTAACAATTTTGGTTATATTATTGATATATATGTTACCGAGGTTGAATCCGATGTTTTTATGGAAGATTAAGTTTGTATGATTCACCCCCCCCCCCCCCCTTCTCTCATCTTGTTGGCTATTGGATCTGTACTTACATTTAGTATCAGAACTATCAACACTTGCATTTAGTTTTATAATATTTTATTGAATATTTTTATAATTAAATTTTGAAGTCAAACTGATTATAATTTAGACATAGGTGTATGATGTCACGCATAACTTCTTTTGTATGTATCGAAATTCAAAAAAAAAATGTTGGAACAAGGACATCAATACCTAATGCGTAGATTTTTTTAAATTTTTTTCATCCCAATAAGATATAAAGGCATTTTTTAATGAGCCTGAGGTGAGTCTATTGTTCACGAGCTCAATGACTGTTGACTCTATCTTATTAATGATTCTAAGGACATCTAGTTTTTCATTCTTAAAGAGATGTCTATTTCTCTCCTTCCATAGTTCCCATATTATGGATGAAGGGAGAGCTATCCATAAACCTTCAAAGAGACAACCACGCCTAAGGAGAGGCCAGGCTTTGAGCATTCCTAAGATGGTGTGGGGGAAGGCAGCAGACCATTCAAGTTTATTGGTGAAGCATATCCAACATTGATGAGTAAAGGGACAGTTAAGGAGTATATGATTGGTGTCCTCCTTGTTTGTCTCACAAAGAGGACATCTGCTAGGACCCTCATATCCCATACGCCTGAATTTGTCCGCAGTTAGGAGCTTGTTTTGGATCGCAAGCCAGGAGAAGATACCTGCCTTAGGCAGACAGTTTCTATCCCAACAGAGATTCAGGGGAAGCTCTGACTTAGGTCTTAAGAATGCTTTGGAAATGTGGGAATACCCATCCTTGGGGTTGTATTCCCCTCTTAAGGATCCCTCCCATACAAGCTTGTCCTCGTTATGACTTAAGACAAAGTTCCTAGAATTGAGAATTGACATAAGTTTATGCTTGTCCTTCTCCTGGATGGCTTCATCATCCCTTTCGATCCACTGCCATCTAGCCCCTTCCATTGAAGGGGAGAGATAATTATTTAACAAGGGACCTCTATGTGATTCAAGAAGGGCCCGGGTGGCCCCAAAGTCATGGAGGTTTTCAATGGCCTTATACCCACCCCAAGAATTCGACCAAAAAAGGGCTTTATCCCCGGACCCTAGGTTCCAAGTTAGCCTGTCAGAGATAATCTTCCTGCAATCGAGCATAAAATTCCACAGGCAGGATCCTCTGGGAGGGTTGGTCTCTCTAAAGATTTGGATTGGATCATCTCCATTAAGGTATTTGTGGTTTAATAATCTCGCCCATTTGAGGTGAGGAGTTCCAAACAATCTCCACACCCGCTTGGCACCCAAAGCTTTACCTTGATCCCATAGGTTTTTGATGCCAACACCACCATCTTCTTTGGGTGTGCAAATCTTGTCACAAGAAATAAGTGAGATTTTGTGGCTGCTATTAGCACCTTGCCAAAAGAAGGTCTTGAGATGCTTGTTGAGCTCAGCAAGTTTGGAGGTAGACAAATGTTGGCAGGAGAGCTGGTAAATGGGCATAGCTGATAAGACCAATCTAACCAGAGTTGCCCTTCCCGCTGAAGAGAGCCATTTTCCCTTCCAAGTGCTAATCCTAGACTTGATTTTGTTCACCAAGTTGTCCCATAAATTTGAGGATCTCCTGCCCCTGTCAAGGGGAATGCCTAGATATTTGCAAGGAAGGGTACCTTGACTAATTTCCAGTATATTGCAAATTTCTTTTCCTAAATAGGGGTCGTTGAACAAAAAAACTGTAGATTTCGCTAGATTTACCTCTTGACCCAAGGCTAACATGTATGAATTGAGGATGCCTTTGATGGCCTGAGCTTCCTTCGCACAACCTTACCCAAAAAGCATTGTGTCGTTAACAAATTGTTGGTGGGTGAAGGGGGGGAAACCACTGGTGATGGGAATTCCTTGGATCCTTCCCTCCTCTTTGGCCTTGGAGATGGATCTGCCTAGAGCTTCAACCATGATGATGAAGAGGAAGGGGGACATAGGATCACCTTGCCTGAGCCCTCTCGAGCTGCTAAAGAAACCTTCCAGAGAACCATTAACCAGAACCAAGAATTTAGGGGTGGATATGCATTCGAAGATAAGGTTGATCCAAGTTTTGGAAAAGCCAAAGGCCTCCATGCATTTGCATAGGAAACGCCAATCAACTTTGTCATATGTTTTACTTATGTCCAATTTGATTAGCATGCTTGGGGTTTTGTTGAGTTGAACTGAATGAATGGCCTCTTGGGCAATAATAACCCCATCATAGATTGATCTGTTTGCTACGAAGCTAGTTTGTTCTTCGCTAATAATTAAGGAGAGGAAATTTTGGAGTCTGGCTGCTAAGGTTTTAGTTAAGAGTTTATACAAAGTGTTGCAGAGAGCAATTGGTCTGAAGTCATTAAAGCTGTCAGGGTCCTCTTTTTTTGGAATGAGGGCGAGGAAGGTATTGTTGACCTCTTTAAGAATCTTACCAGAATTCCTCACACCCTCTAAGGCATCTGCGATTTTTGTCCCCATGAAACCCCAACTCTTTTGGAAAAAGCTGGTGGGGAAGCCATCTGGGCTCGGAGCCTTATCCAGATTCATCTTGAAGAGGACAGATTTGACCTCCTCCTCTGAGAATTTCTTTAATAGGACATGGTTGTGGTCATCGGTAATGACTTTTGGGAGATTCTTAATAATATTGAGTTGGCCCCTAAGGTTGGAGCCTTCAAGACTGTTTAATATTTTCTCAAAGAACCTAACTGCCTCAGAGGCAACCTCATTCGGTTCAGATAGGATAGATCCTTGGCAGTTCATGATCTTAGAAATTCAGTTGACCACTCTCCTTTGCTTGGTATTGTTGTGGAAGAACTTGGTATTCTGGTCCCCATCACTAAGCCAAGTTTCCCTAGATTTTTGTTTCCAGAAGATCTCTTTGTGAGATAGTATCTTCTCATACTCAGAGAGTAGGTTCTTTTCCTTAAGGAAGAGATGTTCATCGATCCCTTTCTCAAGTACCTCAATGTTAACCTTATTAAGATCATTCTCTATTAGGGTTTTTTTTTTTTAAATGTTACCAAAATTAGTCCTATTCCACTCTAAGAGCTTCCTTTTTATAAGCTTTAACTTACTAGCAACAATAAACATCTTCGACCCTGAGAAAACAGAGCTGCTCCACCAATTCTCAATTAAGTTTAGAAAGTTGTCATCTATAAACCACATGCTCTCAAATTTGAAGGGGCACTTTTTAGGGGCATGATCAGATATTAAGTTTAATTGGAGTGGGAAATGGTCAGATCTTGATAAAGGGAGAGGCTCTGCCTTCAGGGAGTAATTCAACTCCGAGAGCCCTCCATGGATAAAGAACCTATCTAGTCTCTCAGCAATGTTACAGAAACCAGATCTTCTATTGTTCCAGGTGAAGGCATTCATTGTCATCTGGATTTCCAACAGGGAATTCCTATTGATCCACATATTGAAATCTACAGCTGATGGAGGGAGCTTGCTACTTCCTCCTCTCTTGTCTGAAACCTTGGTGATGGCATTGAAATCTCCACCAATGATGCTTAGTTCATTCAAGAAACTTCTTAGGAAGGACGCAAGTTCCATCCATACCCTCACCTTATCCCTATTCTGAATAGGGCCATAAACGTTAATCAGTTTGAATCTAAGGTTATTTTTATAACTTACTACTTCTCCTCCTATCCAATTTTGCTTAATCTCTAAAGGTGTAAACAAAAGGGATCTAGAATCCCAAATGATAGCTAAACCCCCTGAGGCGCCTGTGGTCGGGGAGTATTTTAGTTGTCTAGCACCTAGTTTTTGCTCAAAAAGGGAAATCTCAGAGGAGTTCATTTTTGTTTCTTGAATTAGCATTAAGTCTAGTTTAGAATCAGAGATGCAATGCTTTAAGATGCGTTGTTTGTTAGGGGCATTCAGACCCCTAACATTCCATGTTATGATTTTCATGGCTTTGTGGGGAGGAACTTCCCCTCCCCTGCATTAAAAAGAGTAGATATTTTAGATTGACCCCTAGCTTCTCCATCCCTTAATCTCAGTTCAGCAAGGGATCTTCTGCCCCTTCTTTTACTGATTCTAGCATAATCAAGAGAGTCTTTGCTTTTTTCAAAGCAGAGAATGCCTAGGGTGTTAGGATCATGATTTTCCAAGTTATCTGATGCTATAAAGAGTTCATCTGTTTCTAAGTCGACTTTGGTAATATTTACCAGATTATTGACAAGGAAATCCCTTTGTCTTTCCAATTCCTCATCATCACAGATTTCATCAATTAATTGATCCATAAGGTCATTTACTACTTCTTCCCCTATAAAATTGGCAATGATGTTAACTTCCCTAGTCATGCGGTCACTCTCAGATTCTACAATTGTAACAGGGTCATTCCTCAGAGATGGAGGGCAAGCTCCTACCTCCAAAGGGGCTTTCATCCATGAGACTTGAGGGATTGGTTGTTCCTACATAGAAGCCAATGTTGGATCCTGGTGAGGATTGTCTATCTCTCTTGATTGCACTGGGAGGGTTAGATCTCGGAGAGGGGGGGGCCTCGAGGGACTCTCTCTCTCTGGTAGGATAAGAGAGCAGGATGGTAACATATTTGTCATACCAGGCTGCTCTTTCTAGGGGAGCCACTCGCTGATTTCTCCCTCTTCCAAGTCTCGGTCCCTGAAAGAAGAGTCAGCTATAGGGGGGTTAATAGAAGGCGATGGTTGGAAAGGAGAGCACAAGGTCTTAACGGGAGATCTCTGAGGACACAGATCCGTGGTTGGATGATTAGTGCTAATATTATTAAATCTCTCAAGGGTGAAACCCCCTCCTTCCACAAAACTAAATGGAACGGTTTTAGACTTAGGAAATGATTCAGGGAAAGAATTTTTAAAGGGAATCTTCCTTGGCATATTAACTTCGAACGGACCATTATAGAAGGGTAGTTCAAGGGTTAGACATAGATTATCGCATTTTAGTATTATGGGCTCTATAGTTTTAATATTAATATCCACGTTAACAATCAGAAGTTGATTAAAGAAGTTTAGGGCTGATTTTTTAACTTCTACGAATTTCCCAATTTTGTTTCCTATATTTCTTAAAAAATCATTGTTTCGTAATTCTACAGGAAGTTTTTTGAGAGAAATAGCTCTATTAACCATGCATGAATTTAATTGAGATGGTTGAAAGAGGGATTGCCAACCCTAGTAATCAAACCCTATGCCCTTGAATGTTGATAGGCCCTCGTTTAGCAAGGAATTTCTCAAATTTTGGTTACTGCATTCAATAGCTAAGAAATGATTAGGAAGGATGTCGATTTTTACCTGGTTATTGAGAGAAGACACCATCCAATTAGCAATTTGTTCAGGCAAGAACCCCCAACCTTTCCATCATGCAAAAATCATTCTATTGTTGCAGTGCATTTGATACCTAACCAGAGTTTGGGTATCAATTTCAATGACCAACCCGTTAGGTTTTCGAGGAGAAAGAAGGGAAGTCGTGGGGTTGTTTGACCAGTTAGGTTTTACAGAACCCTCCTTCCGACCAAGATTGGGATTTCATGTGTGGCTATTAGATTGCCTTGCTGCCTTATTATTTATGCGCCTTACCACGTGCCAGTTTCGATCCCAGCTCTTGAACGGAGGAGGGGGAGCCCGAACCATATCAACCAGAGAGTACTTTGTTTTTGCAAAGAAGGCTTCTTGCTCGAGGGTTCGAGATTTTGCCCTGCTAAGTTCCTCTGACCCAGTGTGATTAGCAAAAATAGTGAACCAATTTTCATAACCTCTGTGAATACCACGCAGTGGATAAGGATGTTCAGGAAGAAATGGTGGTGCCTTGCATCTGCTTTTCGCATGCAGAGCCATGTTTTATGTTAAAATTTTTAGATATTCTTTAAGGATAAAAACTCTTGAATCTCATAGGAGATCCTTAAATAAGATTGACACTAAATCACAAAATACACACGAACTACTTCCTACCCCTACACTACTAGTTAAAGATGTTTTTCTAATTCAGGTCCATGCAAGATCATTATTTCTAAGATTGGTGCCTTTTTTTTTCTTAATAGATAAATAACTGCAGAGGGGAAACACCCTTGTATTAATCAAAACTTAAAAAATACATTACTGGTTCAGAAAGAGCCGTAGGGGGGAAGAACCAGTAAGAAAACCCCCTGCCATTGCTCCAACAATAAATACAAAAAAGCCAACCACGTTGGTCGAGATGCTAAAAGGCTAGGACAACCAGAGGAGAAAATTGTTGATTGAACCAAAGGCCTAAACAACATATGAAATTGAGTAAGGAAATCAGGATTCTTCTATATTTGAGTCTACGTTCTCAGTACCGGGAGCAGGAGTAGCAACTGCATCCAAAATTATCAGGCAATCATTCCTACAAGCTGAATGGGCCAATGATTCTGCTTTCTCCCAGGGGTGACAGTCATCATCTAGAATCCATTCTTCTCCACTACCAAGCCCCCAAGAGCTTCCTTCAACTATGTCACTGTTGGTCGTAATATCAAGGTCTTCTCTACCTGAAAGCCCTTCCTCCTAGATATAGGTGCTTCTCTAGGCAGTCGTGAAGCCAGGCAGTAAACCAACAATCTTGCAGAGGAACTCAATATTTCTAGTAATAATAGGCTAGGAGGCTTCCAAGGCATTGAAGTCAGGAGAACTTATGATCACCATTTTCCGCACCTCCACACCATTTCCCAAACTCATATAGTAATTTTGGGGAAAGGGCAATCTGAGATTGCCATCAATATTATCCAATACTGCATCAATCTCCCCAAGAAATCGATGCTCAAACACCATTTGGGTGAGAAGCTTCGCCCTTTGCTTGCTAGTCCCCATATAGAGTAGCATGGCTAGGAAGAAAGTCGGGATGTCTACATTAGCTCAGTATCTATGGTATGCATTAAGGAATTCCTCCCCCAAAATTCTTTTAACATAGTGCATAATCAATGGGTGACTCGAGGAGAGAACCGATTGCAAGTGCTTATCAGAGATTTTGCCTAGGAGTGCCATCTGACGGCAGGTTGCCTCCAACAAAATTGGTGTTTCCATTGTAAGCAACAGAGCAAGAAATGGGAAGAGATTGATATGTTAAAAATAAGCAGGTCATCCTTTATTTATCTCGCTAGCTCATCAAGGTTGTGGAGCTTGAGGGCTTAGCTAAGCGAGCCAAATTACTTCGCACAAACAAGGTACATCTTAAGCATGCCACCTTATTTGCAATTGATTGCCTCTTTGATGTCAGTCGTCGTCCGACTTTACCGTATCTAAAAGTAATGATGCAAATTAGATATCTTTTGACAACATCTAAACCGGAGTTCGATTTAATGACCCTGGTGGGATCATACTACCGAAACCATAAAGAATATCAGTTGGGGATAGTCAAGATGCCAATAAGAATACATCTCCCAGTAAGAACTACCAACCGGTAAGGGCCAATGCCACCAGGGGCACAAACATACCTTCTTAGAACAAAATCGGATGTAACACTTCAGCCAAAATAACACCATAATCAAAATGTAGATGTGCCTCCATCCATAGAGGGTGTCTGGAGAGAGAACCGAATGCAACTGCTTATCATAAATTTGCTAGAAAATCATTCTGGCAGCATCAACTAAGGCACTGGAGTAACTTCGAAGAGATCCTAAACCGGAGTGTACAAATTACCGGTTGGGGGGAAAGGTGCAAGAGGCCTATTTAAACAACGACAATGCCAATCGGTAAAGACCGGGTAGTCGGGACTGATACCCTTACCGGTAGGAGCTAGAAAAACCACCATCAAAGGGAGACCCGTGCCCGATAAGGGTACATCCCCCAGTTTGTACTCCCAACCGGTAGAGACCAAACTTCGAGGAACCAAAGCAGTTCATTCCTCTGCCAAAATAAATGCAACATTAAACCATAATAATTGCTATTATCAAAATTTACCTATGCCTGAGCTGAATGCCCGGATCAAGACCACCATCTGCAATTGTCATCTTAGATAGTTTGTCTGCATCCACATTGCCTTCTCTATAGATATGGTTGATCCAAAAATCTTTAAAGGGTCTCAAGCAAACCCACCATAGGTCGAAGCCATAGGTTGAGATGCCAACTGGGGGTATGGTTATTACAAACAACATTGATAACATTTAATGAATCATCCTCCAAATGGATTCTTTTTATCCTCAACTCAACCCCCAATTGCAAACCTCTTAATGTCGCTCGGAATTTGGCCTGATTGTTAGTGGGCAAACCGATGTCTTCAAAAATTTCCTTAGTGCAGATGCCTTCAGAATCTCTAATACAACATCCAATACCACTTCACCCTGGATTCCCTGCAGAGGCACCATCGAAGTTAATCTTACGACACCTTGGTTTTGGGGCTTCCCACTTAACATTCAATCTTGGATTAACCGGTATCTCAAGATTACCATTACCGAAAGCGAGGGGATGGTCAAATTTGGGAGCACAAGCTTTAACTTCCAATCCCAGTCAGTGTATAGATTCTTTTTTAGCGATTTGGACTTGGCCACTTTGTTCAGGAGCTCAACTAGGTGGTTCTCAATTTTCCCACAGAGGGCTAACTGGCCCATCTCTTTATCCTGGAAAATTCTTTGATTCCTCTCTTTCCAAATTTCCCAGATCATCAGTGAGGGAAGGATAACGAATAAGTCCCCAAATAATGCCTTGCATTTTGATTTAGGCCATAGTAGAAACCAATCATCCAAACCTTTCGGAAAAGGGCATACTAGATTTAACTTACCCATAAAATGCCACCAACAGTTGCTGGAGAAATTGTAGTGTAGCAAAAGGTGATCAATTGTTTCCTCTTGATTCCAACCTAGTACACATCTACTAGGCCCATTAATACCTAATTTAAGGAGTCTTTCATTGGTTAAGATTTTCCTTTGAAAAGCCATCCAAGCAAATGAACTTGCTTTAGGAAGAAGATGTGTGTGCCAGAACAGCCTAACCGGCCAATCCTTCTTATCTACTACAACTTCTTTCAATTTATAGCCAAAGCATACCTTATACTTACCATCAGAAGAGCCACACCATCTAATGATATCCTCGTCCAAGGATGGATGAATAATTTGATTCTTTAGAATATCGGTAAGAAGGTCTTTCTGATTTTGGGCTAAAACCAATGGGTCCAGAGAGTTCCACGCCCATTTGTCCATACCATTTTCCTTAATTGAATGACCATAATCACAGACCTTGTGAAACCAAAGTCGACAAGTTTCTCTCATTATAGGTTGAAGAACGAGGTTATGACACAAGGCTTCATTGCCACTCCAAGAATCCAGCCAGAAGGACGCATTCCTCCCATTTCTGACATCCCAAGTGACCTAATCGCTAATGATCTCTCTGCACTCTAGAATAAAATTCCAAATGGCTGAGCCCCTAGGAGGGTTGGTAACTATGAGAATCCTTTTAGGCTCAAGTGAGTCCAGATATTTGTGTTTAAGGAATCTTGTCCATCTCTGATTACCGCCGCTACAAATTTCCCACACCAATTTTGTACCCATAGAAAAATTCATAATAGAAATCTGACGAAAGCCAGCACCTCCAACATTTTTTAGTTGGCTTATTTTTCCCTAGGCAATAAGTGGAAACTTCCCTTTATCATTCGTTCCATTCCAAAGGAAATTTCTCATTATGGTGATTAACTCATCTTCTATGGCAACCGATAGCTTCATGCAAGCCATGGAGAAAACCGGTAAGGCAGAAAGGATTGATTTTATCATAGTAAGCTTCTCAGTTGATGATAACCACTTCCCTTTCCAATTTTTAAGCCTAGCTTTACATTTCTCAATAAGATGTGTCCAATAGCAAGTCTTATTATGGCCACTAAAAAGAGATGTCCCAAGGAATTTACCTGGAAAGTTTGCCACTCTTAAATTGAGGATTCTTGATAGGACAACTTGCATACTTTAGGCAATTTTGAAAAATCTTCCAATATGTTTATTGCCCCATCAAGGAACCCTACAGGATACGAGCAAATTACATAAGAAATACATATCCATATTTTTTTTAGAGTAATTAAGTGTCGTCATGCACAACATACATGAGCATAATGCTCATCCTCAAGGTAAAGTCAAATATCTGATATCTAATTATGCACAAGTGAAAATATTACTTAATAAACTCCATTTAAGTTAACTCAAGTTAGTTCTATGGGTTTCCTGGTGTCACTACCTAAGCAACAAATCTCAACAAGCTAATGGATCAACCAACTAGGAGGTGACTAAATCAACCCCTAACACTATGAGAAATAAATTTATGTTCATTTTAAGCACCAATGGAAATTTTCTTATTATAACCACATATTACATCATAAATGATAAACATACAAGATCATGCTTATGGCTTATTCCAACACCAATCCACATAAAGCTACAACAAATCAGTAAGATACAAAACATATAACATTCAACTCCTTTTAGAGTGTCCATAAAACATAGTGCATCATTAAAAGCAATTCTTATCTCAAATTACATAGGCTACAACCTTTCAAGAAATGAAATAAGGAGAGAGAACAAGTGTTAAGGAAGGAGGGAGAGCTCTTCAATCCACTCGCGATCCAAGTTCTTTGGTCCCCAACTATGGTTGGAAATGCCACCCAACCATGTGGTACCCTTAGGTCCACCCCACCGTGCTCATGGAGATAGTCATATGGACCAAACAATCATACAAAACATGTAAGGGGAGTAATAGGCTCACACAATATATCAGACATGAAGTATGCACACAACAGGAACATCTTATACAATGATAACCATAATGTAACATCAATATGAAGGTAGAAAGAGTCACAACACGCAGTGCCATCCAAATCAACATAATAAGATATGCTCATCAAGAAAGTACAATAGATAATGTCATCACGTAGAACCAACTCACATTCAGTATCTCAAGAATACCATAGCACCATGATCCACACAGAGGGCATTTGCATAAAAACAAATGAAACAACAATGACAAGAGAAATTATGACACAACATCATCCGGGTGCTACTCATATTTGTAGGGCTAGGTACATAGGGGATAAGAGTGGGGAGTGTCATTGCATAGTTTGAAGGGATGACTCACACTTAATTGAGTAGTCCTCTCATATAGACAAGGAGACCCAATTATGTCATATCAATGACCCATGGATGACCAGGTCTTCCCAACTCATCCTTAGTCTATACAAGTAATCAAGGCCATGAGAGGGACATCCACTTTATCTTGGTTCATTTTATTAATGTGTCACTAGTTTTCAATTGATTAATAAAATGCCTAATGAGTTACCTGGCGGCCCCTTTATGTCGTGGACCTCATTAGACATGACTCTCATTATTGATCTTATTACCTATCCTAGGCTCAATGAAACCAAAGCATGGAACCAATAACAAGATGAACAAATACATCATTTGAGCCCAATAACCTCAATACACATTAAATAGTAATCACAATTATAATGTCATAAGCACATATAACCCTAGGATGCTCAATTAGCCAAAATGTCACAAGAACAAGTTCAAATAGATCCCAAATCAAGTTTGCAAACATAATTTTTCATGCCACATCATAAAATCGTATCAAAATCATCACAATATACTCTCATCAAGGTTAATTAGGCATTGTAAGTCAATCGTGCAGGTCAAACGACCCAAATGGGCAAATTGGGTAAATCAAATTAAAAGCACCTTTGTGCATCAAAATGCATCACAAGTGTCATTTTGGGCATCAAATGTGCCACTCTGGCCATCAGATGCACACTTTTGGGTATAACTTGTGCTAGACTATTTCGACGAACTCAAAAGAGCTAAAAACCAAAATTGATCAAAATTTCAAGGCACGAGAAGCAAAAACTAATGAAACCTAATATTTTTTATCCCTCAACATCATAAGGATGAAATTAAAACATCATTACATCCATGCCATAAAAACTTGGACATCATTTCCCTTTGTGAAACCCTTGTTTTCCAAATTGATTAAAATCATCCACAAATATATCCAATTGACTAAATTCCAAAGAAAGACTACCTCAATTCATCTAACAAACCATTCTAAAAAAATTGAAACCAAAAAAATTGAGTAACAATAGAGAAATAGAAGTTCCTACCTCAAGTTGGGAGAAAACTTCAAATTGAAAATGCACAATGAACACACCAAGGAAGAAGAAGATCTCTAGACAACCCATAGGATTAATCCACAAGATTTGAATGCTACACTACTCACAAAATACCTCCCATTCAATCTTCCCCAATCAATCATCCCAAATTCACAAGTATAGGGTTTTTGAGAAAAAAAGCCATGAAAAATAGACCAAGTGTCTAAAAATGGGCGCTAAAGACAAATTGTATCTCTTTTTGGAGTGGGAATATAATAACAATAAAATTCAAATTTAAATAATAAGACAAATTAAACTCCCAAAAGCCCCCAAAATAAAATAGTTTAGATCGCTTTAAAACAATTACATAGCTGACACATTGTACATTCTCAACATAACATTCTTAAAATAACATCAATATAAACTCATTAAATGACGAAAATTCACATATGTCCGACTATGCACAAATAGTCTTTACTGGTCATCACAATTATGGAATTGGGTAATTAAATTTTACCTAAATGGTAACCAGAGGATTATGCAATTAGGCTTATCATCCAAATTAGGAACAATGGTTAGGGCTAGGTCACATGAATGACCAATGTGCTATCTCCTGTAACCACCATTGAGGATATGAGCATGCTTAGATCCATGGAGCCAATTGTAGTCCATGCCTAAACCTGTAGCCACTAAAACATTCACATGTCAAGTGTACTTGCTCATACATATACATATATATATAAATAATCAAAGTAATTAAAATCATCATAAAGGGATTTTAACATTGCATGCATTCTAATATATTTGAATGG
Source organism: Cryptomeria japonica (assembly GCF_030272615.1). NCBI lineage: Eukaryota > Viridiplantae > Streptophyta > Pinopsida > Cupressales > Cupressaceae > Cryptomeria > Cryptomeria japonica. The sequence goes on from NC_081407.1 coordinate 713,887,087, forward strand.
TGCAATATCATCCCTTCCACATCTACCTGTCAATTAAATAAGTATAACAATAGTCTCATCTAATTAAATGCATTAAATTAAAACATCAATGTTCTTTCATTGCAACAATAAACATATAATAATTCCCCAAACAGTCAACATCATAACATCATCTTCATCATATCCATCCACTAAATCTAACATGAATGCCATCAATTGTATAAATAAGCATTTAAATCCTTTTAATGAAATAAAATAAAATCAACATAATCTAGTACTTCTAATTCAATCAATTGAGTTAACATCACTTGTTCATTCCATTCATTAATCAAACCATCATTAATAACAACATCTCACATAAGGCAATTTTGAATCACTTCATTAGTCCATCATAATCATCAAGGCATAACATATCATCACACATCTCAATGCAACCACATGATCATAAATCATTAAATAAGGAAATCCAATACATCACAGGTTTAGAACAATCACAAAACACTTCAAACTAAGCATAAGATATGCACTAAAGGACATACACTGCAACCAAGTAAAACATCCAACATAATATTAAAGCATCACAAAATGATCTACATCCAAAATGCACATGGAAAATCCATAGGCACGTAGCCAAATTCACATCAGGAAGCAAGAACACAGAAGAGAGAACTAAAGAGCATTACAATATGGGTGTATATTTAAGCCGATAGGCTTTTAGTGGGAGAATCCCGCCGTGAAAGTGCAAGACAATCCGGCGACGTCGCTTCTCGGTGACCGGTGGCAAAATTCACGTTGCCAGACCCGCCAGCTTGGAAACTTGTCAGTGCAAATTTAAGAAAATCGTAACAAATCTCGACCATAGATATTAATAAATCTTGGCCCTTAGATTTAGGGAATATGGAAAAACCCTAACCTAGAATTAAACAGGATCTAGGCTTTCAGTTCTTGGGCGTTTCACGGGTCCCTTGATGCCTGATAGCACCAAGTGTTTGCATGTTTGGGATGATGTTGAAGCTGCTTCCACTCCTTCCTGGTCTACCCTTCCAAACAGGTAAATCTATTTTCCTTCTCTCTGTAGCATTGGTTTCAAAGCAAGTGTTAATGGGGGATATGGGTAATGTCTTTTTCTTTGGTTCCTAGAAGTCTGGTTTAAGGGGTATGTTAGTCATTTGTTTCAAACGCCCGTGCCCATACTATAGTTGCTCCTAATTGAGAGCTCAAGATCTGTCGGCCTATAGATAGTAGGGGTCATGCCCGATCAATATGTCGACTTTTGTCCCTATGGATACGTTCACCTCTGTTGTTGAACTCAACCTCGTTCCAGATAGCTCAACCTCTATCCCTTTTCCTTTGTTGTAGCTCAAGCTCTGTCTTTAACACCTGTGCCCTTGTTCGTGATCATGGAACCCCTATCCCAAAAGACCCCATCTGATAGCGGATCAACATCTATCCACAACGTTTGTGTTGAGCGTGTGTGCCCAGGTCTACCTCTATCCCCGATTGAAGGTGGTGTGCCCGATTAGAAGCACTTGTGCCTAATTGAGAGGAGAATGCGGGTGAATAATCCATAGCTCAATAGCTCAGTCATTAATGGGGAGTAAGCCTGTATATGAACTCATATCTGGTCGCGTTGTGTGATCTAATCTGTGACTTAATAATCCGCAGCCAAATATCTTGGCCATTCCTTCTGCAAAACTCAATAGTGTAGAGGCAGAAGGTTTTCTTTATTTGGCCACTAGCAAAAATTGGTAGGCATTTCAAACTATTTAATGTGGGACAAAGCTAACAAGCTAGGAGTTTTGAGATGGGTAGTAGTAAATGGAGAAGAGCCACCATCATGAAGACTTGTTAATACCGGCTGTTTATGGTGAAAATGGATAACAATAACAACAATATTGAAAGGCTAAATGAATTCAACCACAAAACCCTAGCCTAACAACAACAAAGATCCACCATAACATATGAAGATTACCTAAGACAATGCAAATCAAATGAAATCACAAAGATTATACCATCACATGTCCAATAGGGTTTTGATCTTCATTCTTCCTATCCCCATTGATCTTGCTTGATATATTTGCTCTCAGATTTTTATGTGCACAAGAGCTCAACAAAGAACGGAATGTGGTTGCAAGTAGGATCGTAGTGTAGCCAATTGATCAAGTTATTAGCTCCTTAGGATCATTAGAATGCTTGATTAGGGTTTGATAATGAAGGAAGCATCTCCTTAAATAGAAGACACAATATGAAATGGAGGGATAAGATTGAGAGGTGTAAAAGGAGGTCGGCTATGATTAGAAGGTAGGTAGAAGAAATAGTAAAATAGTGAAAGGGGTAGGTAGTGTAGGAATTAAGAGATGAATGACATGTGTCATGTGTAGAAAAAGATAATGAATTAATTAAATAAATAAAAGGTAGTGTAGGAATTAAGAGATGAATGACATGTGTCATGTGTAGAAAAAGATAATGAATTAATTAAATAAATAAAAATTTATTTAATTAATAGAAGAAATGGGATAATTAAATAAATAAAATATTTATTTAATTTAGGAAAAGGATAATTTAAATAAATAAATGTATTTATTTAAATGAGAAATAAGGCTAGAAGAGGATAAATGAATTAATTAAATAAATAAGGATTTATTTAATTAATAGAAGAATTAGGCTTAGATAATTAAATAAATAAATTATTTATTTAATTAGACATGACAATTTTAGGTGTCTACATTTTGCCCCTCTTTGAGACAATGCGACTTGTCGCGTTGTTTCAAAGAAGATAAGATGAACTGATACAAAGTTGCCCCAGAATGGGAATGATATGCCCCCTCGAGAGATTGGATGAAAATGTCTAAAAAGATTGCAGACAATCTCTCGATAAGAAAGAAAGGCTAGAATGGACTGACCGGATAAAGTGACAGAGTCACGGGATGAAGACTGACTCAGAAAATGAAGGCGAGGGCTAGGGTAGGCTATAAGATAGACCACGGGCAAAAGACATCCTCATTGTCATCTACACCTTCATGAGATCAAAGTGCAGAGCGAGAAAAAGAGTAGCAATAGTCAGCAGCGATGGCTTTCGTACATAGATTCGACCGTGTTCGCCGATTTCAGAGACCAGCAGAGGCAGGAGAGCCGATAAGTACCACCAAACCTCCTCGTACTTTGACGCATTTGCTTTTGTCATTAATGCTTGTCGAATAGAGCAATAAATGCGCCTAGGAATAGTGTACAAAAAAGTGCAAAAACATGAAATCGCGTCTGCGTCGGTGCTAGGCGCGTCTGTGTCCGACAGGCACGTTTGTGTCGGTGCCAGGCACGTCTGTGTCTGGAACTGCGTTTGTGTCGAATGCGGACGCGTCTACGTCTTTCAGGGGCGTTTGTGTTGCAAAGTCGTGTTTGTGAACAATTTAGGCACATTTATGTCAAACATGCGCGTCAGTGTTGTTTAGGCGTGCTTGTGCAGTCAATAGGCGCATTTGTGAGGTAGAAACGCATTTATGTCTGAAAATGCAAGGTTTGGTCTTTTAGGTCAAATTGGCAGTTCTGTGATGAACATACGCTGTCGATTGGATAAGCTACTGAGAGGATACACTCAAGCCGGTCCTCTAGGAAGACTAGAATAGATCAAGGCACTTTGTGATGAACAGGGAGCACCAAGATAGAGTACTTTGTGATGAATAGGGAGTACCCAAGGTATGAGCAGCACATTGTGATGAACAGGGAGTGCAAAATGTGAGTAACACTTTGTGATGAACAGGGAATGTCACACACGTAGTACTTTGTGATGAACAGGGAGCACTACTAGGATAGATAGCAACACTTTGTGATGAACAGTGAGTGTCACTAGAATAGATAACCATATGCATTTAGATAGCGAGTAGCATTTTGTGATGAACAGTGAATTCCACCATGACTAACATGATTGATTTGTTTGACTGCAGGAGTATTTGCCTATGCTAGAGTCACGGGAGAGATTCTCGTCCACACAGAGGTTGCGACCGGAGTTGTCTTTTCAGGATAGAGCTACCATCGAGGAGATGGGTTTGAGACACGTATTGTATGTGCCTGAGTTTCGGGCAAACATGGGATTGCTGACTGCGCTGGCTGAGAGATGGCATTCAGAGACATGCACATTTCATTTGCCGATGGGTGAGATGACAGTCACCCTGGAGGATGTTTATAGGATTCTGCACATACCGATCGATGGAGAGCTGATTCCATACGATCGCGATGGAGACAGAGAGGCTTTGAGATGGGTGTTTTAGGATCCCAGCCTAGAGATGAGAGCAGGACATGTGGCATGGGACACCATGACCGCGACAGGATTAGCCTTGCCAGCTGTGATTGGAGGAGCTATCAGTGGGTTCCTATGTCCGGACAGGGCGACACGGGGGTTGGCAGTGGGTTGGGGAGGAGCACTGGAGATATTGGTGACGCAACACACTAGATATGCGTGGGGTCCATGTGTGTTGGCCCACCTATATTATGAGCTTCACCAGTTTGTCTACCATGGATCAGTGGGACTGGGCTGTGGAGTGACACTATTGCAGGTTTGGGCATACGAGCATCTGCCTATCACATGGCCGATACACTTCAGAGGGAGAGGTCATGGACAGTGTAGTCACATAAATCTGTCCACTTAATTAAATGAATACTTAGTATTTATTTGATTATTTAACCATCAATTAATAATTAATTAAATTAATACTTAATTAATTCATCTTAACCCTATTCTCCTATTAATTAAATAAATTATTCAATTTATTTGATTTAATTCACTTAACCAAATTCAGACCATTAATTAAATAAATAAATCATATTTATTTAATTCAATCTTCTCTCACATTTAAATAAATTAATATTTATTTAAAACCCCCAAAATCCCACCTCTCACATTTAAATAAATTAATATTTATTTAAATCCCCCAAAATCCCACCTCTCACATTTAAATAAATAAATCATTTATTTAAATCACCTTTATCCTCCACCCACTTGTATTTTCCTACAAAAGCAAGTTGCACAATTATTTTAAATAAATAATTTATTTAAATCACCTTTATCCTCCACCCACTTGTATTTTCCTACAAAAGCAAGTTGCACAACTATTTTAAATAAATTATTTATTTAAAATCCTATTTATCCTCACCCACTTGAAACCTTTAATGGTTTCCCTTAAAGTATTCAAACTTGATGGCTTTAAAGTCTTCAAACTTGATGGCTTCCTTCTACAATCTTCTTAAGACTTTAATGGTTTTCCTTAAAGTCTTCAAGCCTTTAATGGTTTCCCTCAAAGTCTTCAAGCATTTTAATGCTTTATCTTCATTTTTCTCATTTAAATAAATTAATATTTATTTGAATATTTATCCAAATGCAAATTACACCATTTAATTGAAATAAATGATTTTATTTTAATTGAAAATACCAAAATTTCTCCCACTTGCATTTTCCTACAAAATCCACTTGTATGCCTAAACCCCTTCTAGATTCTTCTAAACCCTTCCTAATTAGCCTAAATTCATCCCTTAAATATTGTCACATTCCTAAGCAAATTGGAGTCACTTCTCAAAGACTCCAAAGTCTTTGAAAAGCAATTAATGCTTTGTGTGTTCAACAAATTAACCCTCAAAGTCTTGGATAACCTTTGAAGGCTTTCAACCTTCAACCACTTAATCCCCAAAGTCTCCAATAACCATTAATGGTTACCTCAAACCCTCCCACATGGTTAAAACATTTGTTTTGACTCAACCTCTACCCAACCCAAGGGTCTCATCAAGCCTTTAATGCTTTGACCATGATTATCTCTTAATCATTTGCACAAAGGTTTATCCTTGCATTAACTCCTAATCCAGTGGGTAATCCTAATTTAGACTTGACCCTTACCTTCTAGATAACCATGAGGTCTTCTCAGGCCTTTAATGCCTCCAACCTCTTCTCTCATATTTATCCCACTTGCATTTTCCTACAAAATCCACTTGTATGCCTAAACCCCTTCTAGATTCTTCTAAACCCTTCCTAATTAGCCTAAATTCATCCCTTAAATATTGTCACATTCCTAAGCAAATTGGAGTCACTTCTCAAAGACTCCAAAGTCTTTGAAAAGCAATTAATGCTTTGTGTGTTCAACAAATTAACCCTCAAAGTCTTGGATAACCTTTGAAGGCTTTCAACCTTCAACCACTTAATCCCCAAAGTCTCCAATAACCATTAATGGTTACCTCAAACCCTCCCACATGGTTAAAACATTTGTTTTGACTCAACCTCTACCCAACCCAAAGGTCTCATCAAGCCTTTAATGCTTTGACCATGATTATCTCTTAAACATTTGCACAAAGGTTTATCCTTGAATTAACTCTTAATCCAGTGGGTAATCTTAATTTAGGCTTGACCCTTACCTTCTAGATAACCATGAGGTCTTCTCAGGCCTTTAATGCCTCCAACCTCTTCTCTCAACCCAATCCTATGTTGACACTTGTCACCATTTTATTGGTGCCAATTGTGCACATGGATCCCCAACTTTCAAACTTGGCCCTTGATTAAACCATTCAATCTTAACCCTTCATTTCCCCATTTCTTCTATAAATAGAACCCTTCTCCTCAAGCAAAAAAAGAAGCATTTAGAGTATTGTTGTTATACTGGCATTAGCATAGAGCTTTTTCATAGCATCACTATCTACTCTTGCATAGTATTTGCTTATCATATTCAACCATCTTGAATCTCCATATGGCATCCATGGCTAGTGCTAAAAGCTGAGAGCTACACTCATTTGGGACTTGGAGAGGAGAGGAACAAGGGAGGAGCAACTATGAGCATCTTGATTAGCTATTTCATTCTATGTTTATATGCTTTCTATTTCATGCTTAATATCTCTCTTGATATGCCTGTTTAGGATAATCTTTTGTTTCTAACACTAACGTTTGTTTCTTGTGCTCTTGTGTGTGTTGCCATCAAACAGATTTTCTAATCCTTTTTGCAGAGCATCATTTGGTGAACCCGACGTGAATCCAAACACCAAAAAGATCAATTTTTTTTATTTTTTTTAACCAATAACATGTTTGAATGTTGAAAATGTCACACAGGTTGCGATTTTGACACTGTTTTGGTGCGTTTGGCATTATTTTGGCGCTATTCCCCCTGTTTCAGTGTTTTTCCCTTCTCTGTCTTTCCCTTTCTTTTAATACGTTTGTGTTAAATAGTGCCTCTGTTCAAACGCAGACTAGCGCTATTGTAACAAAACGTTGTACAAATCACTTTGTAACCAAAAAAAATAAAAAACCAAAAAAAAAAATAAAAAAATTTAGGCTTGTAGAAGCCCACCAAATAGGCGGATTTTACTAACTATTTTTCTCTTTTGTGCAGATTTAAATTAGATTAAAGAGTAGATTTATATTTTTTACTAACTTGTTTTTGAAGTTGGTTTTAAAAATGAATTCACTTTTTATTTTGGTTTAAAATTAACTTCACATTTCAAATTTGGGCTTTTGAAAAAGAATCACACATTTGTTTGGGGCTCTTAAAAAGAATTTCATTGTTCAAAGGTAAAAAGAACCACAAACTTATACAAAAACAACTTTATTTTTTTGCAAGTTAGGAAACAAACTTCGTTTTGGTGCTTAAAATCAACAAGGCAAATTTTATTTCTTGCATCAAGATAAAACTCACAATCCACACTTCCATTTTTGGTGCAAATAAAATTCACAATCAACTTGTCTCATTTTCAAAGCAATTTTACTTCATGCAAACGTGTTTTTCATTAAGTTGACCAGGATTTTCAAATTCTAGTTTACTCAAACAATTGCCTTTGAAAATTAAAAAGAACACCATGATTGTTGGAGCAACATCTCCAAATAGATAGAAAATCATTGCGATGACAAATTAAAAGGAACAAGTGAATTTTGTGTTTGACACACTTGTGCAAAAGAGTTGGTCGAGTGGTCCTACCTCTAACACACACTATCCTCTCCCTTGGCTCTCATGGTCCTAGGTGCAAGAGAAAAGTGTTAGTAACGCTCAAATTTTATCTTTTTAAGAGAGGCCTGCCAAGAGACACATCACTCTTGGGAACGACCTTGAGCGGTAAATCCTTCGAGCCGCTATAGAAATCAGGTGTGAGCGAAAGCTGTAGCCTTGGGTATAGCTGTTCCTACAGTGTAACTGGCCGAAAGGACAAATGGGCCCCACCACCAGTTACAAGGCTCTTAAGTGAGTCACTGCAGAATGAACTTATGTCCAAAAACATCGAACATGACTAAACACCTTTAAGTAGTAGCCCACCCGTTCTATTGATTGAGGATATTTGAGGTATAATTTAGTGCAAGAGCATAGATGGTTTTGCTCCCAAGATACTCACCATACATATTTCCTTGAGTAGAAACATAGCTTTTTGAAAGGTCACTTGTGGCTTGATAAAAGTGGTGACTCCCCCATCATAGGGATCATCTATTTGTTATGCTCGTGCAAGACTTAGTATATCACATCCTTACCTGCCACGGCGGGATTCATAAGGTATGTAGTACCAAAGTCGAAGAAATATCAAGATGTGGGCTAAATTTATCACAACTGGCCATTTGACCTTAGGGATAAAGAGTGTTTGAAGTGTGTTCGTTTTACAGACCTAGTGCAAATTGAGCCGACTTCAGGCTTTGGAATTACACCTTAAAATAAATCTAAAGGAAGGGTCAAAAACAAGTCCAAGGATTGGGTTGATCTAGACCCATACTCATTTGTGCCTTTTGAGGCAACATTCTTGTGTTTGTGTGCTTGCTTTGTTTTCTTGTCAAAGAAAAATCAGAAAATCAATCCCAAAAACAAAGTATTCATCCAACATCTGTCAACACAACCAAAAACATCAAAAACAAGGTACAAACAAACAAAGAATCAAAAATTTATGACCATTCTTCACATCTTGCGAAAGAAGAAGTGTCATCAGAATATCACCTTGAAAAGGAGACCACTAAGCTCAAAGGCTTTGATCAAAAGGAGGAAATTCTTCTATCTCAATAGACAAATCTTTGTCTCACATAGAGTCTTTCTACATCGCATGCGTCTCTATCTTCAAGGTAAAACAAACGAGTTTGATTCAGAATCACTGAACCGCAGAGCTTTTATGCAATATAGAGCTCTGAGTTATCACAAAAGTCAAGGAGGAAAGATTAATCCCAACTTCTTCCCAAACATCTGTATCACCTACAACACAGCTCGAGAAGTGCCACCAACGCCTGAAAGGGAAGAGGTAGAGTTTGTCCCATTTGTGACACAGAGTTTTTATTGAAGTTGAAAACAAAAACATCCATCATCTCACTCATACATCATCACTTCATCATCAATCCATCCCAACTCTCAAAACATTAAGAGGTTCTTGTCCCAAGATTCTTTTTTAGATATTGCTTGAAATCAAAACACATCACATCACTTTTTAGATTGTTTCTACATCTAGGATAAGCTCATCCTAAGAGACACATCTACGCAGGTTAAAACTAGTTCATGAGTGAATCCTCTCATTGCTAGGTAGTCAAAATCTGTAACACATCTCAGATTTCTCTACACCTTATCACATCCAAACTCCTCAAAACAAACAAGCAATTCAAAGAAGGAATTTCGGTTACATCTACCTTAAAAGTGCTAGAGATCCCCATACAACACAAATCACCAATCATCAATCTTTCATCACCAACTCATCATCATCTTCAATCAACTTCAAAACAAACTTGCAAACAAAATGGCTCAAACCCGATCACGATCAAGGCAGCGAGAAATAGAAATTGAGGAAGAAGAGGACAACCTCAATGAATTTCAAGAAGCACTTGGAGGAACTGGGAATGATGAAAACCCAGGTACACCCACTCCTTCAACAATCGAAAGGGTTCAGCATAACCCTCATTTTAACAGATTATTTGATGAAATACTAAGGAGCAACGCAGATGCTCACTTCTTAAGACTTGCTCAAGAAGGAGCCAAACTCCCCTCAGACTTTGATCTTGCCCAATTAAGACAAGCATCAGAAAGACAAAGTCGCCATGAGGAGGAAAGAGGTAGAAATCACATCAGATATAACATCCCTCGAGGTAACCCACCACCTCCTCCTCCAAATGAAATGGAGATGTTGCGGCAACAAGTCGAGAATCTCGCCCAACAACTTCATAGTGGTGTTAGGACCAATCAATTCTCACTTAACGACATCTGTCCCTATCCGTTTGATAGGAATCTTTATATGCCACCCTTTCCACGCGGGTTCGAAACACCAAAATTCGAAAAATATAGAGGAAAGGGAGATCCCCGTGATCATGTCCGAGAATTTCATTCCGCTTGTCTCGAAGTCGCTTATGAGGACACATACCTAATGCGCCTTTTTCCCCAAAGCTTGGGAGGAACAACCACATCATGGTTTTCCCGACTACCAGGTGGCATAAGAACATTTGAGGAACTCATCCAGAAGTTCCTATCTCATTACTCTTATAATATTGAACGCGACATCACCATGGCTGATCTGTGCAATACCAAACAAAAACCAGGTGAACTATTCTCAGTATTCCTGCAACGATGGCGCCAAATGTCTAGCAGACGTTCTCTTCAGTTACCTGAACGAGAACTAGTGGAAATTTTCATTTCCAACTTAAACGAAGAAATGGAATTTCACCTGGATGTCAAAGACACCGATTCTTTTAACGATATGATCACCAAAGGTATAAAATGTGAAAGGGCACTCATCAAAAAAGGACTCATCAAAATCTTTAATGAACCAAAAGATGGTCCTCGCCCGCGCTTCAATAGCGATAAACCGAACTTCTGGAACAAGAATAAGAATATCGTCAATGATGGGGTTGTGGATGCTCGAACTATCCAAAATGCACAACCTGTGGTTCGATTTGCAGGACAAAATCCTCCACCTCAAAATAACACAAATGTTCTTCCTAATCAAGGTCGCATCACATCTCATGATGAACCAAGACCCCGTCCACAAAAACAAAAACGCACATACACTCCCTTAGGGGAACCCATTGAAACAGTGATGCGACAACTCATTTCTCAGAATTTGATCACTCTACCTAAGTTATCAAATTATGAGCCTCAGGTCAAACCGGCATGGTGGAGAGATACTGAACATTGTGAATTCCATCAAGGAAGAGGACACAAAACAAGTAATTGTCACCGATTGAAAGATCTCATTCAGGATCTTATTGACCGAGGAGAAATTGAAATTGAAGGGCATGACCCAAAAACTACCAATAATGATCATCAGATGTTCAAGAATCCACTTCCATCACAAGATCAAAGGGGTCCTTCCACTTCCAGACGAGGTCCTGATACCACTGATTATACGCAAGCTGCGTATAACTACACTGTCAATCACCTGTATGATGCCGGTGAACAAATTGCAACTATCACCTTCAAAAATCCCACCTCAAATTGCAATGTTGTTACGCGTCGTGGCAAAGTTACCATCAAGGAAGCTCCACAAGGCACCACCTCCATCCCAAAGCAGTACAATCTTGTGGAACAATTAGACAAAACCCCTGCGCTTATATCCATCTTGGAGCTTTTGCGTCTGTCACCCTCTCATAAAACAATCTTGGATCAAGCACTCCAAGAGGCGTCAGTCCCTGCAAACCTGAACACGGACCAATTTCAAGCCATGGTTGGAAGTCTAAAGTCATCACCTTGTCTCACTTTTTCCGAAAGTGATAACTCTTCCTTCCAACAACCTCATAACGCTTCGCTACACATTGAAGGATTTGTCAACCAACACAGGATCAAGCGAGTCTTGATAGATAATGGAGCAGGCCTAAACATTTGTACACTACAGTTGGTCACAGCATTGGGATATGCACTAGAATCAGTGGATCCTCGCAAGAAGATCACCATCAAGGCCTATGATGATGCAGAGCGTTCATCCAAAGGAGCTGTGGTACTACCCATCCGAGTGGGCCCTGTGGTAAAACACATAATTTGTCAGGTTCTAGACCTTCCTCTGCCATATAATCTATTATTAGGGAGACCTTGGATACATGCCATGCAAGCCGTTCCATCTACCTACCATCAATGTATCAAGTTCCCACATAACGGTGTAGAGATCACAATCCTGGGCGATGCAAATCCCTTTGCGTTTTGCCATAATATCAGCCATCAACCAGAGATTACTGTTCCTAATAATAGGGAAGACATTTCCTCCACATCATATGTAAATCCCGCCTCTCTTGCCAGTTCAAACACCCCTATGCCCAAGCAAGAAAAGCTAAAGATGAAAGTAGCAGAGGAAGGTCCTGGAGAATATAACTTGAGTCAGCTCTTTTGTGTGGGACAAATGCCCACTTCTCCTAGAACACATGGTAAACCACAGCAGTTGCTCCAGCAACCACTAATCACGCCAGCATGTGCCTTAACGCCTTTCATCCTTGGAAAGAGTCAAGAGGAAGAAACACAAAATGAGGACCTAGCGGACTGGATCTATAAAGATCCCATCACCACTGACAAACCGCAAGTTACACTTCCTACGGAACAATATGGCAAAGGCCTCCTCATTATGCAAAGAATGGGATATGATGGTCAGAGTGCTTTGGGATACTGCAAACAAGGACGACACGAACCTCTACTACCAGAATTCAAGCCTAAAGGTAATACAGGCCTTGGCTTTGAAAAAGAGATCCTTCCTAAACTCAGATTCAAAGGAAAACCCAGCAAACCATTTTGCCCACCTACTGCAAAGAGGATACCTTTCATAATCAAAGCACCATCAAGCAATATTGCCATTGCCCCATCGAGGCTCACAACCCCACCGCAACCATCACCAGTGCCAAACATACCACCAATCGAACCAGTAATCCCGTCAATAACACCAATAGCAGCAGCAACTGTATCAGAACCCGCAGCAACATCTATGGCGCCAGTAGTTCTAGCAGAAGCCACTGAGTCACCATTACCAATACTTCCAGTAACAAATCCTTTAAACCCCATCACGGTTCCTGCAGCATTGATCACCACAAAAGTACATAAACCAATCACGCCTGCAGTATTTAACTCCAAAGACATCCCAGTATGGTATAGCAATCGGATGCTGGAAAGTGATTCAGAGACCGACTCACATGAGTGGGAATTCGATTCAGTGCAACTTAACACTTCAGATGAGGAAGACACATCACCACCTCCGCCACGCAAAGACATTCCTGTTTACGGAGAAGCACAGATAAAGACCACTTGGGTACCTGAGCTGGAAACATCTTCCACAGACCCTACGTCTCATCCTACGCCTGATTCTGATAGGGAAAGTACCATCAACTACCTTCACCACACTGTTTTAACCCTCACTGATACATCTCCCGCACTTAACCTAATCGATGACGTAATGCCCATTGTCCACCCTGAACTCATTGAATGGAACCAACCAAATCCCCCATGTCTTGACCTCTTCCAAAATGATGAGGCTATCATTGACTTTTTGGAATTAAGGGATAATCTACCAAGCGGGGATCACAAAGCTGGATTCGCCATTGAACTTAATAGCGCAGCATACTTCGGGGCGGATGCCAAACCCTTCAGCTGCAAAAATATAACATTAAAACATGGATCTTCTAGTGAAAACCACACTGTGGCACTGTTTGATCCAACAAAAGTAAAAAGAAAGAGCGTATCCAACAGTGAAAACCTCTCTGAGGCGCCTGAGGATGAAGGGTTTGACATTCTCCCTGCTAGTACACAACAGGAACGATCGACGATTCTCATTGAGGAGACTAAAGAATACAATGTGGGGACTCCTGAAAACCCTCATATCATACATCTGGCATCTCTGCTCACTCCAGAGGAACAACCTAAGTTTATAGAGTTCTTCCAGAAGCGTCAGATCAACTTTGCATGGTCATATGCAGACATGCCTGGGCTTGATCCTGATTTAGTCATGCATCATCTCACAGTAGCAAAAGGAGCCAAACCTGTCAAGCAGAAGCTTCGTAAGATGCATCCTCAGATTGCCGTGCTAGTCAAAACAGAACTCAAGAAACTCCTGGATGTTGGTTTCATTAGACCAATTGATTATGCAGAATGGATCTCCAATATTGTGCCTGTCGGCAAACCAAAAGGGGGCATCCGCATTTGTACTGACTTCAGAGATCTAAATAAGGCATGTCCTAAGGATGACTTTCCCCTACCAAATATCGACATCATAGTGGATCTAATAGCAGGACATGCGATGCTTTCACTCATGGATGGATTTTCAGGATATAATCAAATAAAGATCGCACCAGAAGATCAACATAAGACAGCTTTCACATGTCCATGGGGCACATATTGCTGGAATGTAATGCCTTTTGGTCTAAAGAATGCAGGAGCGACCTATCAAAGAGCAATGACCACCATCTTCCATGACATGATGCATACTATGATGGAAGATTATGTGGATGACTTACTAGCAAAATCACTCACAAGAGGAGGACATCTCCATATCTTAGATCAAATCTTTGATAGACTGGAACAATATCATGTTCGACTCAACCCAAAGAAATGTGTCTTCGGAGTGACCTCCGGGAAGCTTCTAGGATACATTGTCTCAAGCAAAGGCATTGAGGTCGATCCAGCAAAGGTTAAAGCAATCATGGACATGCCACCTCCAAAGAATATCAGCCAGCTAAGGACATTACAAGGGCGACTTCAATCCATCCGAAGATTCATTCCACAATTGGCTGATAAGTGTCACCCATTCACACACCTGCTACACAAGAACATCCGCTTTCAATGGGATGACAGATGCCAGCAAGCATTTCAGGCACTTAAAGACTATCTCATGAATCCACCCTTGCTGATGCCACCAGATCCAAGTAGACCGTTGTTACTTTATATCTCAGCGACAAGTACAGCATTGGGTGTACTACTGGCACAACATAATACAGAAGGTAAAGAGTGTGCTATTTACTACATCTCTCGCACACTGGTTGGCTATGAACTCAATTACACACCTATTGAGCGAGCTTGCCTAGCAGTAATCTTAGCAGCCACTAAATTGCGGCACTATCTGTTAACACACAAGGTGCAACTCATTGCAAAGATTGATCCACTCAAGTATTTACTTAGCAAAGCAGCATTGACAGGTCGTTTGGCCAAATGGGTAATGATTCTAAGTGAATTCGACATTGAGTATGTGGACCGTAAGGCTATCAAAGGGCAAGTTATTGCAGATCAGTTGGCCGATGCACCACTCATAGGCGATCATCCTCTCATTTCCAATTTTCCAGATGAAGAGATATTCATGATCACAGAAGCACAGCCATGGAAACTATATTTTGATGGTTCATACACTAGGCACGGCTCGGGGGCAGGCATTCTGTTTATCACACCTCAAGGTGATAGCATCCCGAAGTCTTACAGGCTCACATTTCCATGCACAAACAACATAGCAGAGTATGAGGCTTTGATCACAGGACTCAGATTAGCCATACAATGGAAATTACAAGAACTACAAGTATATGGCGATTCCCAACTAGTCATTCGACAAGCAACAGATGAGTATCAGACCAAAGATGATAAACTCATGCCATACAAGCAAATGGTGGACAATCTAAAAACATCATTTACTACTATCACTTTTGAGCAGATACCAAGAGATCAGAATCGAGCTGCTGATGCCATGGCTACCATCGCATCTCTACTAGATCTTCCACAGAATTCAACATGCTACGAGTTCTTGGTAGAACAGCTTTGGATCCCCGCTTATGATATCCCTGAATCTGAAATAATATGTCGCCTTGTCGGTTCCGAATCCCCATGGTACGGTGAGTTCTACACCTATCTTCGCGATCACACCCTTCCTCCCAACCAATCGAATAACCAACGAAAAACCTTCATTCGCCAAACTGCTCGATATACCATTATTGCCGAAACCCTATACCGACGTAGTCTTGATGGTACTCTCCTTCGATGTCTGGAACAAGGTGAGATAACAAAGGCTTTGGAAGAGGTACATGAAGGAATTTGCGGGACTCACTCAAGTGGTCCATCACTAGCCAAGAAGATCATGCGAGCTGGATACTATTGGCCATCTATGGAAAAGGATTCCTACTACTTTGTCAGGAAATGCAAGAAATGTCAAGTTCACGGTGACCTGATACATGCACCAGCACAGGAACTACAACCAATCACAACACCATGGCCTTTTTGTCAATGGGGTCTTGATCTTGTGGGTAAAATCCATCCATCTTCATCCAATGGCCATAAATTCATTATTACCGCCACCGAATATTTCACCAAGTGGATCGAAGCTGTTCCACTTACCCAAGTCACCGGCAAGCAGATCGCCTCATTCATCCTCAATTACATCATCTGCCGGTATGGTGTGCCCATGTCCATTGTCACAGATAACGGTCTTCCTTTCAAAAATCAGGATGTTCGTGAGCTTTGTGAGAAATTTCATATCCAACACCGCTTTTCCACTCCCTATTACCCACAAGGCAATGGTCAAGCCGAAGCATCCAATAAAAACATATTGAGGATCCTAAAGAAGACAGTCAATGATGCTGGCCGTGATTGGCATGTTCAATTGAATCCAGCGCTATGGGCATATCGAACTAGCATTCGGACCCCTACAGGTGCAACTCCTTATTCATTGGTCTATGGTGCTGAAGCTATCTTACCTATTGAGGTCGAGATACCATCCTTACGAGTTTCATTGCACAATCTCATCGATGATGAAGCATACAGAGTATCTCGTCTTCAGGACTTAGAGTTACTAGATGAGAAGCGACAAGCTGCATACAATCACCTCAAAGCCTATCAGCAGCGCATGAGTAGAAGCTACAATCACCGAGTTAGATCTCGTACATTTGAGGTAGGTGATCTTGTTCTTCGAGAAAATCCTCGCAACCAACCAAACAGAGAACATCAAGGCAAGTTTGAATCAAACTGGTTGGGCCCATATGTTGTCACTGCTGTATTTGGGTCCGGGGCATATCAGTTGGCTACATCAGACGGAGAACCGCTCGCAGATCCAATCAATAGCATGCACCTCAAACGGTTTTATACCTAAGGTGTACAAGGCATCAGGCTCCCCTGCATATCAGAAAATACCAAAAACATTCAGAAAAATGTCCTAAAGAAAATACAAAAACATTCAAAAAAGTAAAGAAAAATCATGCATCCAAACGGTGAACAACCACTCCAGTGGCACCTTGGGTAAGTACGATGGCGAAAACCTGGCAAACAGGCGCCACTCGTAAAGGCAATGGCTCCAGTATCTTTCAGGCTCATTGCGATCACATTCATACATACACACATCCATCCATCTAACCATGGCTTGTTATTTGATCTGTCATCCAAGAAAGTACTTCATGCGTCTAGCATCCCACTTTTTCATAAATCATGTCCAACTTGGGGGCAATGCCCTTACAATCTAGATGATGGAAGTGGATTCTACATTACTGGTGATTCATTGGCAAAAACATTCAAAAATGTCTCGCAAAATACAAAAACATTCAAAAATGTCTCGCAAAATACAAAAACATTCAAAAATGTCTCGCAAAATATCAAAAACATTCAAAAATGACTCACAAAATCCACAAACATTCAAAAAATATTACACAAAATCCAAAAACATCGAAAAACCATCGAAAATCACCCAAAAAAACATGACAACACCTTGTACATATTCATCCGATCAGATACAAAATACTCACACAAATGACCACTTATCACTCGACCAACACAATCAACATCAACAATCCAAACTGTCTTAAACAAGGATGCATCCTTCCTTATCAAAACAAAGACAAGATGACATTTTATTTGACAAGAAAATTATGTTAAGCTATCAAATACTTGGTTGATTTATGAGTACAATCATTTGTTTATCTGTATCAGGATCTTTCAGCATTGTTTTGTATCGTTTGCGCATTGCTTCCGATGAAGTTCTGGGGCATGTACTAATGGTGTCTACGTGGGAAGTTCACTAAGCTATGTGATCATAGGCAAAAATATAGTCATAGATCACTACGGCTTGCTGACTACAACGTATACCTCGACCATATGAGCATGAACCATTACCAAGGATCCTTATTCTTTATTCTTTATGTATATACTGTTTGTTTGCAGGTACAATGCTCTTCCTTTGGTTCGTCCTACCTCGTCCAAACTGGATAAAGGTTTTATTTCTTTGTACGGTATGCACTTGTCTCAGGATATGATCAGCCTAAGATCAAGGAGGACGATCCAAGTCATGCATGAACAGAGATAATCCTTGTCTGTTCCGCAAGCAATACTCAGGTCAACTTGATCCATTATATCAAGTTGCTTGTATTAACTTGCTATATCAAATCCATGTAAGAAATACTCTGGTCATCTTGAATCTTTATGTCAAGTTGCTTGTATTTTCTTACAACATTTTAAAGCTCAATGATGAAAAATAAAGCACTATGGATCGTCATTTCATCTCATCTGTATATATTGCATTTCGTTGCATTCCACCCATCCATACATTCATAATAGCTGCATATCATGCATACATAGTCATAATAATGCATACTCTATTTTACTCATCTTCTTCCATAGGACTCGGTCCTAGTCCTCCATAACTTCTATCTAACATCGAATCCCCCCTCACCCTCCCCATCTCGATAATCACCATCACATACCCTACATCATGTCCCAATCAACCTAATCAAGCCACGTTCATCACCATCCATCTCTAAATAGGAGGGATTGTGTTTCCTATCCTAAGTCATCCAATAAGTCAAGAAAGTTACTCTATTTTGCACAGATACATCGACTCCCACACACCTAGACTATCAACAGATACTCTGATCAAGTATCTTCGGGTCTCAACAGGTAATCGATCATGGTAATCCTAGACTACATCAGGCATTTATCATAATGACCTAGTCTCAACGGGGCTGCTATGATTCCCCACAACCATCCATCACACGCACATACTATCAATTGATCAACCAATCAAACACAATCCAATGGACAATTACATCAATTGTCTACGTCTCAACGAGTATTTTTCTTCATATACCTTGACTTCATCGGGCAATTACATCAATTGTCTAAGTCACATCAGGTCACTTTGATTCACTTACTCAGACTTTATCATGTCCAAGTGACCAACTGACATCAACTGTCACGCTTTGACTTGACCGGGGCAATTAAACCGATTGCACCAGATTGTCCAACCAATTTTGATCAATTGTATAGCATCAATCCAAACCCCACACTACATCTGCTATGTATCTCTTGCATGACCTCAGGGTACCCACTGGCTTGTTGTTTCTTCATATTCACTCCATTTTCTCCCATTCTTTCATCATTAGTTCTAATTTCTTCTATTCTACCTCCCCTCCACTTTGCATTCTTTTTCGAGAGATCGCCCGATTTTTCAAAACAAAATTTGGCCCATCTCTCGAGGGGGCATACCACCCATTAAATTTACATTTTATGGGGCATTTCTTCACACCTATTTTTCTTTCTTTGAAACGACGCGATAAACCGCACCGTCTCAAAGAGGGGCAAATGTAGTCACATAAATCTGTCCACTTAATTAAATGAATACTTAGTATTTATTTGATTATTTAACCATCAATTAATAATTAATTAAATTAATACTTAATTAATTCATTTTAACCCTATTCTCCTATTAATTAAATAAATTATTCAATTTATTTGATTTAATTCACTTAACCAAATTCAGACCATTAATTAAATAAATAAATCATATTTATTTAATTAAATCTTCTCTCACATTTAAATAAATTAATATTTATTTAAAACCCCCAAAATCCCACCTCTCACATTTAAATAAATTAATATTTATTTAAATCCCCCAAAATCCCACCTCTCACATTTAAATAAATAAATCATTTATTTAAATCACCTTTATCCTCCACCCACTTGTATTTTCCTACAAAAGCAAGTTGCACAATTATTTTAAATAAATAATTTATTTAAATCACCTTTATCCTCCACCCACTTGTATTTTCCTACAAAAGCAAGTTGCACAACTATTTTAAATAAATTATTTATTTAAAATCCTATTTATCCTCACCCACTTGAAACCTTTAATGGTTTCCCTTAAAGTATTCAAACTTGATGGCTTTAAAGTCTTCAAACTTGATGGCTTCCTTCTACAATCTTCTTAAGACTTTAATGGTTTTCCTTAAAGTCTTCAAGCCTTTAATGGTTTCCCTCAAAGTCTTCAAGCATTTTAATGTTTTATCTTCATTTTTCTCATTTAAATAAATTAATATTTATTTGAATATTTATCCAAATGCAAATTACACCATTTAATTGAAATAAATGATTTTATTTTAATTGAAAATACCAAAATTTCTCCCACTTGCATTTTCCTACAAAATCCACTTGTATGCCTAAACCCCTTCTAGATTCTTCTAAACCCTTCCTAATTAGCCTAAATTCATCCCTTAAATATTGTCACATTCCTAAGCAAATTGGAGTCACTTCTCAAAGACTCCAAAGTCTTTGAAAAACAATTAATGCTTTGTGTGTTCAACAAATTAACCCTCAAAGTCTTGGATAACCTTTGAAGGCTTTCAACCTTCAACCACTTAATCCCCAAAGTCTCCAATAACCATTAATGGTTACCTCAAACCCTCCCACATGGTTAAAACATTTGTTTTGACTCAACCTCTACCCAACCCAAAGGTCTCATCAAACCTTTAATGCTTTGACCATGATTATCTCTTAAACATTTGCACAAAGGTTTATCCTTGAATTAACTCTTAATCCAGTGGGTAATCTTAATTTAGGCTTGACCCTTACCTTCTAGATAACCATGAGGTCTTCTCAGGCCTTTAATGCCTCCAACCTCTTCTCTCAACCCAATCCTATGTTGACACTTGTCACCATTTTATTGGTGCCAATTGTGCACATGGATCCCCAACTTTCAAACTTGGCCCTTGATTAAACCATTCAATCTTAACCCTTCATTTCCCCATTTCTTCTATAAATAGAACCCTTCTCCTCAAGCAAAAAAAGAAGCATTTAGAGTATTGTTGTTATACTGGCATTAGCATAGAGCTTTTTCATAGCATCACTATCTACTCTTGCATAGTATTTGCTTATCATATTCAACCATCTTGAATCTCCATATGGCATCCATGGCTAGTGCTAAAAGCTGAGAGCTACACTCATTTGGGACTTGGAGAGGAGAGGAACAAGGGAGGAGCAACTATGAGCATCTTGATTAGCTATTTCATTCTATGTTTATATGCTTTCTATTTCATGCTTAATATCTCTCTTGATATGCCTGTTTAGGATAATCTTTTGTTTCTAACACTAACGTTTGTTTCTTGTGCTCTTGTGTGTGTTACCATCAAACAGATTTTCTAATCCTTTTTGCAGAGCATCAGACAGAGTTTTGTTCATCTGTATGATATGATCACTTCACAGCCTCGGATTGGCAGGTTAGAGCATTGGCGGCGAGTGATAGATGACATTGACGACGTCATCTGGAGGCCATATCTGGGATGTGAGGAGTGGGAGGATGATGCAATGGAGCTGCCTTACACCTTCCGGAGCAGGTATCTGATTGGGCGGACGCCCTATATATTGGAGAGACAGCTGGTAGACAGAGTATGCAGGTAGTATGGCAGGATCCAGAGGATGCCACGAGGCTCGGGTATGTATGCCCGTACAGTTAGGGATCAGGTGCAGTTCGGGCCTTTATTGTCATATGATCAGGTAGTTACACAGCTGGCAGAGATGGTGCCCCTACCCTGGGATATGTGGCCAGAGATCGAGGACGCCGGGATGGATGCAGAGTATTCAGCATATTGGGCCGAGCATCCATTCCCTCGACTGACAGATCCAAGAGAGCTACTAGAGGGCGATGGAGGAGGAGATGATGATGAGGATGGTGGGGGTGATGGAGGCCGAGGCCGACAGAGACGGAGGGGAGTAGTTGGGGAGAGGAGGGTGGCACCTCGGAGAGAGGGTGGACAGGAGGGACAGGCCCAGGTGGTGAGGGGTCGCGGTGGAGTGCCCCTACAGGTACCAGCAGCACAGGGACAGAGACAGGGACAGGTGCCAGTACAGGCACAGGGACAGAGACAAGTACAGGGACCTAGGCATGTACCGAGATAGGTACCCGTTCAGGCACCAGTACAGGTACAGGGACAGGTACAGGGGTAGGCACCCGCAGAGGGAGAGCCACAGGCAGAGGCAGAGGGTGGGGATCTAGAGGAGGATGAGTTGATTAAGCTCAGGGAGATCTGCTAGGGCTAGGCAGACGAGATCCAAGAGCTGGAGAGGGAGAGGGACCGACTCAGGATCAGGCTCAGGGATACTAAGCGGGAGAGGGATCAGGTGATTCAACGCTACACTGAGGCTGAGACAGCACTGAGGGCAGGGAGGCAGGCGGTGGAGGACACAGGAGCAGGCTACGCATATGTCCTGTGAGCCGGAGAGGAGATTGCCTACTGGAGGGACCTGTATTATGGTGTCGTGCCAGCAGATCAGCGGGCGAGGAGCTTCCATAGACCATCGCGGACAGCGACAGCTACGGGAGGGAGCCGGAGGAGACAGGCATCGAGTGGTGGGGTCATGGGTCCTCCACCACCACTAGACAGGCAGGCTGATCCTGGAGCGGGTCCTTCTAGGGCTCAGATTCCGTCGAGGCCAGCGGCTCCGAGGGAGGGAGTTCATCATAGCCATAGAGGGATCCCTTGTATCAGTATTTGTACCCTTTTTTGTATTGTAGACACCTGCGGGTGATTGTAGCCATATGATTTTTTTGACATCATTGTATCATGACACTTTTGATTATATATATGAGAGATGATTCATTTTTGCGGCAGCTATATGCATGTGTACCTATGTGATGAGATGTTCTTAGAATGTATGTTTTATGATATGGATGCTTATGATATGGATGCAAATATGTACATGATGCAATGCAATATTTTTGTTCTTTTATGTTGTATATGTGATGCATGATGCAAATGTGAATGTAAATTGTGCTAACAGGTGTTGTGTGCAGGATGTGATGCAGTTGTGATATCTATATGTATGTAAGAAATGCTTATATGTGGTAATGCAGGTGCAGCTACATGAAATGAAAATGTTTTTGGTGTGTCATTATACTCAGTCATGTGATAGCGGGCTATGCGGACTCAAGAAGGACGGTGGAAGTCAATCAAGAAAGGGGGATGAAAGACAGAAGATATGAAAGTGATAGAGCTTCTTGTGCGTTATCATCATTGAGCTTATTATGGCAAGATAGGTTATGACAATCGAGGCATATGTTCGACCCAGAAAGTCATTGTACCCGTTTGCATGGAGATAAGACAGTCACAAACAAGGAATGACCCAGTTCACACTAGACTCACAGTGTCCTCATATCCTTGGACAAGTCATAGCATTACTAAAAGACAATCCACAGACAGCAAATTCAAATAGGTGATGATACCCCATCCTTGCCTTTCTAGTCAAAGACATCCTGGAAATAGAATCTCTAGTCAGAGACATCCCGGAAAAGCTAAAAGACATGTCACCAGAAAGATAAAATCAAAAGAAAACCAAGACTCGACACCAACATCCACTGTAATCCTCAAGTTTAGTGTCTCTTGTCACTTGTATAAGTCGTATTTGATTGTGGTCACAATGTTTACTTTCACAGAAAGGATAGATAGCACTGAACCATATGTTGTCTGAGTCTGTTGAAATATTTGATTTGTTGAAGCCCATTGTTGCTGCTGTGTCTCATCTGAAACTGACTGAATCCATGAAACTGATACTTTATTACGGAGAAGATGAAACTTTATTGCGGATTTGTGATGCAGATGTTGCTTTATTACGGATTGTACGTGAATAGACTGAAGGAAGCCGGAAGAAACTGTACTCCTCAAAACATGTAATGTTCTTAGTTCCACACCCATCACTAGACATAGGAATTGCCTTAGCCACAGATAGGATTTGACTTATTATGGATGGAAAGGGATGATGAAAAGGGATGTTTATTATGAATGGCTAACCAATCTTGAGTAGATCAATAACAAGCCATGATGGGAATGGGTAAGTTTATTATGAACGAATAGGTTGTGAGTGTGTGCAATGTGAAGTGATGAAAGTGAATCCTGAAGGAGGGAGGAGCAATGTCTCTACGCATGGTGCTGGTGACCCAGTTTTCACCATGGTACTTGCCCAGAGCGCCACCGAAGTGGCTTTCACTGTTGGACGAAATTATTTCTCTTTACTTTTTTTGATTTTTCAATGTTTTTTGTGTCACAAGGCGCCTGTTTGCCAGGTTTTCACCAAGTAACGATTTATTTTTTTATTTTTTTATTTTTTTTATTTTTTTATTTTTTGATTTTTTTTTGTATTTTTGAATTAGGATATTTCGAAGAGCTATGTGTAGAACCTGCGAAGGTGCATGCTGTTGATAGGATCCTCCAAAGGTTCACCTTCTGTAGTTGAGAGCTGATATGCACCAGATCCATAGACTGTTGTAACGATGTAAGGACCCAGCCAGTTTGGTTCAAACTTGCCCTTCTTCTCTCTGTCTTGCTGATTTTTGGGATTTTCTCTGAGAACTAAGTCACCTACCTCAAATGTGTGAGGCTTGACTTTGTGGTTGTAGCTGCGACTCATTCATTGTTGGTAAGCCTTGAGATGATTAAAAGCAATTTGTCTCCGTTCATCTAGCAGTTCTAGTTCTTGTAAGCGAGAGACCCTGTAATCTTCATCGCTGATGATGTTTTGCAAAGAGACCCGTAAAGAAGGTAACTCAACCTCAATAGGCAAGATGGCTTCAGCGCCGTAGACAAGTGAATATGGTGTAGCTCCTGTAGGTGTGCGGACACTTGTGCGGTAGGCCCAAAGAGCAGGATTGAGTTGGATATGTCAGTTACGGCCAACGTCGTCGACTGTCTTTTTGAGGATTTTAAGAATTGTTTTATTAGACACCTCAGCTTGACCATTACCTTGGGGGTAATATGGTGTGGAGAAACGATGGGAAATATGGAAGCGGTCATAGAGTTCACGAACATCCTGATTTTTGAAGGGACGCCCGTTATCAGTAATAATGGACTTAGGAATACCATATCGATAAATAATATAGTTAAGGATGAAGGTAAAAATTTGTTTCCCAGTGACTTGTGTGAGAGGCACAGCCTCAATCCACTTTGTGAAATACTCTGTGGCTGTGATAATGAATTTATGACCACTGGAAGAAGGAGGGTGAATCTTGCCTATGAGATCAAGTCCCCACTGACAAAAGGGCCAAGGAAACGCAAGTGGTTGTAGTTCTTGTGCTGGTGCATGTATGAGGTCTCCATGAATTTGACATTGCTTACATTTCTTGACAAACTGATATGAGTCTTTTTTCATATTGGGTCAGTAATATCCAGTCCTGATGAGTTTTTTGGCCAAAGTAGGACCACTAGCATGCAGACCACATATCCCTTCATGCACTTCACGTAACGCAATCTGAGCTTCGTCGCTTTCTAAACATCTAAGAAGAGTGCCATCTAGACCTCGTCGGTATAGGATATCAGCTAGAATGACATATCGAGAGGATTGGTGAATGAAAGTGCGGCGTTGGTAGTTTGATAGATCAGGAGGTAAGATATTGTCGCGAAGATATGTGAATATGGAACCATATAACTGGGATTCGGGACCAACAATGCATATCATTTCAGTAGGAGTGATCTCATATGAAGGAACCAACAGGTTGTCTACCAGGAACTCATAGCAGGTCTCATTTTGAGGTAGATCAATCAGTGAGGCAATTGTAGCCATAGCATCTGCGACACGATTCTGCTCTCTTGGTATCTGCTCAAAATCTATCTTTGTGAAGTGCTGTTTCAAATCATCTACCAGTTGCTTGTAAGGCATTAATTTTTCATCTTTTGTTTGGTAATCATCAGTCGCTTGACGGATGACAAGTTGAGAATCCCCAAAAACACGAAGTTCTTGGATCTTCCACTGAACTGCAATTCGTAATCCAGTTGTTAATGCCTCATATTCCGCTATATTGTTGGTGCAAGGAAATGATAAGCGGTATGATTTTGGTATAGAATCGCCTTGAGGAGTTATAAAGAGAATACCAGCTCCTACCCCATGCTATGTGTATGAGCCATCAAAGTACAGTTGCCATGGCCTTGCATGTGATATTGTTAAAATGGATTCATCTGAAAATTCTGAATTTAGAGGAACATCATCTATCATGGGAGCATTGCTAATTGATCCGCGATTGCCTGTCCTTTTATTGCTTTTCTGTCCACATACTCAATGTCGAATTCACTCAGGATCATTACCCACTTGGCCAGTCGCCCAGTAAGTGTAGCTTTGTTAAGAAGGTATTTTAATGGATCAATTCTTGCAATCAACTTAGTCTTATGAGTGAGCATATAATGTCGTAATTTCTATGAAGCAAAGACCACAGCGAGACATGCGCGCTCGATTGGTGTGTAATTTAGCTCATATCCCACCAATGTGCGACTGATATAGTATACTGCTTTTTCCTTGCCGTCAGCTATTTGTTGCGCTAGGAGTGCCCCCAGTGCTGTTGGAGTAGCTGATATGTATAGCAACAAAGGCTGATCTGGAATTGGTGGCATCAAAACTGGCGGATTCAAAAGATAATCTTTGAGCATCTGAAAAGCTTGTTGATAGTTATTATCCCATTTGAACTTGATATTTTTATGTAGCAGATGTTGAAAAGGATTACACTTATCTGCAAGTTGTGCTATGAATCTTCGTATAGACTGGAGTCTCCCTTGTAAGGATCGAAGTTGATTGATATTTCTGGGTGGCAGCATGTCCAAGATAGCTTTGACTTTTGCTAGATCGGCTTCGATTCCTCTTTTGGACACAATGAATCCTAGGAGCTTCCCGGAGGTTACTCCAAAGACACATTTCTTGGGGTTTAATCTTACTTTGTATTTTTCCAACCGATCAAAGACGACTGAAAATATGTCCAAATGTGTATCTCTGTCTATTGATTTACCCAAGAGATCATCAACATAATCTTCCACGGTTATGTGCATGAGATCATGAAAGATAGTGGTCATTGCTCTTTGATATGTAGCACCTGCATTTTTTAGCCCAAAGGGCATGACATTCCAACAGAAAGTTCCCCATGGACAAGTAAATGTTGTTTTATGTTGATCCTCAGGTGCAATCCTGATTTGATTATAACCAGAAAATACGTCCATTAAAGATAACATTTCGTGACCTACTGTGAGATCAACGATCAAGTCGATATTTGGTAATGGGAAGTCATCTTTCAGACAAGCTTTGTTGATGTCTCTGAAATCTGTACATATTCTGATGCTGCGATCTGGTTTACTGACAAGTACTAAATTGGAGATCCATTCGAGATAATCAATTGGGCGTATGAATCCGACATCCAGTAATTTCTCCAGCTCTGCTTTGACTAGTAATGCCACTTGTGGATGCATTTTCCTTAATTTCTGTTTCACTGGCTTTGCCCCCGGTTTGACTGTCAAATGATGCATTACCAAATCCGGATCTAGTCCAGGCATATCAGCGTATGACCATGCAAAGTTGATTTGTCGTTCTTTGAAGAAGCTTATGAATTTTGATCTTTCGGACTCTGTTAATGATTGAGCCAGGAATATGTTGTGTGGAACCTCTTCTGTACCAATGTTTGTTTTGATAGTCTCCTCTACCAACATGGATGATTTTTCCTCATATGATGCTGGGAGAATGTCGAGCCTTCCATCTTCGGGTGCCTCAGAGAGGTTTTCGCCCTCAGATACGTCCTTTCTTTTTACTTTTTTGGGATCAGATAGCGCCACAGTGTGGTTTTTGCCATAAGACCCTTGATTTGTTCTTATTTTCATATTTTTGCGACTGGAAGGTTCGACACCCTCACCAAAATATGCCATGTTGTTGAGTTCTATGGTGTATCCTACTTTGTGGTCCCCAGGGGGAAGATCATCTCGTATGCCAAGATAGTCAATAATAGCTTCGTCATTTTGAAATGTGTCAAATTGTGCTGGTCCTTCATAATCCCAGTCAATGAGTTGGTGGTGAACAAGGGGAAGGCCTTTAATGTTTTCGGAGTTTGCAGGGCTAAGAGTGAAGATGTGGTTATATTCGGGTATATCGAGGCAATCGTCGAGGTCATTGATGGCACTCTCCTCATCAATTTCGATCGCAAGTGAATCCAAATTGTCGTCACTAGTAGCGCCTTCCGGGACAGGTGTCCTCATCCTATGTGATTTCGTCCTAGAACCTTGAGACGAAGACTGTGTGGAATCCTTATGGGTTGTTTCTTGACCAACTCTGAACTTTTTATAAAATTCCTCTTCTTCTGTGGGTTCATCTGGCTCTCTGAATGTCTTGGTGAGCTCATAGTCACTGGAGGATTTGTCTGAACCCCATTCCCATTCGTTGGAATCTGTGGAATAGCAATCCTCTTGTTGAATTTTGGCAACTTTGATTTGTGATGCCTCTTTTATCCTTTTAGTGTGGATCTTGGAAGTCGGAAAACCAAGTCCCTTTGAGCGTTCCCTTTTAACAGTCAATTCAGGTTGTAAGGGTTCCATGACGCCTTCTTTGCGTAACCCAAGAGGGCTTTTTCCATCATACCCGAATTTTTGTAGAATCTTGAAGCCTTTGCCATATTTCTCACAAGGTATATTGATCTGATCATGTGTGTCCTCTTCAATGTCTTTATAGAGAATCTTGTATAAATCTTCCTCTTCTAGTTCGCCCCATCTTTGAAAGGTAGTAGGATCCCATTTGAGTATCATGATGGATATTTGCTTGTTAGGATGTGGCCTTCCATATTCTTTCAAAGAGCTCATGACTTGTCGTAAGTACATTGTCTGATTTAAAGTGTATTCTCCCATGCCTTTGTCTTGAAATTTGCCTTTAAGTTCACCTTGTTTTGATGTCGAAGGTTTCAATGACTCAGGGTCAATGTATGCCGAAGAAGGAACAGCTTCACGATTACTGGGAATGATGGTCTCCGTATGTGATCTCAAGTTATTGCAATATATGAACGGATTAGGATCACCGTTAACTGTTACCTCAACTCCATTATGAGGAAACTTAATGCATTGATGATATGTTGATGGGACTGCCCTCATCTCATGAATCCAAGGACGTCCTAGCAATATGTTGTATGTGAGATCCAGATCTAGGACTTGACAAACCACATCCTTTGTGACTGGCCCAATTCTTAGAGGTAAGGTGACTGTGCCCTTGGATGAACGCTCTTCATCATCATATGCCTTGATGGTGATTTGATTTGTTGAATTCACAGCTTTATCAGAATATCCCAATTGTTTAATGGTGCTCAATGTACAAATGTTTATACCAGCTCCTCCATCTATCAAGACTCACTTTATTCGATGTTTGTGTATGAAGGCTTCAATATGTAATGGTGCATTATGTGGCTGACTTACAGAGGCATCATCGGCTTCTGTGAATGTAAGGGAAAGTGGAATGGAAAGGTATCCCACCATGGCTTGAAACTGGTCCACGTTCAGATCAGTAGGAACGGCGGTGTCTCTCAAGATTTTGTCAAGAATAGCTTTATGAGCGGGGGATATGCGTAAGAGCTCAAGGATGGAGATGAGCGCGGGTGTCTTCCCTAACTGTTCTACAAGGTCATACTCAAGTTTGGTAGATGAAGAAGTGGTGTTTTTAGTGGAGGCACCTGGCAACGTAATTTTACCTCGACAAGTTGTAACATGACATTCAGAGGTAGGTTCGGAAGAAGATCCAACACCTCTTAGGACAATCTTGGGTCGCTGAGGAGGATTCTCAGGGTTTTTGTTCTTGATGGTAATAGTAGAGATATGATTGTCCATCGAGATATGATTGATAGTTGAATCATAGTTGTAAGGTGCTCTAGTATAGTTGGCCTGATCATCTGTGACTTGGGCTTTTCCTTTGTCATGCTTTGGGAATGGTTCCTTAAACATCTCATGTTCTTGATTGGATGAGTGTCCCTCAATCTCAATGTCACCTCTATCAATGAGATCTTGCACAATGTTCTTCAGTCGATGGCAATTTCCTATCTTATGACCCTTGCTCTTATGAAACTCACAATACTCATCATCATTCCACCAATTTGGTTTGACCTTTGGTTCATATGGAGGAAAATCTGGAACTATGATCACTTTGTTTGCCACTAGCTTTTTGAAGACTGATTCAAGTGGTTCTCCCAATGGGGTGCACTTCCTTCGTGATCTAGAAGTTGTTTGAGTATTCACTTGATTGTTTGTAGAACTTGATCCTGAAAAGATGAATTTGGGTCTCACTGTATTGGCATCAACAACACCATCATTGACTGTGTTCTTGTTTTTATTCCAAAATCTTGGCTTGTCTTTTCCTTTAAAGTCATCTTTGTTTTCCTTAAGTATCTTAATGACTCCTTGCTCAATTAAGACCTTTTCTGTTGCTAAGCCCTTTTCAATAACATCCTTGAAGGTGGACAAACAAGCTTTCCTTAGATCATAGCCAATATCCTTGTTAACGTTTTGAGTGAACATTTCTACCATTTGTTTCTGTGGAATTTCGCAAGAGCATCTGCTAGCTAGATTTCTCCATCTTTGTAAAAATGATGCAAAATATTCTCCCTCTTTTTGCTTGGTGTTGCACAAAGTAGTGACTGAGATATCTGTCTCAATATCGTAGGAGAAATGCTGAATAAATGCCTCTACTAAGTCACCCCATGACTTAATACCAGGAGGTAATTGAGAGAACCATTCCATAGCTTGATCGCCTAAGCTTTGCGGGAACAACCTCATCAAATATGTTTCTTCTGCCGCTACCTCTATGCAAGCTGTGAAAAATTGTCGTATGTGTGCCTTGGGGTCTCCTTTTCCTCAATACTTGTCAAATTTTGGCGTCACAAAGTGTGCAGGGAATGGAGGCATTGGAATGCTCTTATCAAATGGATAAGGACATATGTCTCTCATAGTGTATGTTGGTTTTGGTGTACTCATGTCCTCCATTTTCTTTTGTAAATCTTTGATTTGTTGCTCCAAATTATTCTTAGGTGGCGATCGATTTCTTGTAGCATACCCCATGTTTGAGACACCAATTTGAGGAGGAGCTTGTTGCATGTATGGATGATATTGATCATAGATATGTTCATATGGAGGAGGTTTATATTGATGCGGCATATAAGGAGCACTTGGTATAGCTTCATGTTGAGGAACCCCATATCTATTTTGTGCATATATACCATATTCTATAGGTACGTCGGGTTCTATTGTGTTGCCCCCAAATTTGACATGAGGTTTCCTTATGTCCAAATTTTGAGCATGCCTTTGAATGTCCACTTGTTTTGGTTGATCCATAGCTTGAGCATGTGATTGAGCATATCTATCTGCATAAGACTTCCATAATGGTCTTCGAAGGTAAGTATCATATGTTTGACCGTGTGTATGTGGGATTTCTGGTTTTTGAAGCAAAGCTGATGGTGATTCAGGTACCATATGCGGTCCTCTATTTCCTCCACTATTGGGTCTCCTTTGATCCATGTTGGAGTGAGTTTGTTGCGAGGGTCGGTTTTCCATAAGTTGAGACATGTCAAAGTCATGAGGTATTTTAGCTCCACTTTGTGCCATCATGTGTAAGAAGTATTGTCTATCCCTCTTCATTATCTCTTCAACCAATCTATTGAAATGAGGATTCATTATGGATTCTTCTATATCTGCTGATTGTATTGAAAAGTTGTCCACATTGTCATTGTGTGTAGCCTTGTTGTTTGTAGTGTCTGCATTTTCCACATTTGGAATGTGTCTATAAACATCCATGTCAGGCAGTGTAGTGTGCTCAGGATTGAAAAATAAATCATTGTCATACTCATAAGAACTCATGTTTGCGGACTCTTGAGCTTCTTTAGCTTTTCTCCTAGATTTTTGAAGACGGGTTTCAACCATGAACTAGGTGTTTGACCAAGATGTGAGAGACTAGATGAAAAATGGAAAGAGTATGGAAGACCAAGAGTTGTATGGAGTGTAAATGAATCTTGAGGTGTACTTGCAATGTCCAAAGTGTAAGACCAAGTATGTAAGTAGTAGAGTAGGTGTGACTTCCAAAGAGATGATAGTTTCTCTTGATGAGGTAAGCTGACCTTGACTCTAAGTAAGACCAAATGAGACCCAAAGGTAAGAAACCTTGATGAGGGACCACTTAGCAAAGTGTAGTTGTATGTAGTATGTTGACAAAGTATGATGAGGACAAGCAAGTGACCTTTTGACTCAAGTTTAGACAATTGTGAATGTAATGAGAGATGTGAAGCAATGATGGACTGTATGAGACCCAAAGACAGGTTGAATGCTAGATGAAACCTAAAGAAACAACCTAGGAAGCTCAAGTATTCCGAAACTGATTTCTCTTGTTTGCCGGACTGTAAAAAATTTCAATCCTGGACACAGACGCTTCTGTATACTTCACAGACGCAATTCCCAGACACAGACGTGTCTATGTTCGACACAGACA
Source organism: Cryptomeria japonica (assembly GCF_030272615.1). NCBI lineage: Eukaryota > Viridiplantae > Streptophyta > Pinopsida > Cupressales > Cupressaceae > Cryptomeria > Cryptomeria japonica. Next base: position 713,919,483 of record NC_081407.1, read on the forward strand.
CTGCTAGACACATAGACGCTATTATGCCCTTCACAGACGCGCTTAGATGACTCAGACGCGGTTAAAACAGACACAGACGCGTTTCTGTAAACTTCGTGCAATTTTTCCAATCTGTGAAGTTGTTTTGTTGTGACCAAATCTGACTGTGTGACTGTTTTTCGTTACAAGAGGACACAATGTTGATGAGGACTCAATGTTTGCAAGTGTTTAGACTCCAAAAGTGTGTTGTTTGATGTAAAATGTTTTGCATACACTTGAAGACACAAAAGACACAATATTTTGTTGTTTGGTCTTGAATGTTTTGAATGTTTAACATAAGACAAGCACAATTCTTATGGCTGGCCAAGACAATAGTTGTTGATCCCACATAGGGTTTTACCCCCGAGGCTACGCTATTCAGAGCGGATACTTAGATGCTTGACCTCACTGGCTCCACCCTTGGCACTCACTTCTCGGGTCAGCCAAGCATCAGTCCCCATGAAAACTCCCCATGGCGAACTTTGTATCTCTACTAAGAATCGTATGTGTGTGGGCCACTACCAGAGGTCCGACCTCCTGCCCCAACAACTAGAAGGATTTGGGCTTCTAAAACAAAAAGGTGCTAGTAAGGGCATCCGCTCGTGTGGCCATACATGCGGCACTTTCAGCTCTGTAAATACAGAAGGCTCCCAGCCGGTAGGGGTTACGCCCTACAAATGATCAAATAAATTTGATCAAACAGGTTTATGGGGAGACATAGTGTCGATATGAACTAATCAGCACACGTTATTCATAGTTTTCACCATGAATACATTTGATTATAGTGGTTCGGAAGAGGTGGGTTTTCCTCGCTACCACTTGGGTCGTTCTCTTCTCACTAGTAGTCCTAATGACCACACGGGAAGACAGGCCCTCTAAAGATTAAACAAAAAGAGCCTATTGCTCAAGACACAAAAGACAATGATTCAACTTTAGTGCACCAATCGAAGTGTTTGCTAATCTATGAAAACAAGGCACACAACAAAATTTCAAAACCCTAGCCAAGAACCTGCAACAAAATTTGTTAGTAGTTTGGGTTGTTTCAAATGATCACCCCTTCCTGCAAGCACACAAGTTAGGTAAATTTTAGAAACCCAAAAGACTTTGTGAAAGAGGGGCCTTCAACCAAAACATTTTAGCTTCCAAGGCAAGCTGCACAAACTTAGTTAGCTAGATCTGAAAGGGTTAGTCCAAAAATAAACCAGATTTGAAACCCTAAGTACGAAATCCGAAAATTGAATCAAAGAAAATTTGAAAATTTTAAAACAATAAAAACACAGACGCTGTTACCCACGACACAGACGCGTTTATATGACACAGACGCGGTTCTGTGACTTACAGATGCGGCCAAAAATCACAGACGTCCCTCTTCGACACAGATGCGAGCAGAAATAACACAAACGCGCTTATAAAACACAAACATTCATGTTTGAGACCTGCAAAATAAAACTTGTCAAAAACACAGACGCTACTCCAGTATCCGCAGACGCTCCTGAAAATCAGAGACGCGATCCGAAAGTTCGCAGACGTGGAAAAACCTAAAATGTCATCGAAAAATGTCCGATCTGCCACTTCAAAAACGCAAAATCTGCAACAAAAAGGTTAAATGCAAAGGGACAAGAGTCCCACCGGGCGTGCCAAAATGTTTATGGTGAAAATGGATAAAAATAGCAACAATATTGAAAGGCTAAATGAATTCAACCACAAAACCCTTGCCTAACAACAACAAAGATCCACCATAACATATGAAGATTACCTAAGACAATGCAAATCAAATGAAATCACAAAGATTATACCATCACATGTCCAATAGGGTTTTGATCTCCATTCTTCCTATCTCCATTGATCTTGCTTGATATATTTGCTCTCAGATTTTTATGTGCACAAGAGCTCAACAAAGAACGGAATGTGGTTGCAAGTAGGATCGTAGTGTAGCCAATTGATCAAGTTATTAGCTCCTTAGGATCATTAGAATGCTTGATTAGGGTTTGATAATGAAGGAAACATCTCCTTAAATAGAAGACACAATATGAAATGGAGGGATAAGATTGAGAGGTGTAAAAGGAGGTCGGCTATGATTAGAGTGTAGGTAGAAGAAATAGTAAAATAGTGAAAGGGGTAGGTACTGTAGGAATTAAGAGATGAATGACATGTGTCATGTGTAGAAAAAGAAAATGAATTAATTAAATAAATAAAAATTTATTTAATTAATAGAAGAAATGGGATAATTAAATAAATAAAATATTTATATAATTTAGGAAAAGGATAATCTAAATAAACAAATGTATTTATTTAAATGAGAAATAAGGCTAGAAGAGGATAAATGAATTAATTAAATAAATAAGGATTTATTTAATTAATAGAAGAATTAGGCTTAGATAATTAAATAAATAAAATATTTATTTAATTAGACATGACAATTTTAGGTGTCTACACCGGCTATAACAACAAACCCTTTTGGCAGGAGATTACAACTTGCTTGGTAGGCGAGTTTGAGCATAGACAATATTCCACCACCGCCACTCACTCCTCACCTCATTCCTCAACCCTACAAGCCCTCAAATAGGGTGAACATGAGTCTATTAGCAATGAAGGCTATGGAAATTAAACTCGACAACCCTGAAATCTCATCAGACCCATTCTTATATACCAAGCCATAAGTTTGCAAAATAATGGAATATTTGGATTATGTTCTTAGTTTTTGGGATAAGACAACATGTCTGCTATATCTGGACGCAACTATTTTTTATTTTTTAGAGTTTTCATTTATTCGATATAGCAATTTTTCCCTATAAATGATAGAGTAGATGTTTAGGAAGGGTTCGTTCTCTATAATATTCAAAGATATGTTAGTTGTCTTTCACGGAGATTAGCACTATTCACAATTTTAAAAGATTTTATTGAACTGTTACGTTTTTCATAGAGATTAGTGGTTATTTTATTGATGTTCTAATGAGTTGTTAAATCTACAGGTTTCACAAACATTCATATAGGTTTTATCCTTTTTGGTTGATCTGCAATACAGCAATCTTTTCTTTTGGTTCATTTTCTTGGTTCAGATGGTAATTTTATGAAGCTAACAATCCCCCTTGGAAAATTAAATCACAGTTGTTGCTCTTTCTGAAGACTATAAACCAAACAAGAGTGATGAATGCCAGCGTATTGAGCAAGCTGGAGGTAATGTTATGTGGGCTGGTAATAGTAATAAGTCTTCCCTTTCCAATATAACTTGTGAAAGGGTTTAACTTTATACGCTACTTAAAATGTGTGATTTGCATTGATAATACTAAAATGAATATTTTCATTTTGGAGAGAACTTCTACTTATGAAAATAGTTTCTTCATTATAAGTATATAGAGATCCTTCCATGCTCAGGGGAACTTAATATCTACAATTTAGTTTCCTTCCACGCACATGGAGGGTGAGATGAGTGATGGCTGTATCAAATGATGTTGGTTTCTTCTAACCTATATTTATTAAGTGATGATTTAATTTTTTTTTACATCTAAAACAATTATCTTAATTATTCAACTTTCCTTGTCCTCATGGTAGGAGGTTGTTTCACTCGTGAAATTAATTGAGAACCCAAAAGCTGCTGCAAGGAAATTGACTGAAACCGCCTTCAACAAGGGAAATGTTGACAATATTACTTGTGTTGTGCGGTTTAATCATGGCAAAGATGATTTGCCTTGATATTATTTTAGATGCTTTTGTCCTATTTTATTGTGAGTTTATCATGATTCGAAGTGACCGCAGAACAAGATGCTCTGTGATTAAGAGTTGTGCATGTTTTAAAGGACATTTGCTCCATATGTTTATTGTATTTGACTTTTATGCCAGTAATGGCACATCACCTTCATGTTTTTATTGGTATGTACTAAATAATGAATGTGCAATTGAGGAATTTTTTGCATTTATATGGATTTTGGATGGTTGCCTTTTCCGCTAATTTTACTTGCTATGACTATTGAATGGGTTATCAATTGGTTTTAGAAATGCTTTTATATAACCATTATATATGTATACTCTTTTCTCTCCTTCACCGTGTAGTGTTTTGTATCTTTAACTTGCAGTCATATAAGGTTCTGATTTGCAGTGTTACGATATGCTTGGTTATATGACTACAAATGAGAACCTTACATAACTATGCAAGTTGGTTCCTTTTCTCATTCAAGCCCCTACCTGCCCCTACCTTGACCGATTTGGTTCAAATTTTCCTTTTTAAAGATGAAAAATTGCTCACAGGTTAATCCTGAAATCTGCACAACTCTACCTTTTTCATTGGAGTAGCATCTATTTGGTTTTTGGGTGAGATGGGACTATACCACTGAACAATCCTTAAATTAAATGAGAATGCACTCCAAAAGTTATTTCATTAGAGAGCACAATATGATGGAAATGAAATGATATGAATACTACAAGCACATCTCCATTCTTCAATCTATTCATAATTTTCTTGAATTCTTATAGTTTACCCTTTTCTTGTCAATAAGGATGAACAAAAAATTTAATGTATAGGGCTGAAACTAGGCATCAGTTGCAATTCTTTTGAGAATTTCCTGAGCACCTACAGCTGCTTATAAATGCAATGTTTGCTACTCATTATTGAATATCCTCCTCTTATTGGCAAGGCCATTCACACATTTATCTTTTGAAACTATTGCATTGTTTGTTTTCCAATGCAACCTAGATAGAAAATGAAGGAAATTTTCGGTTCCTTTCAATCAGGATAAAAGAGTAAAGCTCTTCCTTTTACATTGAGATGGTTGATTCGTTTGTTTTCCCTTGGATGTTTCTTCTATTTCTCATGATAAATGTTGCAAACTTTGCATTCACAAGCAGGTCCTCGATGATGGTTACCAATGATGGACAAACTACAATTTTTCCACAATCTGTTCTATATTCTGGTAAATATTTATGGAAACAACTATGTAGGATCAAAAAACATTTGTTTCCTAAAATCTTTATCAGAAAGGTGCCACTGTATACAATTTTAAAAATCTCTCATTACTATATTAATATCAATATAGAAATAAAATGTTGTCTTAATGATTATTCTGGATAGAAAAGTTGTTAAAACATTTTTCTCACCATCCCTTTCTTTTCACTTAGGATTGGTATAACGGCGACTTAGTCAAGGTGCTTGTTAGTTATCTATGGAATTTAATAAGAAATAGATTGCAAAAGGATTGGTACAAATACTTACATACTCTGTTTCATAGCAAAAGTTTCAACATTTGTTTTCATCTTTATTTGCCTTACATAACTTGTAATTTGTCTAACACTCAAGGAAATTTATTATATACATATTTTTCTATTCTTTGCATTCCTTGCATCTTTCCCTTTATTTGCTTTTATTTGCTTTCTTTCTCTATGCCTTTACAATCACACCTATCGGCCTCCTGTTGCAGGCACTCTCCCTACAACTGCTAGTTATATGTGTCTTGTCCTCAATAAGATTATAGAGCAATTCACCCTTGACCTATCTGTAAAACACCTCAAAGTTGAATAATTTTCATTCATAGGTTGTATTTTTTAGCCTCTCTTATTTTGTATTGGAATTTCAAAATTTTGTTAATGAATTCACAGACTTCATGCAACAAATTTAACAAATCCTCAATTCAACCATAGTAAAAAAGCTTTCATTTTTTTCTTGTTATCATTTGGGCTGCATGAGGTCTGTAAATTTTTATTTGTGGGTGTGTTTCGATAGTGACATAATCTATTTAATTTCCCTACAAATTTAACCCATAAACACTTTACATTTTTTTTTTATATGAGTCAAAAAGTTGTTAAAGATTTTAGTCCCATTTTTTGTTAGCTCAAAATTGCCTATTGGGTTTTGATATGTATACCTAATCTCATTACAAAAAGCCCAATTTTGAAGTATTCCCCCATGTTCTAGGTGCACCACATTAGAAGATTTTCAAGATGATAGAGTGCAGGTAGTTGTATGATTTTGGAGTCAAGGTGATAGAGTGAAGTTAGTTGTATAATTTTGGAGTCGAGATGATAGAGTGAAGTTAGTTGTATAGTTTTGGAGTCAAGATGATAGAGCGAATTTAGTTGTATAATTTTGGAGCTTAAGATTGGTCTTGTATTATAATATATGTTGAATTTAGTAATTTGACATATTTGTAATCATTAAGCCCATTGTTGATTACATTATTTTTATAGTTCACAAGATTTGGTTATAAAGACAACAACTAAAAACAATCAATCTCAAATAAAATAAAAATTTAAATTTTTATTATTTAAATAATCAAACAAAGAATTTAACAATTCTAGTTTTTAATATTTTATAACTATAATATCTTAAAGAATTTTTTCTAGAGATATTACTTCACTATTCCTACTATCATTCTTTGAATAGATTCTTCAATCTAGGTATTTTTCTTTTTTGATTTATTAAAATTGACAAATTTATAGTTATTAGTATTTTTTATGCACATAATCCTAAGCAAATGGTAACCATAAGCAAATGGTAACTATAACCCTAATCGTACCATGAACCCATTCCTAATCCTAACATATTTATAATTTATCCTTTTTTTTTATGGAGGTTTGTCCATAAATTCATTTTTGCTAGTAATAATTAATATAAATATACTAATTGTTAACTCTAAATTCTACCTTAAATGTGAACAGCCTTATGGGAAATTCAGTGATTGGGGACCAAACGCGCAAAACTCATTGAATGCCCTCCGGATTTAAGAAGCCGACTCTTCATTATGATTGAGGGAAAAGGGAAAGAAGAAACTTAAAACAAATGATCTAAACTATTTAGGCGATGCGACAGAACATTTTGAAAAAGCATTAACAACATATAAAACCTAGAAACATTCGGTTTTAAAGCCCATTTAACAATCTATATGCCTGGACAAAACCATAATCAATATACAACCAAAATTCCTTTTAACATAAAGAAATATACATCACGCATCCACTAGATAACAAGTGCAAAACATAGTTTAATCAACGGAGCATTAGGCATATATTTCCAAAGCTATACCAACAGTCATCATAGAGGCCACAAGCACAATTTGATTATCCTTTCTTCATAAATACAATAACAGCTAAAAAGGCTTAATTCCTATCTGGAATACTTGACTATATCTTTTTTATACAAGTTCTGAACCCCTAAAATAAGAAAAACATCTGCATAAATAGATCCCTCGGCTTAGCTAATAGCTCATGGCCTCAGCAACCTCTCAGCAACCGCTTCTGACCAGAAAACCTATCGTGGCACCCTTCGGAAATATACCCAGCAAAAAATTGCCCCCAAAGTTGTTATTTTCACCTCCATACCTTCTCAACAAGAAAACCTTGATGTGAACCGCATCCTGATTCACGAACCACCATGGTATACACGCGACAGCTCTGAGGACATCTGAAAAAGAGCGCAGAAATAGACATAGGTCGAGCAATGCGGAGGAACCACGTGTCCTTATCTTCGCACAATGTAAGGTGGGGTCAAGAGGAATGCCACGTCATAAAAACCAGAGACACTTGGCAACTCCGCGTTCCTTCAAACTATGGATGGAAAAGCCGAGCGACTAGAAACAACGTCGAGATGACATTTGGCTCGTTTGTTCTATACAAAGAGCATATCTTGAAAATAAAAAAGAATGGGTGCCACCCAATCAAAAAAAGTCGCCTACGGACTACTTCGAAATAATGTTAACATTTCTTGGCGACTATAAGGGGGAATTCTGCCTGGGGAATTCTAGAACCCAAAATTGTTGGTTCGGAGACCAGACTTCATGTCATAATAGGGCAGAGTAGATCGAAGACCTGTTGCAATGGAAACCATTCTTCCTCAGAGGGCAGTACCTACACCTCCAGATTCTGGTAATGTTGATCCAAACAAATTATCTCATCAAATGGCAAGCCTACCGACTCATCATGGACCAGTTTCAAAAGTGTGTAGAGCTAAGCTAGGGGACGCAAGAGATGCTTGACCTCTTCTGCCAAAATAGTATTGTTCAAGTGTTGTAGGAAGGTCCTATCTTGCTGCAAATGCTTGACCTGGTTTAACATTTGCTCAATACCCAATATAGAACCATCCGCAGGGAACAAAGAAGACAAAACTAATGAAACAAACCTCTCTATGTGCTACTTGATGTTCGGGACTGAAATATGTAATGGCTCAAGTGCCGCTGACACATGCATAATCACTCTATGTTGGTTGATGAAGACATTGGTCTTCCTGATCAATTGTCGGTGGTCTGCTATTCCTTTCTCTCTCAACTCTTCATCTTGAGCCTCATACGACATCTGGATTAAGTCCTAAGCCACGGGGAGTTTGGAACCAATGACAAGCATAGAGCTATGGATGAGGGCTCCCAGATCGGAGCAGAGGGATTGCTCTTCTCTGAGGAATATCAGCACAGGTTGCAACGAGGGGTTATACTGCTTAATTCTTTCCCAATGGGAAGCATATAATTCTACCAGGATCAGAGAAAAATCTTGTGAGACCTCTACGGTGGGAAGAATATTTAACAAACATGAGACCTCCTCATCCTTTGCAGTTATTTCCTATTGCAGCTTTTTGCACCTATCTTGTTCAAGAACCACTTGATTCTCCAAAATAAGGATTTTGGCACTTCCATCCTGCACGGTTTGTTGGAGTCGCGACATGAGATCTCATTCCTACTGCAATAAAACTTTCATGTCTAGGAATTTCCTCTCGGCTTGCTCTAGGATAATCTCTTTTCCATGCAACTATGTTTCAAACCTCGCTTTCTCTTTCGAAAGCATGACCCGCGTGTCACTCAGTTGTCGAGCGTACTCTTCTTTTAGTCAAATCTCTTCATGCAACTATGCATGCATTTGGGTGGCATCTCTGGAAGCTACCTTTAGTTGTTGAATTTCATGGTCTTTCTCTTACAATTCTTTTAAGGCCACACTTCTTGTTACCTCCTGGCCTTTCAACTGAGAACTAACATTGTTAAGGGCGGACTACAACTTTCCTTTTTCTGAGTTAACCTGCGTCAACAATCACTGCAAGCGATTGATCTTGGAATTCTGAGCTTTGTCTTCTTTTCTCTATTGGGATAGAGATTCTCAAAGATTTGCATTCTCCACTTGCATCTTCTGCAAGCGACGACTCTTTTTGATGAAATCCGAAGACACGGTCTTCAAAGTTTCTTCCATCATTTCAACCTTGTCAGACGTCGTAGCATTCAGGAGGTTGACACCGATAGCATGCAAAGTGTAATCATTGGGTCTCATTTGGGCTTCTGGTTTGTCAACCTTAGGGAACATGGTTGCAAAGAAAAGACTATCCTTAACCTCACTGAAATGTGTCTATAAGTGTGGACGGGCTGGCCTTGCACTATCTTTTTCTTTTTGTTTACTAGTCTTACCAATACAAGCAGTCTTGGAATTAGTAACTTGTTGTCGGTAATCATCTGTGTTGGCAATAGCTTGGCCTACAAATGTTGCACTAGGGGGAATTGGGAAATAGGACCACCAAAAGCAGTCTGAATAGGGCATGCAAGTGTGGTTGGGGAAAACAATGGGACAAAGGGAGAGGCTCCTTAGGAAAATGGATCAGTGGACGCTGCTCCAACATTTGGGGGAGGAGTGGACTCTCCAAAACCAAGCCTACGTGAGACAGTAGTTGTTTTAGGCATCTACGAGGAAAATGTTGTGGGAATAAAATAGGGGACTGGGAATGAAATGGAGACCTGCGGAAACACTTCTTGAGGGTCAACCGGTGTCCCGACGGGTGCTAACGTAAGGGCGGTGGGAATCTGGGTCTGCATTTCAACAAGATGGACAACAGTAGAAGAAACAACTTGAGTAGAAGGAAAAGGCAAAGAAGGGTGTACTTGAACTGTGGAAGTCACTAGCCGCTAAGGAATTGAGGGAACCTCTGGGGCTTGAGAAGATGAACCTTTCTTTGTTGAACCTAGATTTTGCTTCTTAAGGGAAGGAGAGTCGGGCGCCTGCTTCTCAGCTTGTCTCTTACCCACCTAAAAATGAGGTTTGCAAGCAGAACTGGTCAGAGGAAGAAGAATATGAGGCTCGTTGTCTTTCTCTTCAATACTTATAACCTCTATGTCCTGTCATTGGGCCACCTCGAGGGACGAGTATCCACGTGGGGAGCTATCGCATGTCTCTTCATCAGACTTATTTTACTGGCACCATTCAAGCTCAAAATGCTCATCCAAAGGGGCATTCCTAATGTTAGCTCTAAGCTGACTCACTTCCTGCTGAAAGATCCAGAAATCCTCCCTCTTTTTCTTAAGCTAGGAATCTAAAGTCATGGCTTCCAACATGGCTCGGTGGATGGGTTTTGCAGGATTGTACTTTTGCATGACTGAATAGAATCTCAACCACAAAGGTCCCTTTAGCATGGTAAAATCACTGAGACCCACATAAAAATTTGGTTCATCCACCTGTGGATTAGTGCACCCTTCCCATGAGCTTCACGGTTTGTGCTTTACTGCATTCTTTCTTCTACTAAGACACCCACCTGGGTCATAACTCCAAGAATCATCCATCACCACTAAGCCAAGATGCACCAGCTTGGATGTCAGGACATCCTCTACAATGTTTATCTGAACCAGAGTGATGGGGCCAATAGCTTTATGGTCCTTTGTAATGGAGATGTCATGCTTCCCCGCCCCTATGATCCTTTCGATTCTTACCAACTGTCGTGCAATTTCAAGGGCGAGGATCCTTTTTGTGACATAGGTAGGTAGGTGGAAGGGTTCTTCTGAGAAACCATGCACTCGGATAAAAGAAAAATTGCGACCTAAGAACCACTCACAGGTAGGGCGTTCATTGTGCATCCAGTTCATTTGAACTTGAGAGAAACGAGCAAGCGATTCATTAGGGATTGAATCGAAGTCCCTAAGCATGGGAGTTAAGAAACAATCAAAAAATTGATAGGCATTGTAAGAAGCTAATAGAATGGGTGTCCAAGCTGACAGCGACATCTTGTTTCCCGACTCATCGCAGATAGCCAATTGCATGTATTGGCTGAAGAAGACCTCATTTTGGTGCAGGAGCAGGTGTACAAGGACCGAGGTGAATTTGAAGCACTGAAACTGATGAAACTCAAATAACTACTTTACTATTTCTTTGGCGATGAAGTCAGAGAAGTCAAAATGGAAAGACCCCTTCTGCTTCTGATATTTGAAGAGGAAACCCATCATAGCAGTAGTGATCTCCCAGTCATTATCGTGACCGAATAGCCATGCAAGAGTGGATGAGATATCCTTGAGGTCATCATGCCTCAAGTTATTGTAAGACAAAGGGAGCCTTGGGAGTCCAAAAGACAGAGTCTGATTGAGGGCACCATGGAAAAAAGAGACATCCCTTTCTGGCGTTCCAAAATTCTTCCATAACAGCTTCAGAGAACACCCGTGTCCCCTTAAAAATGGGACAACACATCATATCCCTTATGGCCTCCGGGGAGATCACCATTTTTAGGAAAGAGCCACTAATTGAGCAGGTAATGGGGTTGACCTCGTTAGCGCACATAACCATGAACTTTGGACAATGAAGAACCATGGGGACCACAAATTGAGGGCCACCACTATTCCAGAAATAAGTTGTCATGGATTGCGGCTCTGCTCTATGATGAATCATTCTACTACATACGGCCTCTCGGAGTTTTTTGGGCAGCTTATGGAGCTTGAGTTCAACAACACTCTCAAAATAATCTATTACTGCAGATGTGTTACGCGTAGCCATCTTGGATCAGGCCTTGGTTCTCAAATATTTTGACTTGGGCGGAATAGCGTGGGAAGAATAAGAGAGTTTGCCAAAAACATCTACCCACAATCCTCCCCAAGCAAAACCTGAGGGAGTCGCTTCTACTTCCATTTTCTATAAGAGAACCTTTATTTCTTGACTCTTCAAAAGTTTTGGGCACTTAGGTTGAAAAAATGAGCAATAAGATGAATATCTGGCGACCTCCTTCCTTTAATGCACTACATGCCTAGATTTTCGTGAAAGGAGACACTTAATGACTAGCGTCCATTTGCACGTATGTCAATTCATTTAACAGTCACAATTAATCCTGAGGAGGATGAACGCCACCATCTACAATTTCCAAGAGAAAAATTATTCACTCGGTCGTTAATCAAAGCCACTTGAGACGATTTGCTTGTCCGGATGGATCTCCCCCTTAATGAAGAATATCATCAGCTAGCAGGGTTCGTACAAGTAAAGATAGTCCTACGAGAATTAGGGTTTAAACGCGATGTACCTACACATACGCGTGGCATCTGAGGACATCACCTCTTTCTTTGAGGTACTGGGCAGGACATTTGCCAACTCTGAACCAGACCTCGCCTACTTGTGCGAATTGATGAGGAATGACAGGAGCCTCGAAATTCGGGAGTGCTGGCATCTTTTCCAATTGTTACCTAGAGCTGAGAATTCGTTATAAATATCTCTTTCTAGAAATTCCTTAACACAGTATCAGCTTCAATGACGAAGCTTCTTCAGGAAATGGATACTCCTGTTAGACTCGTCAATAGTAAGGCTTAGGTCACTTTCCTCGGGAATTTTTCTGACTGGAGGCTGTAGAGGATGACAAGGCGAAAGAATCCCCTGATTATCGCTGCTATCAAATGGGTACTTGGTGAGAACTTTATAGATAACATGGACCAATACCGTGTAAACACAGACATTTGTTCACATTTCATGGCTTCACTGTTGGATTCTGGAATGACAGGGCTTTTGACCTCAAAGCTCACCTCGGGCTTATCTGGGGGGGGGGGATTGGAGGATAGCGTGGCATACCACATCCCTTTCAGAGGTCTTCCTCTAGCATCAGATTTGAGGTGCTTCATTACTTCAGGCAAGGAGGTGACCTGACACCTGCTTATCGGCGGTCGGAGAACAATGATGTTGTCATCCCATTGTTTTCGAGCAGAGCTTGCTACAGAGTTTCTCCTTTGAATTCACCTGCTAGTTCTTGTTCCGGATGGCACTAAGTGGTACACCAACTTCAAGGATTACATATTCCCATGGGTCTTGATGCCACACATCCAACCGAATCTGGTTGTTGTGTCCGTAGCCAAGGAGCCTGGTGGCGTTTCTGACCATGAGTGGTCAAAGGGAGAGGATGTTGCAGATGACATTGAAGAATCTAATTTCAAGATGGAGGATGATGAAGATGAAGAGGTTCCTTGAGGAAATGGCAGTCTATCTTCAAAAACTTCATTCTGCTCTTTTTTATTAAAATTGGGTTGGAGGCCTGCCCATGAATTGTAAAAACTACCCATAATATAATGATTTTCTTTTTCCTTAATTATGGCGTATCTTGTGATTTTCAATTTGTCTGCTTGAGATCATGACGGGAAATAATTAAATAAATAAGACACACAAAAGCACTATTTACATTGTATACATTTAGAGAAATAGGTCGCTAATGAAAAGGCTTAAGGTGGAACCCGTTGACCGGGATCTTGAGAGAGTCTCCTTGCATATCTTTGAGGTCAAAAGAATTGAACCCTTTGCAACCTATGATGTGGAAAGGTCCCTCCCATAACCCATCAAACTTGGCATGCTGACCACGCTTGGCCACCCTCTCGTTGTACTTAAAAACAAGGTCACCTTGTTTGAGTTCTGGGTTAGAACTCTTCTTATTGTCGAATCACTTCTTAATGGTTTGTTGATGGTTCTGAAGAGACACAAATGTTGTTTTCCTCACTTCTTCTAATTCCATAATCTTTGACAACCTTACGTCCATGGGACCATTCTCTGCCACTTCGATAGGCTTAAGTAATTGTAAGGCTAGGATTTCCAGAGGTACATGAAATAGTGCGTCTTTACCATAAACCAGCTTATATGGGGAGTTCTTTAAGACTTGCTTGGGCATTATCTGGTCAACCCATAACACACTCCTCGAGTGGTGATGCCACTCCCTTTTGTACTCTGAGCCTATCCTTTTAATGAGTCGGATGAGATTCTTATTAGTGGACTTGGCGAGTCCATTTCCTTGCAGATAGTAGTTTGAGGAGGTTTTTAGGTAAATACCTTTGTTGAGAACAAATTGGGTGATTCGTGACCCTAGGAATGCACGCACATTATCTGATATTATGGTCTTTGGCGGACCATATCGACACACTAGATCCTCCAGGAACGTCAACACTTCTGTCTCTGACGAATTCTTCAGGGGATCAGCTTTGGACGATCTGGTGAAGTAGTCAGTAGCGGTTAAAATCCCCTTATGTCCAACTGAACTTGGAGGATTGATCATCCCTATGAAGTAGAGTCCCCATTCAGCAAAGGGTTCTTCCACCATTATAGGCCTAAGGGGCACTGTAGTACTGGTATTCCTTGCACTCCCTTACCAGGGTGTGCACATTTTTTAACATAGAGGGCCAAAAATATCCTACACGAGTGATCTTGATGATGGTAGTTTGTGCCAAAAAGTGACCTTTTGATGAACCATAATGCAATTAATGTAAAATCTTGCTAGCCAAGCTTTGGCTGACGTAGCGGAGTAGAATTCCATCAAAATTTCTTTTGAAAAGTACGCCATCCACCAAGCGGAAACCGCTATTTTGTAGTCTATAGAATCTTCTCTTTTCAAGGGGGAGGCCCTCGAGGAAAGTCCATGTTTTCATGAAACATTTCTGAGCCTCCATCCAGCATGCCTTTGCTAGTTCAGAGGTGACCATTACAACTTCTATGGTTATCTCGGTTTCTCGGGATCCGAACTCTTGGGCTATGTATTCGCACAAACCTTTGCCGCAAATTATCTTGGTGGGCCTGACATCAAAGTTGTACTCTAGGATTTTGGTAATCCAGTTCACCCTCTTTTCTATGATGTCGCCTTTCATGATATATTCTTTGACCGAAGGCTGAGCAACATATACGGTTGTCTTATTACAGGCGATGAAGTGTCTAAATTTTTCAATGAAATTATACTTATCCTTTTATTCCTTTAGAGTTTTGGAATGGAAAGCTACAGGGTGCTCACCTTCTTTTTTGTATCTTTCTGGGTCAGAACCACAACAATGCTATAGTGGCTAGAGAAAACATTCATTATGAAATCCTTAGACATATCAAGGTTGTATAACACGGGGGCTGAGCATATAACATCTTTGATTTTATCGAAAGCCTCCTTAGCTTTGAGAGTCCATTTGAAATGTGTTTCCTTATTGAGCATCAGGGTGATAGGCCTCACCATCCCTGCAAAATCTGAAATAAAGTGGCTAACGAAGTTAACCTTACCTAAGAAAGACTAGACCCCCTTTTTATTGACGAGAAGGGGAAGCTCTTTTATTGCCTTAACTCTATCAGGATTGATAGAGACCCCTTCCTTTGACACTATGTG
Organism: Cryptomeria japonica; assembly: GCF_030272615.1. Taxonomy (NCBI): domain Eukaryota; kingdom Viridiplantae; phylum Streptophyta; class Pinopsida; order Cupressales; family Cupressaceae; genus Cryptomeria; species Cryptomeria japonica. Next base: position 713,934,811 of record NC_081407.1, read on the forward strand.
CCCTAGTAATTTTCCTTGTGGGACCCCAAAAATACATTTCTTTGGGTTCAAAGAGATTCCAAACTCCAAACACTTTTGGAATACCAACTCAAGATGATCGAAATGATCTTCTTTGTATTTTGAAAACATGGTTAAGTCATCCAAATATATAAGGATGATTTTGTTGACAAGCTCCTAGAAGGCCAGGTCCATAGCTATTTGAAAAGTCGTGCTGACATTCGACAAACCAAATGGCATCTTCTGATAAGCAAATGTCCCCCATTTGGTTGTGAAGGTTGTCTTATATTGATCCTCTAGCTTCACCAATACTTGATTATAACACAAGAAACCATCAAACATTGAGAACATTTCTGACCCTGTCACCGTGCTTAACAATTTTTCCATTGGTCGCAAAGGGTAGTGGTCTTTGAGAGATGCTTGGTTTAAGTCCCTGAAATCCATGCAGAGTCGGATGGCTCCGTTCTTTTTCCTGACTGGCACTAGGTTGGATACCCATGTACTGTGCTTGAGGGGGTAAATGATTTTTGATTCTATCAGTGTTTTCAACTCCTAGGCCATAAGGGACTCAATTTTTGGTTTGACGGGTCTCTACTTCTATCGGACCAGCTTGGCCCCATCGGTAAGCTCGATGGTGTGCTAAATAATATTGGGGTCATAAGATTTCAAATCTTCATAGGACCATGCTAATACACCCACATATTCATCACAATATCAAGCAAATCTCTTTCGATCTTCTGAAGGAACCTCCTTCCCGATCTGGAGTATTCTCCCACCTCTACTGACATTTCCGTATAATCTCCTTTATCAGCTGTAAGCTTTTGCCTGTCATTTTTGGCATCATCATGGTCGAACAAATTTTCCAGGGTGATTAACCTGTTAGGGAGCTTGTTGGATTTCAGCTGGATGATCCGATCCCCGTAAGCTCTTTCACCTTAGGTTGCAGTTGATCCGCAAACTCCCCAAAATATTAAATGAATAGGGCGATTTGCTTATCGCTTTCAAAAACTTTCTAGTGGGTGTCATTATCAGGAATAGCTGACCAAACAACCACACAGACTGTCTGGGAGTTGGCGAGTAGGTCCATAGCAGGGTCGAATTGTGACCCTATTGTAGCCATCTGATCAGTAGAAGCATTTGTTTTTCGAGGAATTCTCTAAATATTGAAAGCATCAAAGCTTTCGATGAGATCCCATGTCCTATGATGATAAGATCTCATATGAACATGTTTTGCACTTGAGATTCCTCGAACTTGGTACACAACCAGCTCGGAATCACCCAGAACTTTCAATTGCTTAATACCCATCCTCTCCGCCAAGCTCAAACCTCAGATCAGTCCTTCACATTCTGCTTCATTATTAGAGCATGCAAATTGTAGACAAAAAGACTTTAGGATCCGTTCACCTGAAGGTGAAGTGAGGCAAATCCCAGCCCCTGAGCCAACCTTGCATCTTGCTCCATCAAAATATAGAGTCCATAGTGCAGAAGACAACTCATCTTCAGTAAATGGTTCTTTGGTAAGTTTTGGAATGACCTGGTTTTCATCAAAAATGCAGTAAGTACCTAGACCGGGGGCATGGTAGTTGGAGTATGGGTCATAGTTTATGAATTCATTTAGAAAAATCTCCTGATCAGGCGGAATATCCCCAGTCACCTCCTCGTCCTCCAGAAGCTCTACAATTTTCCTTTCTTTGTTTGAGATGGAGGTGTGAGTGGGTTCAAAATTGATCATGGCTTGGTCTACTACGTGTTCAATGTGAAGGGGCTCTTAAAGGATTTTGAGTTTGGTACCACATTGGGTTTGAAGGATAAGGTGAGACTAGTCTTAAGACAAGTAACCTCCTATTTTGGTAGTAAAATCTCGGGAAAGGCAGAGCCCAAAAACAAGCGGGATGTCGATAACTAACACTTCTTGGGATACGATAACACTAGGACATGTGAACAATGTCAATGGAAGATTCTTGATAAGAACCATGGTCTGGACCTTATTTTTGTCTAACTGCATAACACCCCTATTTAAAGGCTCATATTTGATTTCCAAAACCTCAGCGATTTGCTTAGGCATGACGGTGGTGCTAGCACCAAAATCTATCATAGAATTATGCAAAAGTTTATCCCAGACTATGAGGGTCAGATAGAAGGGATTTGGTTTAGGCTCACCTTCTGTTTGAGACTTAAGAGGCATGGCTTCATTTGTCAGCACAGTTGGAGAGCATGATCTATTTGCAGAGGGTTGAAACCTTTCTTCGTTGATCTGTGGAGCTTTGGCGACATTTTCGCTTACATTTTTCTTAGTCTCAGACAAGCCCTCTTTTAGTCGATCCTTTTGCTTTGGAATACTAAGGAGATCCCACAAAGAGACTTTGGTTGGAGCTTTCTTCAGTTGTTCCACCACGTCCAGTATTGTCGGCACCAACGCCTTTGGCTCTCTTGGTTTATAGGGGATAAACTCCTTTCTTGGGTATGTGGAAACAACTATGGGTTGTTCAGGAGTTTTATTTGGGGCCATTCTCCTCGGTGTGTTTATATTTTCCCCAGTGAAAAGCCTTTTCAAGCGGAGGTTGTAATCTGATTGCACGAGGGCAACCCCTAAGTTTGAGGTGGTTGCGCCATTGGTGAGCACAACATCTTTGTCCTCCATCCAAGAGAATATTGAATGGTCTGAAGCTATCTCCACTTCTTGTTGTATTGACATACCCTACATTTGGGCAATGAGAGACGCATTATCCATGTCAGGAGATGCATAAACCGAATCATCTGGTACCATGCCTAGGCTTCGTTGCTCTGCAATTTTTTGCTACAAATTGTCTCTTGGACAATTTCTTGGAGTGTGGGCATTGTTGCATGGAAAACACCAAGAATTAGCATCACCCGCTAGATTATTTTGCCCCACTGTCAACTCCTTGCCGGTGCTAGGGTAAACGGTTTGCAAAGGATTGGGTACAGGAACTATTTGGCTGGCTTGATTTGTCAAGATGGTTGTTTGCATACTGGTTCTGCTGGTATGTAGGTCTATTCCCTTGGAAATTTTGTTGAAAAGAGGATCTAGCAGGCAGGATTTGGGACCTTTTTAGATTAACGATCTCGTTTGAGAAGATTCTCAACAAATTTTTCATGTCGCTGACCTCCGCGACCAAAGACGATTATGGAGGGGAATATGCTTGTTGGGGATCAGGGTACATATACATGGATTGAGGAGCGGATGTGCTGGGCATGACCTCTTCAGAGGCTTGATTTGATAGCTCGGGAAACACTGGCATGAGGGGTCGTGGCGCAAGCTTCCCAACATCGATCATATTATTTTCTGCTTGTACCGCTATTTCGAACACTTGCGGGAGGGTATTGCCTCCTAGAGATTGTATCATTACTGATATGTCAGAATTGAAAGCTTTCAGATAAAAGATGAATGCCATATCCATAGGAGGGTAGGTGAACAACGGTATTCTTTTCCAGGTCCTTTGGAATCTTAAGTTAAATTTTGTCACTGCTTCCTGAGGGGTCCTCTTTATCGCAATCAACTGGTGCATCAAAGATGATCTGTCAACCTCGTCGAAGAATCTTTGAAAGAAGCAGTCACCCAGCTGATCCCAATCTGCTATAGTATTTGGACCCAAGGATCTGTATCAATCTAGAGCTCTTCCTTTAAAATATGCCACGAGCAATCTCAAGGCTACATTTTTCTCGATGATAGCGTGGATGGTGCAGGCATTGGCTATATCTTGTAGATGTTTCTTGGGGGTCTTGTGACATTCTCCAAAAAATTTAGGGATGACCTTTAACGCAACAGAGGGAATTGGTCCCCATACTATAGGTGGAGTGGGGGGAATGAGAGGGCTTCCATTATTCCATGTCACAAAATTTCTAGGAGGAATCTACGCCATTGTTGTAAGGGCAACTGCAGGGAAGATCTGCAGCCGAATGGACATTTACTAGGGGTGGAAGGAGTAAACTGGGATTCAGGGTTGTTTGACTCTTGGTAACGGGCTTGTGACTCATAAACTAGTTCAAGCTTACTCAAAATTATGGTCCCACTGGGCATGCCAGAAAAAAAACTGTTGACTCTAAAATTTACCTTAAATGTGAACAACCTTATGGAAAATTTAGTGATGGGGGACCAATTGTGCAAAACTCACTGAATGACCTCCAAATTTAAGAGACGGTTCTTCATTATGATTGAGGGAAAAGGGAAAGAAGAAACTTAAAGCAAAATGATCTAAACTATTTAGGCGATGCGCTAGAAATTTTTGGAAAAGCATTAACAACATATAAAACCTAGAAACATCTGGTTTTAAAGCCCATTCAACAATCTATATGCTTGGACAGAACCAAAATCCCTTTTAACATAAAGAAACATACATCATGCATCCACCAAATAACAAGTGCAAAACATAGTTTAATCGACGGAGTATTAAGCATATATTTCCAAAGCTATACTAGAATTACAAGAATACACATAAAACTATCACAACACATTGAAAAATAGTCATCATAGAGGCCACAGGCACAATTTGATTATCCTTTGTTCATAAATATAATAACAGCTACAAAGGCTTAATTCCTATCTAGAATACTTGACTATATCTTTTTTATAAAAGTTTTGAACCCCTAAAACAAGAAAAACATCTACATAAATAGAGCCCTCAACTTAGCTAACAACTCGCTACCTCAACAACCTCCTAGCAACCACTTCTGACTAGAAAACCTATCGTGGCACCCTTTGGAAACATACCCAGCAAAAAATCGCCCTCGAAGTTGTTATTTTCACCATGACATGGCAACCTCCATACCTACTCAATAAGAAATCCTTTGATGCGAACCGCATCCTAACTCACGAACCACCATGGTATACATGCGACAGCTCTGTGGACATCTGAAAAAGAGCACAGAAACAGACATAGGTCGAGAAGAGCGGAGGCACCACGTGTCCTTATCTTTGCATGATGTAGGGTGGGGTCAAGAGGAACGCCGCGTCATAAAAACCAGAGACACTTGGCAACTTCGCGTTCCTTCAAACTATGGATGGAAAAGTCGAGAGACTAGAAACAACGCTATGACAACATCTGGGTCGTGCGTTCTGTACAGAGAGCATAGCTTGAAAATAAAAAAGAATGGGTGCCACCTGATCAAAAAATGCTGCCTACGGACTACTCCGAAATAATGTTAACACTAATAATTAATTATAATATAAAAAAATATTATCAATTTTAATAGAGTGAAATACTTCCAAAATTATTTTAAAAATATAATATATTAAAAATTAATTATAATGAAAAATTATCATCAATTTTAATAAATTGAAATACTTCAAAAATTATTTACTTAAAATACCTTTCAAAATGTAAGTATTTATTAGCCAATAGACTTTAAGTGTGGGTTTTGAGCCCGGAGAGTTCATTTTTTTTTCCAGAAAAATGTCATCCTGCTAGGTTGTGTGCTCTTTTCCAGTGGAAGTTGTGTTGTCCAATACTCTTTGTTGTGTATTTCTTCCTGCGACCACGTCTAGGATTTGTGTCAACTTGCTAGCTATCGTTTTGGGAAGCGCTTGTTGAATTCACTGCCCCAAATGAAGGCAAACAGAGAACAACAAAATCCTGAATAATACTTGCAGCCGAGAAAAAGGGAGTTTGAGCCAACCACAGAAAAGAGAGGAAAAATCTTGACTGACTTTTGCAAGGATTTTTAGGACAGTGGAGGTATACCATTGTTTTGTCTTGTTTTGTTTGTCTAAAAGGTTTTAAAAGGTTTTAAAAATTATGAACTTAGGAAAAAAAGTGTGTTTCATTCAAGAATGCTGCATTAACCAATATTTTTCCCTCTTTTTTAGAGGGTTCAAAAAATTTTGAATTTAGGCAAACCTGGGACATAGTGATATTGGGATTTATTTACAACATGAATTTATAATCAAATTCCCTCAAAGGTACACACATGTCGAAACCTTATCATTATGAACTAAAATTAATAAAAATAAGAATTAAAATTCTGAACATTCAGTCTCTGTGCAAGATTTTTGTTATGTAATTGATTTAATGGTTTCCCTATCATGGGATTCCATTTATGAAGTAACTTTGTCAAGAAGGTTTTACATTGACCTATTTATGCCCTAAATCCCTTCTCTGAGAAAATATCACCCAGCTAATGTGTTTTCTAGGTTTTGTGTGGTCTGGTTTTGTTGAGGGAAATATTTAATCGACTCGAAACTTGCTTTTCTTTAATCGAGTTGTTCTGTTTAGATGCCAAACCTAATGCAACTATGGCTGCAAGCATCTTCCAGCATGTGCCCAGTTAGCAACTCTGCAATATTGAAAGGAATTCTCTGCATATGCAATGCGTATGACTGATAAAATAGTGGTCTTCTGGGTCATGAAAACATGATTCGGGTCATTTTTAACACTACTAAGCTTCAAAAAACCATCAAAGCGCTAAAAATTCAATTAGTTGGGCACAAGAATAGCTTGAAAAAATATTTGGAAGGTAGAAACAAGAGTTTTGAAATAATATTTGGAAGGTAGAAACAAGAGTTTTCACTAACAAAATGGCTCATAAACAAGTCTTAAACCCTATGCAAACATTATTCCAGTAGAATTCAGGACATGAATATTGAACTCAATAGAAACCCTTGAAATGTAGTCTCATGGTACTCGTTGTTCTTCCTATACCTCTCTTGCAAATACTTAACATTAGAAACCTCACATTTCTCCAGAATGTTTTGCCACATTTACCACCAAAAAGCCTTGAGCATAGACAAGTTATGTGCATTGTGAACTATTGAGTAGAATGTTTGTTTAAGTGTAAATCTTACTTGCAAAGCATATCGGTCATTTGACCAAATTTCTTGAGGAAAATTGTTAGTTACAGTAGCTTTAAAACAGAGCATAGAGAAGCTACGTGAACTATATACTAGAATGTATTATTTCAGCCTGTCTAGGTACATTGCATGCCATCCCTAAACATATTTTGTAGCTGAAATATTTTATGGTTATTTGTAAACTGATGGACAATACCAAATTTTATCACTTGTCCATTGGTATAAACTATAAATCTTTATTCTCTATGAGTGGCCCTGAGTTATTAATTACTATTACCCAAAATGGAAATAAACTTTTTGGTTTAAGATTCAATAGTTGTGTTTGAGGATCACAAACATCACATTGAAAAGAATGTTGTCCAACTTTTAGAAAAAATGTTCTATTAATGAACATAGAATCGACATGTTTGCAACTTTAGAACACCAATAGAATTTCCCTTAGCTTAGACTAGGTAACTGTCTAGGCGGTCATTAAGTCTAGTTATTCCTAGCTTTAAGAAGATCACGTATTATATTATACTATAATATACTATATTATAACTGTCAAGTAAGTCATTGAGTCTGGTTATTATATTATATTTTTAAAATAATTTTGGAAGTATTTCACTTTATTAAAATTGATAATATTTTTTTTTATAATTAATTATTAGTGTTAACATTATTTCAGAGTAGTCCGTAGGCAGCATTTTTTGATCAAGTGGCACCCATTCTTTTTTATTTTCAATCTATGCTCTCCGTACAGAACGCACGAGCCAGATATCATCTCAGTGTTGTTTCTAGTCACTCGGCTTTTCCATCCATAGTTTCAAGGAACGCGAAGTTTCCAAGTGTCTTTGGTTTTTATGACGTGGCGTTCCTCTTGACCCCACCCTACATCATGCGAAGATAAGGACACATGGTGCCTCCGCGCTACTCGACCTAGGTCTGTTTCTGTGCTTTTTTTCAGATGTCCTCAAAGCCATGGTGGTTCGTGAGTTAGGATGCAGTTCGCATCAAGGTTTTCTTGTTGATCAAGTATGGAGGTTGCCACGTCATGGTGAAAATAACAACTTTGAGGGCGATTTCTTGCTGGGTATGTTTCCGAAGGGTGCCACGATAGGTTTTCTAGTTAGAAGCGGTTGTTGGGAGGTTGTTGAGGCCACGAGCTGTATGCTGAGCCGAGGGCTCTATTTATGCGGATGCTTTTCTTATTTTAGGGGTTCAGAACTTTTATAAAAAAGATATAGTCAAGTATTCCAAGTAAGAATTAAACCTTTTTAGCTATTATTGTATTTCTAAAGAAAGGATAATCAAATTGTACCTGTGGCCTCTATGATGACTGTTTTTCAGTGCGATGTGATAGTTTTATGTGTATTCTTGTAATTCTGGTATAACTCTAGAAATATATGCCTAATACTCTGTCGATTAAACTATGTTTTGCATTTGTTATCTGGTGGATGCGTGATGTATGTTTCTTTATGTTAAAATGGATTTTGGTTGTATCTTGATTATGGTTTTGTCCAGGCATATAGATTATTGAATGGGCTTTAAAACTGAATGTTTCTAGGTTTTATATGTTGTTAGTGCTTTTCCAAAATGTTCTGGCGCATCGCCTAAATAGTTTAGATCATTTTGTTTTAAGTTTCTTCTTTCCCTTTTCCCTCAATCATAATGAAGAGTTGACTCTTAAATCCGGAGGTCATTCAGTGAGTTTTGCGCAATTGGTCCCCCATCACTGAATTTCCCATAAGGTTGTTCACATTTAAGGTAAAATTTAGAATCAACAGTTCTTTTTCTGGCACGCCACCTGTGGGACCATAATTTTGAGTAAGCCTGAGCTAGTTTATGAGTCACGAGCTTGTTACCAGGAGTCAAACAGCCCTGAATCCCAGTTTACTACTTCCACCCCTGGTAAACGTCCATTCGACTGCAACATCTTCTTCCTAGAGCTTACCTATCTTCCCTACAGTTGCCCTTACAACAATGGCACGGGTTCCTCCTAGAAGTTTTGTGACATGGAATAATGGAAGCCCTCTCATACCCCCCACTCCATCTGTAGTATGGGGACCAATTCCCTCCATCACATTAAAGGTCATCCCTAAATTTACCGGAAAATTTCACAAGACCCCCAGGAAACATCTACAAGATATAGCCAATGTCTGCAACATCCACCGTATCACTGAGAAAAATGTAACCTTGAGATTGCTCATGGCATCTTTTAAAGGAAGAGCTCTAGATTGGTACAAATCCCTGGGTCCAAATACTATAGCGGATTGGGATCAACTGGGTGACCACTTCTTTTAAAGATTCTCCGACAAGGTCGATAGATCATCTTTGATGCACCAGTTGATTACGATAAAGAGGGCCCCTCAGGAAGCAGTGACGAAATTCAACTTAAGATTCTAGAGGACCTGGAAAAGAATACCATTGTCCGTTCGCCCTCTTGCGGATATGGCATTCCTCTTTTATCTAAAAGCTTTCAATTCTGACATATCAGTAATGATCCAATCTCTAGGAGGCAATACCCTCCCGCAAGCATTCGAAATAGCGATACAAGCAAAAAATAATATGATCGATGTCAGGAAGCTTGCGCCACGACCCCTCATGCCAGTCTTTCCCGAGCTATCAAATCAAGCCTCTGAAGAGGTTGTGCCCAACACATCCGCTTCTCAATCCATGTATATGTACCCTGATCCCCAACAAGTATATTCCCCTCCACAATTGTCTTTGGTCGAGGAGGTTAGTGACATGAAAAAATTATTGAGAACCTTCTCAAACAAGATCGTTAATCTGAAAAGGTTCCAAATCTCACCTGCTAGAGCCCCTTTTCAACAAAATTTCCAAGGGAATAGACCTACATACAAGAAGAACCAGTAAGCAAACAACCATGTTGATAAATCAAGCTAGCCAAACTGCCAAATAGTTCCTCTACCCAATCCTTTGCAGACCGTTTACCCCAGCACCGACAAGGAGTTGATAGTGGGGCAAAATAATCTAGCGGATGATGCTAATTATTGGTCTTTTCCATGCAACAATGCCCACACTCCAAGAAATTGTCCGAGAGGCAATTTGCAGCAAAAAATTGTAGAACAATGAAGCCTAGGCATGGTACCAGATGATTCGGTTTATGCATCTCCTGGCATGGATAATGCATCTCTCATTGCCCAAATGTAAGGTATGTACATACAACAAGAAGCGAAGATAGCTTTGGACGATGCACTATTATCTTGGATGGAGGACGAAGATGTTGTGCTCACCAATGGCACAACCACCTTAAACTAGGGGGCTCCCCTCGTGCAATCAAATTACAACCTTTGCTTGAAAAGGTGCTTCACTGGGGAAAATATAAACGTACCGAGGAGAATGGTCATAGATAAAGCTCCTGAACAACCCGTAGTTGTTTCCACATACCCAAGAAAGGAGTTTATCCCCTAGAAACCAAGAGAGACAAAGGCATCGGTGCCGGGAATATTAGATGTGGTGGAACAGCTAAAGAAAGCTCCGATCAACATCTCTTTGTAGGATCTCTTTGTATCCCAGAGCAAAAGGATCAGCTAATAGAGGCGTTGTCCGAGATCGAGAAAAATGCAAGCGGTAATGCCGCCAAAGCTCCGCAGATCAGTGAAGAAAGGTTTCAACCATCTGCAGACAGATCATGCTCTCCAATTGTGCTGACAAATGAAGCCATGCCTTTTAAGTCTAAAAGGGAAGGTAAGCCTAAACCAAATCCCTTATATTTGATCCTCATAGTTGGGGATAAACTTTTGCACAATTCTATGATATGTTCCAATGCTACCAGCACCGTCATGCCTAAGCAAATCGTTGAGGTTTTGAAAATCAAATACGAGCCTTTAAATAGGGGTGTTATGCAGTTAGATGAAAATAAGGTCTAGACCATGGGTCTTATCAAGAATCTTCTGCTGACATTGTTCGCGTGTCCTAGTGTTACCGTATCCCAAGAAGTGGTAGTTATCGACATCCCGCCTATTTTTGGGCTTTGCCTTTCCTGAGAGTTTACTACCAAAATAAGAGGTTACTTGTCTTTAGACTGGTCCCACCTTATCCTTCGAACCCAGCGTGGTGTCAAACTCAAAATCCTTTCAGATCCCCTTCACGTTGAACATGTAGTAGACCAAGCCATGATCAATTTTGAACCCACTCACACCTCCATCTCAAACGAAGAAAGAAAAACCGTAGAGCTTCAGGAGGACGGAGAGGTGATCGGGGATATTTCGCTCGATCAGGAGATTTTTTTAAATGAATTCATAGACTATGACCCATACTCCAACTACCATGCCACCGGTCTAGGTACTTACTGCATTTTTTATGAAAACCAGGTCATTCCAAAACTTACCAAAGAACCATTTACTGAAGATGAGTTGTCTTTTGCACTATGGAATCTGCATTTCGATGGTGCAAGATGCAAGGTTGGCTCAGGGGCTGGGATTTACCTCACTCCACCTTCGGGTGAATGTATCTTAAAGTATTTTCATCTATAATTTGCATGCTCTAATAATGAAGTAGAATATGAAGGATTGATCCAAGGTTTGAGCTTGGCAGAGAGGATGCGTATTAAGCAATTGAAAGTTCTGGGCGATTTCGAGATGGTTGTGTACCAAGTTTGAGGAATCTCTAGTGCCAAACATGTCTATATGAGATCCTATCATCATAGGACATGGGATCTCATCGAAAGCTTTGATGCTTTCAATATCTAAAGAATTCCTTGAAAAACAAATGCTTCTGCTGATCAGATGACTATGATAGGGTCACAATTTGACCCTCCTGCGGACCTGCTCGCCAACTCCCAGACAATCTATGTGGTTGTCTGGCCAACTGTTCTTGATAATGACACCCACTAGCAAGTTTTCGAAAGCGATGAGAAAATCCCCCTATTCATTCAATATTTTGGGGAGTTCTCGGATCAATTGCAACCTAAGGTGAAAGAGGCTTACGGGGATCAGATATTCTAGCTAAAATCCAACAAGCTTCCTAATGGGTTAATCACCCTGGAAAATTTATTCAACCATCATGATGCCAAAAATGACAGGCGAAAGCTTATAGCTGATAAAGGAGATTATACTGAAATGTCGGTAGGAGGTGGGAGAATACTCAAGATCAGGAAGGAGGTTCCTTCAGAATATTGAAAGACATTGGTCGGTTACTGTGATGAATATGTGGGTGTATTAGCATGGTCCTATGAATATTTGTAAGGTTATGACCCCAACATTATTCAGCACACCACCGAGCTTACTGATGGGGCCAAGTCGATCCAACAGAAGAAGAGACTTGTCAATCCAAAAATTAAGTCCCTTATGGCCTGAGAGTTGAAAAAGCTGATAGAATCAATAATCATTTACCCCCTCAACCACAGTACATGGGTATCCAACATCGTGTCAGTCAAGAAAAAGAATGGAGACATCTGGCTCTGCATGGATTTCAGGGACTTAAACCAAGCGTCTCTCAAAGACCACTACCCTTTGCCACCAATGGAACAAATGCTAAGCACGGTGGCAGGATCATAAATGTTCTTAATGTTAGATGGTTTCTCGAGTTATAATCAAGTATTGGTGAAGCCAAAGGATCAACATAAGACAACCTTCAGGACCAAATGGGGGACATTCGCTTATCAGAAGATGCCATTTGGGTTGTCGAATGTCGGCATGACTTTTCAAATAGCTATAGACCCGGCCTTCAAGGAGCTTTTCAACAAAATCATTCTTATATATTTGGATGACTTAACTGTGTTTTCAAAACACAAAGAAGATCATTTCGATCAACTTGAGCTAGTATTCCAAAAGTGTTTGGAGTTTGGAATCTCTTTGAACCCAAAGAAATATATTTTTGGGGTCCCACAAGGAAAATGACTAGGGCACGTAGTGTCAAAGGAAGGAGTCTCTATCGATCTCGATCGAGTTAAGGCAATAAAAGAGCTTCCCCTTCTCGTCAATAAAAAGGGTGTCCAATCTTTCTTAGGTAAGGTTAACTTCATTAGCCACTTTATTTCAGATTTTGTAGGGATGGTGAGGCCTCTCACCCTGATGCTCAAGAAGCAAACACATTTCAAATGGACTCTCAGAGCTAAGGAGGCTTTCGCTAAAATCAAAGATGTTATCTGCTCAGCCCCTGTGTTATCTAACCCTGATATGTCTAAGGATTTCATAATGTATGTTTTCTCTAGCCACTATAGCATTGTTGTGGTTCTAACCCAGAAAGACACAAAAAAAGGAGGTGAGCACCCTATAGCTTTCCATTCCAAAACTCTAAAGGAATACGAGGCTAAGTATAACTTCATTGAAAAACAAGCTTTGGTTGTAGTCAAGGGCCTTAAAAAATTTAGAAACTTCATCGCCTGTAATAAGACTACCGTATATGTTGTTCATCCTTCGGTTAGAGAATATATCATGGAAGGCGACATCACAAAAAAGAGGGTGAACTGGATTACCAAAATCTTGGAGTACGACGTTGATGTTAGGCCCACCAAGATAATTTGCAGCAAAGGTTTGTGCAAATACATAGCCCAAGAGTTCAGACATAGAGAAACCGAGATAGCCGCAGAAGAAGTTGTAATGGTCACCTCTGAACTAGCAGAGGCATGCTAGATGGAGGCCCGGAAAAGTTTCATGAAAACATGGACTTTCCCCGAGGGCCTCCCCCTTGAAAAGAGGAGATTCTATAGACTACAAAATAGCAGTTTTCGCTTGGTGAATGGTGTAATTTTCAAAAGAAATTTTGATGGAATCCTACTATGATGTGTTAGCCAAAGCTAGTCTGGCAATATTTTACATGAATTTCATTATGGTTCATCAGGAGGTCACTTTTCGGCACAAACTACCATCATCAAGATCACTCGTGCAGGATATTTCTAGCCCTCTATGTTAAAAAATGTGCACACACTAGTAAGGGAGTGCAAAGAATGCCAGTACTATAGTGGTAGGCGTAGAAAAGCGGTGATGCCCCTCAGGCCTATAATGGTGGAAGAACCCTTTGCTGAATGGGGACTCGACTTCATAGGGATGATTAATCCTCCAAGCTCAGCTAGACAAAAGTGGATTTTAACCGCTACTGACTACTTCACCAGATGGTCCAAAGTTGTTCCCCTGAAGAATTCGTCAAAGATTGAAGTGTTGATGTTCCTGGAGGATCTAGTGTGTCAATATGGTTCACCGAAGACCATAATATCAGATAACGCGCGTGCATTCCTAGGTTCATGAATCACCCAATTTGCCCTCAGCAAAGGTATTTACCGATAAACCTCCTCAAACTACTATCTACAAGGAAATGGACTCGCCGAGTCCACTAATAAGAATCATATCAGACTCATTAAAAGGATAGGCTTAGAGTACAAAAGGGAGTGGCATCACCACTCGAGGAGTACGTTATGGGTCGACTGGATAACGCCCAAGCAGGGCTTAAACAATTCCCCATATAAGTTGGTCTATGGTAAAGATGCACTATTTCTTGTGCCTCTAGAAATCCTAGCCTTACAATTACTTAAGTCTATCGAAGTGGCAGAGAATGGTCCCATGGACGTAAGGTTGTCGAAGATTGTGGAATTAGAAGAAGCGAGGGAAACAACATTCGTGTCTCTTTAGAACTATCAGCAAACCATTAAGAAGTGGTTCGACAATAAGAAGAGTTCTGACCCAAAATTCAAACAAGGTGATCTTGTTTTGAAGTACAATGAGAGGGCGGCCAAGCCTGGTCAGCATACCAAGTTTGATGGGTTATGGGAGGGACCTTTCCGCATCATAGGTTGCAAAGGGTTCAATTCTTTTGACCTCGAAAATATGCAAGGAGACTCTCTCAAGATCTCGGTCAACGGGTTCCACCTTAAGCCTTTTCATTAGTGATATTTCTCTAAATGTATACAATGTAAATAGTGCTTTTGTGTGCCTTATTTATTTAATTATTACTCGTCATGATCTCAAGTAGACAAATTGAAAATCACAAGATACACCATAATTAAGCAAAAAGAAAATCATTATATTATGGGTAGTTTTTACAATTCATGGGCAGGCCTCCGACCTAATTTTAATATAAAAGAGCAGAATGAAGTTTTTGAAGATAGACTGTCATTTCCTCAAATATCCTCTTCATCTTCATCATCTTCCATCTCACAATCAGAGTCTTCAACGTCATCTGCAACATCCTCTCCCTCTAACCACTCATGGTCAGAAACGCCACCAGGCTCCTCTACTACGGACACAACAACTAGATTCTATTGGATCTGTGGCATCAAGACCCATGGCAATATGTAATCCCTGGAGTCAGTGTACCACTTGGTGCCATCCAAAACATGAACTATCAGGTGAATTCGGAGGAGAAACTCTGTAGCGAGCTCTGCTAAAAAATGATGGGATCACAACGTCATTGTTCTCAGACCACTGATAAGCAGGTGCAAGGTCACCTCCTCGCCTGAAGTAATGAAGCGCCTCAAATCCAACGCAAGAGGAAGACATATGAAAGGGACGTGGTATGCCACAACATCCTCCAATCCCCCCAGATAATCCCGAGAGAAGAGTGCCTTGGTGAGCTTCGAGGTCAGAAGCTCTGTCATTCCAGAATCCAACAATGAAGCCATGAAACGCAAACAAATGTCCGTGTATACACGGTATTGGTCCATGTTATCTATAAAGTCCTCACCAAGCACCCATTTGATAGCTACGATAATCAAAGGATTCTTCCACCCTGTCATCCTCTGTAGCCTCTGGTCATAAATATTCCTGAGGAAAGCGACCTGAGCCTTACTCCTGATGAGTCTAACAGGAGTATCCATTTCCTGAAGAAGCTCCATCATTGAAGCTGATACTGTGTAAAGGTATATTTGAAAAGACATATTTATAATCAATTCTCAGCTCCAGGTAAAAATTGGAAAAGATGCTAGTGCTCCAATATTCTGAGGCTCCTGTCATTCCTCATCAATTTGCACAAGTAGGCGAGGTTTGGTTCAGAGTTGGCAAATGTCCTACCCGGTACCTCGAAGAAAGAGGTGATGTCCTCAAATGCCACATGTATGTGTAGGTACATCACGTTTAAACCATAATTCTCGATGGACTGTCTTAACTTGTGCGAACCCTGCTGGCTGCTGATATTCTTCATTAAGGGGGAGATCCGTTTGGACAAGCAAATCATCTCAAGCGGCTTTGATTAATGATCGATTGAATAAGTTTTCTCTTGGAAATTGTAGATGGCGGCACTCATCCTCCTTAGGATTAATTGGGACTATAAAATGAATTGACATATGTGCAATGCACGCTCGTCATTAAGTGTCTCCTTTCACAAAAATCTAGGCATGTAGTCCATTAAAGGAAGAAGGTCGCCATATATTCATCTTATTGCTCATTTTTGCAACTTAAGGGCCCAAAAATTTTGAAGAGTCAAGAAATAAAGGTTGTTTTACAGAAAATGGAAGCAAGGTGACTCCCTCAGGTTTTGCTTAGGGAGGATTGTGGGTAGATGTTTTTGGCAAACTCTCTTATTATTCCTATGCTATTCCGCCCAGGTCAAAATATCCAAGAACCAAGGCCCAGTCCAAGATGGCTACCCATAACACATCTACAGTAATAGATTATTTTGAGAGTGTTGCTGAACTTGAGCTCCATAAGCAGCCCAAATATCTCCGAGAGGCCGCATACAATAGAATGATTCACCACAGAGCGGAGTCGCAATCCATGGCAACTCATTTCTGGAATAGTCGCGCCCCTCAATTTGTGGTCCCCATGATTCCTCACTGTCCAAAGTTCGTGGTTCAACCTCATTTCCTGCTCAATTAGTGGCTCTTTCCTAAAAATGGTGATCTCCCTGGAAGCCATAAAGGATATGATGTGTCGTCCCATTTTTGAGGGGACATAGGTGTTCTCTGAAGTTGTTATGGAAGAATTTTGGAATACCAAAGAGGGATGATGTCTCTTTTTGCCATGGTGCCCTCAATCAGAGTCTGTCTTATGGACTCCCAAGGCTCCCTTTGTCTTACAATAACTTGAGGCATGATGACCTCAAGGATATCTCATCCACTCTTGCATGGCTATTCGGTCACAATAATGACTGAGATATCACTGCTGCTATGATGGGTTTCCTCTTCAAATGCCAGAAGCAGAAGGGGTCTTTCCATTTTGACTTCTTTGTCTTCATAGCCAAAGAAATAGTAAAGCAATTATCTGAGTTTCATCAGTTTCGGTGCTTCAATTTGGCTTCATTCCTTGTACACGTGCTCCTGCACCAAAATAAGGTCTTCTTCAGTCAATACATGTGATTGGCTATCTGCGATGAGTCGGGAAACAAGATGTCGCTGTCAGCTTGGACACCCATTATATTAGCTTTTTACAATGCCTATCAATTTTTTGATTGTTTCTTAACTCCCATCCTTAGGGACTTCGATTCAATCCCTAATGAACTGCTTGCTCATTTCTCTCAGGTTCAAATGAATTGGATGAACAATGAATGCCCTACCTGTGAGTGGTTCTTAGGTAGCAATTTTTCTTTTATCTAAGTGCATGGTTTATCGAAAGAACCCTTTCACCTACTTACCTATGTCACAGAAAGGATCCTCGCCCTTGAAATTGCATGACAGTTGGTAAGAATCGAAAGGGCCATAGGGGTGGGGAAGCATGACATCTCCATTACAAAGGACCAAAAATCTATTGGCCCCATCACTCTGGTTCAAAGAAACATTGTAGAGGACATCCTAACATCCAAGCTGGTGCAGCTTGGCTTAGTGGTGATTGACGATTCTTGGAGTTATGACCCAAATGGGTGTCTTAGTAGAAGAAAGAATGTAGTAAAGCACAAACCGCAGAGCTCATGGGAAGGGCGCACTAATCCATAGGTGGATGACCCAAATTTTTATGTGGGTATCAATGATTTTCCCATGCTAAAGTGACCCCTGTGGTTGAGATTCTATTGAGTCATGCAAAACTACAATCCCACGAAACCCATCGTCGGAGCCATGTTGGAAGCCATGACTTTAGATTTCTGGCCTAGGAAAAAGACGAAGGATTTCTGGATCTTTCAGCAGGAATTGAGTCAGCCTAGGGCTAACATCGGGAATGCCCCTTTGGACGAGCGTTTTGAGCTTGAATGGTGCCAGTACAACAAGTCTAATGAAGAGAGGCGATAGTTCCCCACGTGGATACTCGTCCCTTGAGGTAGCCCAGTGGCAGGACATAGAGGTTATAAGTATCGAGGAGCAAGACAACGAGCCTCATATTCTTCTTCCTCTCGCCAGTTTTTCTCGTAGACCTCATTCCCAGGCGGATAAGAAACAAGCTGAGAAGCAGGTGCTCGACTCTCCTTCCCATTAGAAGCAAAATCTGGGTTCAGCAAATAAAGGTTCATCTTCTCAATCCCCAGAGGTTCCCTCAATTCCTCAACGGCTAGTGACTTCCACTATTTAGATACGCCCTTCTTTGCCTTTTCCTTCTACTCAATTTGTTTCTTCTACTGTTGCCCATATTATTTCAGTGCAGACCCAGATTCCCACCACCCTTACGTTAGCACCCGTCAGGACATAGGTTGACCCCCAACAAGCATTTCCATAGGTCTCCATTTCATTGCCAGCCCCCTATTTTATTCCCACAACATTTTCCTCATAGATGCCTGAAACAGCTACTATCTCGCATAGGCTTGGTTTTGGAGAGTCCACTCCTCCCCCAAATGTTGGAGCAACGTTTGCTGATCCATTTTCCTCAGGAGCCTCTCCCTTTGTCCCATTTTTTTCCCCAACCACACTTGCACACCCTATTCAGACCGCTTTTGGTGGTCCTATTTCCCAATTCCCCCTAGCGCAACATTTGTAGGCCAAGCTATTGCCAACACAAATGATTACCAACAACAAGTTACTTATTCCAAGACTACTTGTATTGCCAAGACTAGTAAACAAAAATAAAAAGATAGTGCGGAGAAGGATAGTCTTTTCTTTGCAACCATGTTCACTAAGGTTGACAAACCGGAAGCCCAAATGAGACCCAATGATTACACTCTGCATGCTATCAGTGTCAACCTTCGGAATGCTACAACGTCTAACAAGGTTGAAATGATGGAAGAAACTTCAAAGACCGTGTCTTCGAATTTCATCAAAAAGAGTCATTGCCTCAAGAAGCTGCAAGTGGAGGATGTGAATCTCTGAGTATCTCTGGCCCAACAGAGAAAAGAAGACATAGCTCAGAATGTCGAGATCAATCGCTTGCAGGGATTGTTAACGCAGGCTAACTCAAAAAAAGGAAAGTTGCAGTCCGCCCTTAACAATGTGAGTTCTCAGTTGAAAGGCCAGGAGGTAACAAGAAGTGTGGCCTTAAAGGAATTGCAGGAGAAAGACTAGGAAATTCAGCAGCTAAAGGTAGCTTCCAGAGATGCAACCCAAATGCATGCACAACTGCGTGAAGAGATTCAGCTAAAAGAAGAGTACGCTCAACAACTGAGTGACACGTGGGTCATGCTTTCGGAAGAGAAAGTGAGGTTTCAAAAAAAGTTTCATGGAAAAGAGAGTATCCTAGAGCGAGCCGAGAGGAAATTCCTAGACATGAAAGTTTTATTGCAGTAGAAATGAGATCTCATGTCACGACTCCAACAAACCATGCATGATGGAAGTGTCGAAATCCTCGCTTTGGAGAATCAAGTGGTTCTTGAACAAGACAGGTACAAAAAGTTGCAACAACAAATAACAACAAAGGATGAGGAGGTGTCATGGTTGTTAAATATTCCTCCCATCGTAGAGGTCTCTCAAGATTTTTCTCTGATCCTGGTAGAATTATATGCTTCCCATTGGAAAAGAATTAAGCAGTATAGCCCCTCATTGCAACCTATGTTGAGATTCCTTAGAGAAGTGCAATCGCTCTGCTCTGATCTGGGAGCCCTTGTCAACAACTCTATGCTTGACATTGGTCCCAAACTCCCCATGACTCGGGACTTAATCCAGATGTTGTATGCGGCTCAAGATGAAGAGTTGAGATAGAAAGGAATAGCAGACCGTCGATAATTGATTAGGAAGACTAATGTCTTCATCAACCAACATAGATTGATAATGCATGTGTCAGCGGTGCTTGAGCCATTATAGATTTCAGTCCCGAACATCAAGCAGCGCATAGGGAGGTTTGTTTCATTGGGTCTGTCTTCTTCATTCCCTGCAGACAGTTCTGTATTGGGTATTGAGCAAGTGTTAAACCAGGTCAAGCATTTTCAGCAAGATAGGACCTTCGTACAATGCTTGAACAATCCTATTCGGCGGAAGATGTCGAGCATCTCTTGCATCCCTTGGCTTAGCTCTACGTGCTTTTGAAACTGGTCCATGATGAGCCGGTAGGCTTGCCATTTGATGAGATAATTTGTTTGGATCAACATTACCAGAATATGGAGGCACAGGTACTTCCTTCTGAGGAATAATAGATTCCATTGCAGTAGGTCTTCGATATGCTCCTCCATGTTCTGACATGAAGTTTGGTCTCCGAACCAGCAATTTTCGGTTCTAGCATTCCGTAGGCAGAATTCCCCCTTTTAGTCGCCAAGAAATGTTAACATTATTTTGAAGTAGTCCGTAGGTGACTTTTTTTGATCAGGTGGCACCCATTCTTTTTTATTTTCAAGCTATGCTCTCTGTACAGAACACGCGAGCCAAATGTCATCTCGGCGTTGTTTCTAGTCGCTCGGCTTTTCCATCCATAGTTTGAAGGAATGTGGAGTTGCCAAGTGTCTCTGGTTTTTATGACGTGGCGTTCCTCTTGACCCCACCTTACATCATGCAAAGATAAGGACATGTGATGCCTTTGCGCTGCCCAACCTATGTCTCTTTCTGCGCTCTTTTTCAGATGTCCTCAGAGCTCTTGCGTGTATACCATGGTGGTTCGTGAATCAGGGTGCAGTACGCATCAAGGTTTTCTTGTTGAGAAGGTATGGAGGTTGCCATGTCATGGTGAAAATAACAACTTCGGGGGCGATTTTTTGCTGGGTATCTTTTTGAAGGTGCCACGATAGGTTTTCTGGTCAGAAGTGGTTGCTGAGGCCGCGAGTTTTAGCTGAGATGAGGGTTGTATTTATGCAGATGTTTTTCTTGTTTTAGGGGTTCATAACTTTTATAAAAAAGATATAGTCAAGTATTCTAGATAGGAATTAAGCCTTTTTAGCTGTTATTGTATTTATGAAGAAAGGATAATCAAATTGTGTTTGTGGCCTATATGATGACTGTTGGTATTGTATATGGTGAAAATAGAAACAACAATATTGAAAGACTAAATGAATTCAACCACAAGACCCTAGCCTAACAACAACAAAGATCCACCATAACATATGAAGATTACCTAAGACAATGCAAATCAAATGAAATCACAAAGATTATACCATTACATGTCCAATAGGGTTTGAATCTCCATTCTTCCTATCTCTATTGATCTTGCTTGATATATTTGCTCTCAGATTTTATGTGCACAAGAGCTCAACAAAGAACGGAAATGTGGTTGCAAGTAGGATCGCATATGAAAGTGCAAAGCGTAGTGTAGTCAATTGATCAAGTAGTCAGGGTGCATAGTTAGGGTTTGATAATGAAGGAAGCATCTCCTTATATAGAAGACACTATATGAAATGGCGGGATAAGATTGAGAGGTGTAAAAAGAGGTCGGCTATGATTAGAGGGAAGGTATGGGAAATAATAAAATAATGAGAGGGTAGGTAGTGTATGAATTAAGAGATGAATGACATGTGTCATAGGTAGAAAAGGTTAATAAATTAATTAAATAAATAAAGATTTATTTAATTAATAGTAGAAGTGGGATCAATTAAATAAATAAGATATTTATTTAATTTAGGAAAAGGATAATTTAAATAAATAAAAGTATTTATTTAAATGAGAAATAAGGCTAGAAGAGGATAAATGAATGAATTAAATAAATAAGGATTTATTTAATTAATAGAAGAATTAGGTTAAAATAATTAAATAAATAAAATATTTATTTAATTGGACATGACAATTTTAGGTGTCTACATTTTGCCCCTCTTTGAGACAATGCAGCTTGTCGCGTTGTTTCAAAGAAGATAATATGAACTGATACAAAGTTACCCCAAGATGGGAATGATATGCCCCCTCGAGAGATTGGATGAAAATGTCTGAAAAGGTCGTAGACAATCTCTCGATAAGAAAGAAAGGCTAGAATGGACTGACCGAATAGGATAGAGTGATGAAGTCACGGGATAAAGAAGACTGACTCGGGCAAGGACTAGGGCTAGGGCTAGGGCTAGGGCTAGGGCTAGGGCTAGGCTAGTCTATAAGATAGACCATTGTCATCCACACATCCAAGAGCTCAGAGTGCAAAGAGAGAATAGAGCACCAACAGTCAGCAACGATGACATTGGTGCATAGATTCGATCGCGTTTGCCGATATCAAAGGCCAGCAAATGCAGGAGAAATACCACAAAACCTCTTTGTACTTTGTCACATTAATTGTTGTCATTAATGCATGCTAGGTAGTGCAATAAATGCACTTTAGGATAATGTCAAAAAAATGTCAAAAATGTGTAGGCGCATCTGCGTTGGTGTCAGGCGCGTCCATGTTAGCTAGGCGCGTCTATGTTTGTGCCAGGCACGTCTATGCTAGGAAAAGCATTTATGTCAAATGCGAACGCGTCTGTGTTGTGTAGACATGTTTGTGCAATGTAGGTACATCTGTGCAGGATAGGCACGTCTATGTATTTCAGGCACGTCTGTGTAGAGCAGGCACGTTTGTGCAGTCTATAAGCGCGTTTATGTCATGAAGGCGCGTTTGTGTCTTCAAGGTCAAATCGACAGTTCTGTGATGAACATACGTTGTCGATTGGATAAGTTGTTGAGAGGATACACTCAAGAAGGTCCTCTAGGGAAGACTAGAAAAGCAGATAGGGCTAGGTTTGACAATTTTGTGATAGAGCATACGTTGCCAACTAGGAAACTACTCAAGAGGATTCACTCAAGCAGAGGCTCTAGGATAGGATAGATCAAGGCACTTTGTGATGAATAGTGAGTACCAAGACACAGTACTTTGTGATGAATAGGGAGTACAAATAGGAGTAGCACTTTGTGATGAATAGGGAGTGCAAATATGAGCAGCACTTTGTGATGAACAGGGAGTGCAAATATGAGCAGCACTTTGTGATGAACAGGGAATGCAAAACTCGTAGTACTTTGTGATGAACAGGGAGTACCACTAGGATAGATAGCAACACTTTGTGATGAACAGTGAGTGTCACTAGGATAGATAGCAACACTTTGTGATGAACAGTGAGTGTCACTAGGATAGATAGCAACACTTTGTGATGAACAGTGAGTGTCACTTTGACTGACATGATTGCTTTGCTTGACTGCAGGAGTATTTGCCTATGCTCAAGTCACGAGAGAGATTTCTGTCGACGCAGAGATTACGACCAGAGTTGACATTTGAGGATAGAGCAGTTATTGAGGTTATGGGTCTATGATACATTTTGTATGTGCCTGAGTTTCGGGCGAACATGGGTTTGCTGACTGCACTTGCTGAGAGATGGCATTCTGAGACATGCATTTTTCATTTGTCGATGGGTGAGATGACAATCACCTTGGAGGATGTTTATACGATTTTGAGGATATCGATCGATGGGGAGTTAGTACCCTATGATCGAGATGGAGATAGGGAGGCCTTGAGACGAGTGTTCCGGGATCCCAGACTGGAGATGAGAGCTGGACACGTGGCATGGGATACCATGACAGCGACAGGACTAGCACTACCAGCAATGTTAGGAGGAATGATCAATGGGTTCCTATGTCCAGATAGGGTGACACGGGGGTTGGTTGTAGGTCAGGGGAGCACCTTGGAGACGCTGGTTACACAACACACCAGATATGCCTAGGGACCGTGTGTGCTGGCCCACTTGTACTATGAGTTGTATCAGTTTGTGTTTCATGGATCTGTAGGATTGGGCTGTGGAGTTACATTGCTATAGGTGTGGGCATATGAGCATTTGCCAGTTACCCGACCGATACATTTCAAGGGCAGGGGTCATGGACGCAGCTTTGTGCATTTGTACGATATGATTACATCACAACCATGGATTGGCAAGTTAGAGTACTGGCAGCGAGTGCTTGATGAGATCGACATTGTGATGTGGAGGTTGTACCGCGAGTGCAAGTAGTGGGAGGATGATGTAGTGGATCTGCCATACATTCAGGAGCAGATATCTGATTGGGCGGACACCCTATGTACTGGAGAGGCAGTTAGTGGACAGGGTATGCAGACAGTTTGGTAGGATTCAACAAATTCCATGGGGTTCTAGGATGTATGCTCGGATAGTCAGGGATCAGGCATACTTTGGGCCATTGTTATCATATGATCAGGTCGTGATGCAGCTGGTAGAGATGGTGCCAATGCCATGGGACATGTGGCCGAAGATTGAGGATGCAGGCATGGATTCAGAGTACATGACATATTGGGATAAGCATCCCTTTCCACAACTGACAGACCCAGGGGAGCCTCTAGATGGAGATGGAGGTGGGGATGGGGATGATGATGGAGATGGTGGAGGGAGAGGCCAACGGAGGAGATGGGGTGCAGTTGGAGAGAGGAGGGTAGCTCCACGGAGAGAGGGTGGGGAGGAGAGACAAGCTCGGGTGGTGAGGGGTCATGGTGGATTGCCACTACAGGTGCCAGCAGTATAGGGTCCTAGATAGGTGCAAGGATAGGGATAGAGGCAGGTACAAGCAGAGGTACAGGTACCAGTACAAGGTGAGCCACAGGTAGAGCCATGGGTAGAGGCACAAGGGGTCAAGGAGGAGAAGGATGAGCTTCTTGAGCTGAGGGAGATCTGCCAGGGACAGGCAGATGAGATCCAGGACCTGGAGAGAGAGACAGTTAGGCTCAGGAGGCGACTGAGGGAGACAGAGCATGAGCGGGATCGGGCTATCTAGCGCTATATTGAGGCTGAGACATCGCTGAGGGCTGGGAGGCAGGCGATAGAGGACATAGGGGCTGGATATGCCTATGTTCTATGGGTAGGGGAGGAGATAGGTTACTGGAGAGACCTATATTACGGGGCAGTGCCACCAGAGCAGCGGGCGAGGAGCTTCCACAGACCATCGCAGACAGCGACGGCTACGAGAGGGAGTCAGAGGAGATAGGCATCCAACGATGGGGTTATGGGTCCTCCACCACCACCAGATAGAGGGGGCAGGAGAGATGATCCTGGGGCAGGTCCTTCTAGGGCATAGACTCCGTCGAGGCCAGGCGGCTCCTAGGGAGGGAGTTCATCATAGCCATAGAGGGCTCCCTATGTATCAATTTTGTACCATTTTGTATTATGATGTATACACCTTTGGGTGGTTTTGTAGCCATATGCTTTTGACATCATTGTATCGTGACACTTTTGATTATATATATATGAGATGATTCATCTTTGCAGCAGCTATATGCATGTGTACCTATGTGATGTATGTTTCATGATGTATGTTTCTATGTGATGGTTATGATATGGATGCAAATATGTATGTGATGCAATGCAATATTTTTGATCTTTTATGTTTTTAATATGTTATGTATGATGCAAATGTGAATATATGAAATGCAGATGAATATGATAATGCAAATGATGAAATGCATGAGTAAAATGTAGAATGTGCTGACATGTGTTATGTGCAGGATGTGATGCAATTGTGATATCTATATGTATGTATGAAATGCTTAATATGTGATAATGTCGGTGCAACTACATGAGATGCAAATGTTTTTGGTGTGTCATTATACTCAGTCATGTGATAGCAGGCTACACAGACTTAGGAAGGATGATGGAAGTCAATCAAGAAAGGGGGATGGAAGATAGAAGATATGAAAGTGAAAGAGCTTCTTGTGCGTTATCATCATTAAGCTTTATTATGGCAAAATAGGTTATGACAATCAAGGCATATGTTCGACCCAGAAAGTAATTGTACCCGTTTGCATGGAGATAAGACAGTTGCAAACAAGGAATGCCCTAGTTCATACTAGACTTACAGTGTCCTCATATCCTTGGACAAGTCATAGCATTACTAAGAGACAATCCATAGATAACAAATAAAAATAGGTGACGACACCCCATCCTCGCCTTTCTAGTCAAAGACATCCTGGAGATAGAATCTCTAGTCAGAGACATCCTAGAAAAGCTAAAAGACATGTCACCAAAAGATAAAATCAAAAGAAAACCAAGATTCGACACCAACATCCACTGTAGTCCTCAAGTTTAGTGTCTCTTGTCACTTGTATAAGTCTATTTGATTGTGGTCACAATGTTTACTGTCACAAAAGGATAGATAGCACTGAACCATAATGTTGTTTGAGTCTGTTGAAAGATTTGATTTGTTGAAGCCTATTGTTGCTACTGTGTCTCATCTGAAACTGACTGAATCCATGAAATGGATACTTTATTGCGGAGAAAGAGAAACTTTATTGCGGATTGATGATGCAAGTGTTGCTTTATTGCGGATTGTGCGCGTATAGACTGAAGAAGGTTGGAAGAGACTGTACTCCTCGAAACATGTGATGCTCTTAGTTCCACACCCATTACTAGACATAGGATTTTCCTTAGCCACAGATAGGAGCTGATTTATTATGGATGAAAAGGGATGAAAAGGAAGGTTTATTATGAATGGCGAACCAATCTTGGGTAGATCAATAACAAGCCATGATGGGAATGTGTATGTTTATTATGAATGGATAGGTTGTGAGTATGTGCAAAGTGAAGAAGGAAATGGAATCCTGAAGGAGGGAGGAGCAATGTCTCTACGCATGGTGTCGGTGACCCGGTTTTCACCATGGTACTTGCCCAGGACGACACCGAAGTGGTTTTCACCATTGGATGAAATATTTTCTCTTTACTTTTTTTATTTTTTTAATTTTTTTAATTTTTTTGTTGTCACAAGGTGCCTGTTTGCCAGGTTTTCACCGAGTAACGATTTTTATGTTTTATGATTTTTTTGTATTTTTAATTTTATTTTTATTTTTTTTGTATTTTTGAATTAGGATACTCAGAAGAGCTATGTGTAAAACTTGCGAAGGTGCATGTTATTGATAGGATCCTTCAAAGGTTTTCCATCTGGAGTTGAGAGCTGATATGCACCAGATCCATAGGCTATTGTGATGATGTAAGGACCAAGCCAATTTGGTTTGAACTTGCCCTTCCTCTCTCTGTCTTGTTGATTTTTAGGATTTTCTATGAGAACCAAGGCACCCACCTCAAATGTGTGAGGCTTAACCTTATGATTGTAACTGCAACGTTCCTTGACTGAATGATGTGTATCTCGAGTGACTATCTTCCTTGATGAAGGAACTGAGATAGAATTACTAGTGTGTGGACTACACAGGCCCATATGCGTGTCACCTGAAGAAGTTTGGGTATCCCTGATAACAAAGTCCTTCAAGGAAGTTCCATTAAAGGTCCATGATGTATCGCCAGAAGGGAAACAATGTGTGGAACAAGTGGATGAGTGATAAAGGCTTATGATTGTGAAAAGAAGTGAAAGTAGGATAGCATGATGGAGATTTAGGATCAACAAGTGTGCTTTTTGACTTGAAATTGTAGAACTTTTGCCCCCAGTTATTTTGATATTAGGGGAGATCAACTCTTGTTCTTTTTGCTTCATAGGATTTTTATCCTTGACTTTGATTTTTGTGGAGTCCAATAGCTTTTGATTTTGATTTGGACTAAAGGAGTTTTCTTTATTATTTACTTTTAGATTTTTCTTTTCAAGGCTTGATTTTTTATCCCCAATTAGTAAGGGATTTTGTAATTCTTGTTGATCCAAGTCTAGAAGTGGAGTAGAAATGGAATGAGTGGATGAAATGGTAAAGCTATGTGAGTTTTCAAGAGGGTTGGCGATATGCTCAATAGATTCTTTGCTAGAACCACTCTTAGGATTATTGATATCAAGAGTTGCTTGCACCACTAGAGGAGATTTACATTCAAATTAGTAGCCACAACACTAGGTGGTTCACATCCGATTCCTTGACATTGCAACTTGTTTATAGATTGTTCCTGTTGACTAAATACCTTAGGAGATAGTGGGAGTTGATGAACATGAAAGATATACTCACCACATCCCAGGTCTTTAAACTTGAATTTTTCTTTTAGCTCTGATTGTTTGGATGTAGAAGCTTTCAAGGATTCTAGATCCACATATGTTGAAGATGGAACAACTTCTTGATTGGGTGGTATTGTTATTTCTGATCTAGGTCACAGATTGTTGCAATATATGAATGGATTTGGGTCAGCTTTGACGATCACTTCAACTCCATTGTGCAGAAACTTGATGCATCAATGATATGTAGAGGGTACTACGCTCATCTCATGAATCCATGGATATCCCAGCAATATGTTGTATGTGAGATCAAGGTCTAGGACTTGACAAACCACATCTTTTGTAACTGGCCCAACTTTGAGAGGCAAGATGACTATGCCTTTGGATGAACGTTCTTCATCATCATATGCTTTGATGGTAATTTTGTTTGTAGAATTTACAGCTTTATCAGAATATCCCAATTGTTTTATTGTGCTCAATGTGCATATGTTAAGACCAGCTCCTCCATCTATCAGGACTCGTTTTATTCGATGTTTGTGTAGGAAGGCTTCAATGTGTAAAGGTGCATTATGTGGCTGACTTACGAAGACATCATCGGCTTCTGTGAATGTAAGGGAGTATGGAATGGAAAGGTATCCCATCATGGCTTGAAATTGGTCCACATTCAGATCAGTGGGAACGACAGTGTCTCTCAAAGTTTTATCAAGAATGGCTTTATGTGAGGGGGATATGCGTAAAAGCTCAAGGATTGAGATAAGCGCAGGTGTCTTCCGTAACTATTCTACAAGTTCATACTCAGGTTTGGTTGATGAGGAAGCAGTGTTTTTAGCTGGGGCACCTTGCAAAGTGAATTTACCTCGACGAGTAGTGACATTACATTTAGAGGTAGGTTTAGAAGAAGATCCAATGCCTTTTAGGACAATCTTGGGTCTTTGGGTAGAATTATCTGGCATTTTGTCCTTGATGATAATGGTAGAGACATAATTGTCTAGCAAAATGTGATTCACAGTTGAATCATAGTTGTAGGATGCTCTGGTATAGTTGGTTTGGTCATCTGTGGCTTTAGACTTTCCCTTGTCTTGTTTTGGAAATGGTTCTTTAAACATCTCATGTTCTTGATTGGATGAGTGTCCTTCAATCTCAATGTCACCTCTATCAATGAGATCTTGTATGATGTTCTTCAGTCGATGATAGTTTCCTGTCTTATGACCCTTGCTCTTGTGAAATTCACAATACTCATCATCATTCCACCAATTTGGTTTGACCTTGGTTCATATGGAGGAAAATCTGGAATTGTGATTACCTTGTTTGCCACTAGCTTCTTGAAAACTGACTCAAGTGGTTCTCCCAATGGAGTGTACTTCCTTCGTAACTTTGAAGTTATTTGAGTATTCACTTGATTGTTTATAGAGCTTGATCCAGAAAAAATGATTTTAGGTCGCACTGTATTGGCATCCACAACACCATCATTGATTGTGTTCTTGTTTTTATTCCAAAATCTTGGCTTATCTTTTCCTTTAAAGTCCTCTTTGTTTTCTTTGAATATTTTGATGACTCCTTGTTCGATTAGGACCTTCTCTGTTGCTAAGCCTTTTTCAATGACATCTTTGAAGGTGGACAAACAAGCTTTTCTTAGGTCATAACCAATGTCTTTGTTAACATTCTGGGTGAACATCTCTACCATTTGTTTTTGTGGAATTTCACAAGAGCACCTACTGGCTAGATTTCTCCATCTTTGTAAAAATGATGAAAAAGATTCTCCATCCTTTTGCTTGGTGTTGCACAAAGTGGTGACTGATATGTCTGTCTCTATGTTGTATGAGAAATGTTGGATAAAAGCCTCTACTAAGTCACCCCATGACTTAATTCCAGGTGGAAGTTGGGAGAACCATTCCATAGCTTGATCGCCTAAGCTCTATGGGAATAATCTCATCAAATATGTCTCTTATGCTGCTACTTCAATGCAAGCTGTGAAAAATTGTCTTATATGTACCTTAGGATCCCCTTTGCCTCTATATTTATCAAACTTAGGCATCACAAAGTGTGTAGGAAATGGAGGCATTGGAATGCTCTTGCCAAATGGATAGGGACATATGTTTCTCATTGTGTATGTTGGCTTCGGTGTATTTATGTCCTCCATTTTCTTTTGTAAGTCCTTGATTTGTTGTTCCAAATTATTCTTAGGTGGAGAGCGACTTCTTGGACCATACCCCATGCCTAAACCAACAAGCGGAGGAGGAGCATGTTGCATATATGGATGATATTGATCATACACATGTTCATATGGAGGAGGTCTATAATGGTGTTGTGTATGCATATAAGGACCACTTGGTATAGAGTCATGGTGAGGAATGGAATATCTTCTTTGTCCATGTATACCATACTCTACAGGAATGTCATGAGTTTGTTCTAGTGTGTTGCCCCCAAATTTGACGCGGGGTTTCCTTGTGTCCAAATTTTGAGCATGCCTTTGAATATCCAATTGCTTTGGTGGTTGATCCTTAGCATTGGTATGTGATTGAGTATATTTTTCTGAATAAGACCTCCATAATGGTCTGCGAAGGTGCGTATCATATGCTTGACCATGTGTGTATGGGACCTCTAGTTTTTTAAAAAAAGATTATGGTGATTTAGGCACCAGATGTGGTCCTCTATTGCCTCCACTATTAGGCCTCCTTTGATCCATGTTGGAGTGAGTTTGTTGCAAAGGTCGATTTTCCATTATTTGAGACATGTCGAAATCATGAGGGATTTTGGCTCCACTTTGTGCCATCACTTGTAAGAAGTATTGTCTATCTCTCCTCATTATTTCCTCAACCAATCGATTGAAACGGGGATCCATAATGGTGTCTTCCACTTTTGCTGAATGTACTGAAAAGTTGTCCATATTGTCATTGTGTGTATCATTGTCCATGTTCTCAACATTTGGAATGTTTCTATAAGCATCCATGTCAAGTAATGTAGTATGATCAGAATTGAAAAAGACATCATTGTCATGCTCATAGGAACTCATGTTTGCGGACTCTTGAGCCTCTTTAGCTTTTCTCCTAGATTTTTGGGAACGAGTTTCAACCATGAACTAGGTATTGACCAAGATGTGCGAGACTAGATGAAAATGGAAAGAGTATGGAAGACCAAGAGTTGGATGGAATGCAAATGAATTTGAGGTGTACTTACAATTTCCAAAGTGTAAGACCAAGTATGTATGTAGTAGAGTAGGTGTGACTTCCAAAGAGACAATAGTTTCTCTTGATGAGGTAAGTTGACCTTGACTCTAAGTAAGACCAAATGAGACCCAAAGGTGATAGACCTTGATGAGGGACCACTTAGCAAAATGTTGTTGTATGTAGTGTGTTGACAAAGTATGATGAGGACAAGCAAGTGACCTTTTGACTCAGGTTTAGACAAATGTGAGTGTAATGTAAGGTGTAAAGCAATGATGGACTTTGTGAGACCCAAAGATAGGTTGAATGCTAGATGAAAATCTAGAGAAATAACTTAGGAAGCTCAAGAATTCTGAAACTGATTGCTCTTGTTTGCTGGACTGTAAAATTTTTCAATTGTTTTGTTGTGACCCAATCTGAAATTTTGACTGTATTTCCGTGACAAGAGGACACAATGTTGATGAAGACTCAATGTTTGCAATTGTCTAGACTCAAAATGACTCAAAGAAAAATGTGTTGTTTGATGTAAAAAAAATTTGCATACACTTGAAGACATAAAAGACACAATGTTTTGTTGTTTGGTCTTGAATGTTTGATTGTTCAAAATAAGTCAAGCACAATTCTTATGGTTGGCCAAGACAATAGTTGTTGATCCCACATGGAGTTTCCCCTGAGGCTACGCTATTTAGAGCGGATACTTAGATGCTTGACCCCACTGGCTCCACCCTCGACACTCACTTCTCGGGGCAGCCAAGCATCAGTCCCCACGAAAACTCCTTGTGGTGAACTTTGTATCTCTACTAAAATCGTATGTGTGTGGGCCGCTACCAGAGGTCTGACCTCCTACCCCAACAACTACAAGGATTTTGGCTTCTAAAACAAAAAGGTGCTAGTAAGGGCATCCGCTCATGTGGCCAGACATGCGGCACTTTTAGCTCTATAAATACAAAAGGCTCCCAGCCGGTAGGGGTTACGCCCTACAACTGATCAAATAAATTTGATCAAACGGGTTTATGGGGAGACATAGTGTCAGTATGAACTAATCAGCACATGTTATCCATAGTTTTCACCATGAATACAGTTGTTTATAGTGGTTCGAAAGAGGTGGGTTTTCCTCGCTACCACTTGGGTCGTTCTCTCCTCACTAGTAGTCCTAATGACCACACGGAGAGACAGACCCTCTAAAGATTAAACAAAAAGAGCCTATTGCTCAAGACACAAAAAACAATGGTTCAATTTTAGTGCACCAATTGAAGTGTTTGTTAATCTATGAAAACAAGGCACACAATGAAAGATCAAAAACCCTTGCCAAGGTCCTACAACAAAGATCTATTAGTAGTTTGGATTGTTTCAAATGATCACCCCTTTCCTGCAAGCACACAAGTTAGGTAAATTTTAGATCCAAAAGACTTTGTGAAATAGGGGCCTTCAACAATGCATTTTGTTGACCAATTCAAAGATCTGATTCATCATAAAAAAAATCACCTGTAAAATTTCAAGAGATTTCCAGAAATGTAAGAAAAATCCAAAAAAATTGCTAATTTGCTCCAAAAATTAATTTTTTATGAAAAATAATAAAAAATTCATATAAAATGCAAAATCGATCCAAAAAATCTAAAATTTTTACTGGAGAGTTCTAATGGTCTTCCAAACCTGCATAAAAAAATTTCTGCAACAAATCGAAGCAGTTTGTGAGATATGAGTAAAATAATGTAAAACCCTAATTTTCAAAGATCCAATTTTTGAGGAATCATTTTGCATCCAATTTCAAATCACAAAGAATAGATCCTATGTATAATTATGAGAGATTTCCAAAAATGTAATAAAATTCAAAAAATTTGCTAATTTTCTCTCAAAATTATTTTTTTATGAAAAATCATAAAAAATTCATATAAAATGAAACCTCCAAAAAATCTGAAACTTTTACTGAATACCTCTAATAATGTTTCTGACCTGTAAAAACTTTTAGATGCCAAAATTCAAAGCCGTTTGTGATATTTGATCAAAATAAGAAAAAACCCTAATTTTTAGAGATCCGATTTTTAGGGAAATATTTTGCATCAAAATTAAAATCACAAAGAATAGATCCTATGTATAATTATGAGAGATTTTCCAAAATGTAAGAAAATCCGAAAAATTCGCTAATTTTCTCTCAAAATTAATTTTTTTGAAAATTCATAAAAAATTCATATAAAATTAAAATATGCTCCAATAGATCTGAATTTTTCTTTGAGAGCTCCTGATATTGTCTTCAATCTACAAAAAAATTTGGTGCAAAATTTCCTAGCCGTTTGTGAGATATGATCAAATCTCTCCAAGATCTTGATTTTGTGTCCAAAACCCTGGCTGCACAAGGTTATTCTCCAAATTATTTTACAAAAGAGCAATATAGGGTTAGAAAAATCTGCAAAAAACACAGATCTAACAAAATTCCATGTCCCACGGGGAGTGCCAAAATGTATATGGTGAAAATGGAAACAACAATATTGAAAGACTAAATGAATTCAACCACAAAACCTTATCCTAACAACAACAAAGATCCACCATAACATATGAAGATTACCTAAGACAATGCAAATCAAATGAAATCACAAAGATTATACCATCACATGTTCAATAAGGTTTGAATCTCCATTCTTCCTATCTCCATTGATCTTGCTTGATATATTTACTCTCAAATTTTATACGTGCACAAGAGCTCAACAAAGAACAGAAATGTGGTTGCAAGTAGGATCGCATATGAAAGTGCAAAGCGTAGTGTAGTCAATTGATCAAGTAGTCAGGGTGCATAGTTAGGGTTTGATAATGAAGGAATCATCTCCTTATATAGAAGACACTATATGAAATGGAGGGATAAGATTGAGAGGTGTAAAAAGAGGTCGGCTATGATTAGAGGGAAGGTATGGGAAATAATAAAATAATGAGAGGGTAGGTAGTGTATGAATTAAGAGATGAATGACATGTATCATAAGTAGAAAAGGTTAATAAATTAATTAAATAAATAAAGATTTATTTAATTAATAGTAGAAGTGGGATCAATTAAATAAATAAGATATTTATTTAATTTAGGAAAAGGATAATTTAAATAAATAAAGGTATTTATTTAAATGAGAAATAAGGCTAGAAGAGGATAAATGAATTAATTAAATAAATAAGGATTTATTTAATTAATAGAAGAATTAGGTTAAAATAATTAAATATTTAATTGGACATGACAATTTTAGGTGTCTACAGGTATGACTTTGGAAATATATGCCTAATGCTCCGTTGATTAAACTATGTTTTGCACTTGTTATCTGGTGGATGTGTTATGTATGTTTCTTTATGTTAAAAGGGATTTTGGTTGTATCTCGATTATGGTTCTGTCCAGGCATATAGATTGTTGAATGGGATTTAAAATCAAATGTTTCTAGGTTTTGTATGTTGTCAATGCTTTTCCAAAATATTCTGTTGCATCGCCTAAATAGTTTAGATCATTTTGTTTCAAGTTTCTTCTTTCCCTTTTCCCTCAATCATAATGAAGAGTCAGCTTCTTAAATCCGGAGTTCATTCAATGAGTTTTGCACAATTGGTCCCCCATCACTGAATTTCCCATAAGGTTTTTCACATTTAAGGTAAAATTTAGAGTTAACAATTAGTATATTTATATTAATTATTAGTAGCAAAAATGAATTTATGGACAAACCTCCATAAAAAAAAAAGGATAAATTGTAAACATGTTAGGATTAGGAATGGGTTCATGGTACGATTAGGGTTAGAGTTTACATAGGTAAGATCTATGGTGTGGTATTTAGGTTGTCACATTTATGTATCTTTTAGCATTTTTATGGTTTAAAGTGTAGAGCTTTAGCTTTCATTATTGTTGCCAACAACAATGTGACTAGTTGTGAAATGAAATAAGTGCAACTATAAATTTTGATTTGAAGTAGTTTTAAGAATGTTGTCTTATATAGAATGTAATATGTACACAATTTCAATCATAACATGATAGTTTTTACATATTTTAGACACCTAAAATTGACACTTCATCAATTCCTTATCATTCTTCCAAAATTGATCATTAATATTTATTCACTTTATTCATATTTTCAATATTTATATTAACTAAATAATATTTGATTATCTAATTATTATTCTTCATTAATTCCCATTACCCTCCTTCATCACTCAAAATTATTTCCTCATTTATCCCTAAGGTATAGCTTTTTGAATAATCATTCATACATAGTTGTAGACACCTAAATTTGATTAATTGAATTAATTGAATTTAGTTATCCTGAGCATCTTTAATTAAACGATTACACATTATTTAATTAATTTGTGTCCCCTCCTTCCAGCTAATTAATTTCATTAAATTTGCTATGGTTCCTCTCTAATTAATTAATTGGTAGTTATAAATCAATTAATTAATTGAATTTCCCCCTTAAACCCTTCTTTTATTAAATAAAATAAAATAATTATTTAATTTAGTTCATGTCACATTTTTCTTCTTTTTATTTGAATTTAATTAATTCAAATAATCTAATTGAGTCACATGTCTCCTAACTTTAACCCCACATCTAATCCTTCCTCTAACCTAACCTGCCCATTTAACCAAGGGTTTTGGTCAACCTTATCCCTCAACCCTCACCATATGGTGCACATTTCCAAAATAACCCAAATTTTCTAAAATTTGGCAAATGTCTTTGAATTTAGGGGAAATTTCCTAAAATTTGGGAAAATATCCCAAATATCCTAAAACATGGAAATATTTATCTTTTGGAATATAAACTTCCTATTTGGGTGTCTCTCTCCCAAATAGGCATGTCTCCTCAAGGACACATGTCATCCTTCTCAATGACACTTGTCCTTTTTAAGGACACATGTCATTTGCTTCCATGACACATGCCCTTCTCAAGGACATGTGTCTCATTCTCATGCCTCTCCATCCCTCATTCAAGCCTATTTAAACCCCCCATTTTCCTTCCAAAATTCATCCACTTTCATTTTCATACCCTTATAATGTAGAAATATTTACTCATCTCTTACTCATCCACATTCATTTAGCATAACATTTTGCATTCCATCTTAGCTTAGTTTTCACCTTGCATTCACTATCATGGAGCAAAATCAAGTATTTGTCACATACCAAGCACATATGAAATCGCAGGACTATCAAATTGAAGGAGAAATCTAGAGTTTGCATCTTAATAGTTTTATTTTGTTTATCTGTTTTTCTTCCTTCTTAGTGTCCTAATATTGAGTGTGGTTGAAATATGTGTCTATTTGATTGTTAGTTTACCTTTTCAATCTCTTTAGTTTACATTCATAATTTTCTACATACAAAACTTATAGAAATTAATGGATAAATGATTAAAATTGATATGAAATAACACTACTTAAAAGATCTTTGTTTGTACAAGTATGGCTAAAGCTTTGAGCAGACATATACATAAACTCAAGGAAGTGGAATTATGGAAGGGAGTTGTAATCAATGAGGAATTAAAACCTATAGCACACTCCCAATTTGTCCACAATATTATATTATTTGGAGAGGCTACATTAAGAGAGGCAAAGGTAATAATGGAGGCTCTTGATTTATATCTTGAGGCGGCTAGATAGAGGATCAACGACAAGAAGAGGAATATTTTCTTCTTTAACACAAAGAAAACGGTCTAGAACATGATCTCTAAGTTGTTTGGATGGTAGATTGGGATACTTCCTACTAAATACTTGTGGGTTCCTATGTTCTCAGGTGCATCCAGAATGGAGTTATGGGAGGACTTAATTGCAAAATGTAGACAGAAGACCGAGGCTTGGAAACGTAAGTGGCTGGCACTCCTGGGTAGATTTCAATTGATTAAATTAGTTTTATCTACCATGCCTATTTATGCTATCTCATGCTTCAAGTTATCCTCTAAAGCTACTATGGCTTTGGAAAATTTTCTAAAGAAATTCCTTTGGGAGGGGGTTAAAATTAAAAAAAAAAAAAATTGCTTATAAATTGGGACACAACTTGCAAATCAAGAGATGAAGGTGTAGCAGGGCTAAGGAAGATGGAATGACAAAACATTGCATTGGGGGCGAACCTAATCTGGAAAATGTCTAGAATCCAGAGAAAATTTGGTGCAACATAATGCAAAAAAAAAATTTGGATTGTGATGACCCAGCTAGAATCCTAACAATTAATAGTTGAGTAGTGGCTCGACAGTTTGGAGGTTTATGAAGGAATGTAGAAATGAAATTACCAATCATCAATCATGGAAATTAGGAGATGAGAAGAAATCCAAATTCTGGAGGGATTCTTAGGATGGGTTTGAAATCATTAGCAAAGGTTTTGAACAACACGATTGGATTGATGAAGTAGAAAGGACTTGTGGAGAACATGTTGCAAATTATTTGATCGAGTCTTATCGTGGAAGTGGGATATTTAATTAGATAACTACTCATACCCAAAGCATGACAGCTGAAAATGAGGTTGTGTTGGCTAATATACTGTTGGAGAGAAAAATCACATTAGGATAGAAGGATGATGAAGTGATTTTTTGTGCGACCCAATCGGGAGAGTACAATGCAAAGTTGGGGTACAAAGTTCAGACAGTAGAACATGTAAAATTTGAATGGCCTACAAGGTTGTGTTGGGACAATTTGGTGGCTCCAAGAGCCAAAGCATTCATATGGATATCACTCCATGGGAGGATATTAACAGGAGAAAGACTCGAGATATTTAGGATCAAAGGGCTAAGCATATGTGTGTTATGCAGAAGGAATGAGGAAACTGCTAACCACCTGTTGTCACATAAATTTGTCCATTTTAATTAAATGAATATTTGATATTTATTTGATAAAAAACCCACTAGCCATTAGTTAATTAAATCAACATTTAATTAATTCATCTTCAAACATTCTCCTATTAATTAAATAAATTATTTATTTTATTTTTGTAGACACCCAAAATTGTCCAGTCTAATTAAATAAATATTTTATTTATTTAATTATCTAAGCCTAATTCTTCTATTAATTAAATAAATATTTATTTATTTAATTAATTAATTTATCCTCTTCTAGCCTTATTTCTCATTTAAATAAATACATTTATTTATTTATTTAAATTATCCTTTTCCTAAATTAAATAAATATCTTATTTATTTAATTATCCTACATCTTCTATTAATTAAATAAATCTTTATTTATTTAATTAATTCATTAACCTTTTCTACCCATGACACATGTCATTCATCTCTTAATTCATACACTACCTACCCCTTTCATTATTTTATTATTTCTTTTACCTACCCTCTAATCATAGCCGACTTCCTTTTACACCTCTCAATCTTATCCCTCCATTTTATATTGTGTCTTCTATATAAGGAGATTCTTCCTTCATTATCAAACCCTAATGAATCAATTTGTGCAATTGACTACACTACGATCCTACTTGCAACCACATTCCATTCTTTGTTGAGCTCTTGTGCACATAAAATCTGAGAGCAAATGTATCAAGCAAGATCAATGGAGATAGGAAGAATGGAGATCAAAACCCTATTGGACATGTGATGGTATAATCTTTGTGATTTCATGTGATTTGCATTGTCTTAGGTAATCTTCATATGTTATGGTGGATCTTTGTTGATTGTTAGGCTAGGGTTTTGTGGTTGAATTCATTTAGCCTTTCAATATTGTTATTATTGTTATCCATTTTCACCATATACATTTTGGCACACTCGGTGGAACATGGATTTTTGTTAGATCTGTGTTTTTTTCAGATTTTTCTAACCCTATATTGCTGTTTTGTAAAACAATTTGGAGAATAATCTTATGCAGCTAGGGTTTTGGACACAAAATCAAGATCTTGGAGAGATTCAATCATATCTCACAAATGGATAAGATATTTTGCACCAAATTTTTTTTGTAGGTTGAAGAAAGTATCAGGAGCTCTCAATCCAAAATTTAGAATTTTTGAAGTACATTTTCATTTTCTATTAATTTTTTATGATTTTTCATAAAAAATTAATTTTGAGAGCAAATTAGAGAAGTTTTCGGATTTTCTTATATTTTTGGAAATCTCTCATAATTATACATAGGATCTATTCTTTGTGAATTTAATTTTGATGCAAAATATTTCCCTAAAAATCGGATCTTTAAAAATTAGGGTTTTTCCTTATTTTGATCAGATCTCACAAACAGATTTGAATTTTGACATCAAATTTTTTTTGCAAGTCAGGAAAAGTATCAGAAAGATTCAATAAAAATTTTAGATTTTTTGGATCGATTTTGTATTTTATATGAATTTTTTATTATTTTTCATAAAAAATTAATTTTTGGAGCAAATTAGCAAATTTTTTGGATTTTCTTACATTTCTGGAAATCTCTTGAAATTTTACAGGTGGTATTTTTTTATGATGAATCAGATCTTTGAATTGGTCAACAAAATGCATTGTTGAAGGCCCCTATTTCACAAAGTCTTTTAGATATAAAATTTACCTAACTTGTGTGCTTGCAGGAAGGGGTGATCATTTGAAACAATCCAAACTACTAATAAATCTTTGGTGCAGGTCCTTGGCAAGGGTTTTTGGATTTTTATTGTGTGCCTTGTTTTCATAGACTAGCAAACACTTCAATTGGTGCACTAAAATTGAATCATTGTCTTTTGTGTCTTGAGCAATAGGCTCTTTTTGTTTACTCTTTAGAGGGCCTGTCTTCCCGTGTGGTCATTAGGACTACTAGTGAGAAGAGAACAACCCAAGTGGTAGCGAGGAAAACCCACCTCTTCCAAACCACTATAAACAAATGTATTCATGGTGAAAACTATGGATAACGTGTGTTGATTAGTTCATACCGACACTATGTCTCCCCATAAACCCGTTTGATCAAATTTATTTGATCATTTGTAGGGCGTAACCCCTACCGGCTGGGATCCTTTTGTATTTACAGAGCTGAAAGTGCCGCATGTATGGCCACATGAGCGGATGCCCTTACTAGCACTTTTTTGTTTTAGAAGCCCAAATCCTTCTAGTTGTTGGGGCAGGAGGTCGGACCTCTGGTAGCGGCCCACACACATACGGTTCTTAGTAGAGATATAAAGTTCCCCATGGGGAGTTTTCGTGGGGACTGATGCTTGGCTGACCCGAGAAGTGAGTGCCGAGGGTGGAGCCAGTGAGGTCAAGCATCTAAGTATCCGCTCTGAATAGCGTAGCCTCGGGGGTAAAACCCCATGTGGGATCAACAACTATTGTCTTGGCCAGCCATAAGAATTGTGCTTGACTTATTTTAAACATTCAAAACATTCAAAACCAAACAGCAAAACATTGTGTCTTTTGTGTTTTCAAGTGTATGCAAAACATTTTTACATCAAACAACACACTTTTCTTGGAGAGTCTAAACCCTTGCAAACATTGAGTCCTCATCAACATTGTGTCCTCTTGTCACGAAAAATAGTCAAACATTCAGATTTGGTCACAACTTCACAAATTGGAAAAATTTTACAGTCCAGCAAACAAGAGCAATCAGTTTCGGAATTCTTGAGCTTCCTAGGTTGTTTCTCCAGGTTTTCATTTAGCATTCAACTTGTCTTTGGGTCTCACAAAATCCATCATTTCTTTACACCTTACATTACATTCACATTTGTCTAAACTTGAGTCAAAAGGTCACTTGCTTGTCCTCATCATACTTTGTCAACACACTACATACAACAACACTTTGCTAAGTGGTCCCTCATCAAGGTTTCTTACCTTTGGGTCTCATTTGGTTTTACTTAGAGTCAAGGTCAACTTACCTCATCAAGAGAAACTATCCTCTCTTTGGAAGTCACACCTATTCTACTACATACATACTTGGTCTTACACTTTGGACATTGCAAGTACACTTCAGATTCATTTACATTCCATTCAACTCTTGGTCTTCCATACTCTTTCCATTTTTCATCTAGTCTCTCACAGCTTGGTCAATACCTAGTTCATGGTTGAAACCCGTCTTCAAAAATCTAGGAGAGAAACTAAAGAGGCTCAAGAGTCTGCAAACATGAGTTCTTATGAGTATGACAATGATATCTTTTTCAATTCTGATCATACTACATTACCTGACATGGATGTCTATAGAAACATTCCAAATGTTGAAAACATGGACACTATAAACAACAATGCTACACACAATGACAATGTGGACAACTTTTCAGTACATTCAGCAGATGTGGAAGAATCCATTATGAATCCCCATTTCAATCGATTGGTTGAGGAAATAATGAGAAGGGATAGACAATACTTCTTACAAATGATGGCACAAAGTGGAGCCAAGATACCTCATGATTTTTACATGTCTCAAATAATGGAACATAGACCTTTGCAACAACCTCACTCCAATATGGATCAAAGGAGACCTAATAGTGGAGGAAATAGAGGACCACATATGGTACCTGAATCACCTTCAGCTTTGCTTCAAAAACCAGAGGTCCCACATACACATGGTCAAACATATGATACTTACCTTCGTAGACCATTATGGAAGTCTTATGCAGACAAATATGCTCAATCACATACTAATGCTAAGGATCAACCACCAAAACAATTGGATGTTCAAAGGCATGCTCAAAATTTGGACACAAGGAAACCTCATGTCAAATTTGGGGGCAACACAATGGAACATAACATGCCTGTAGAATATGGTATACATGCGCAAAATAGATATGGGGTTCCTCAACATGAATCTATACCAAGTGGTCCATATACACAACATCATTACAGACCTCCTCCATATGAACATGTGTATGATCAATATCATCCATATATGCAACATGCTCCTCCTCCAATTGGTGCCTCAAGCATGGGGTATGGTCCAAGAAGTCGATCTCCACCTAAGAGCAATTTGAAGCAACAAATCAGGGACTTACAAAAGAAAATGGAGGACATAAATACACCGAAGCCAACATACACAATGAGAGACATATGTCCTTATCCATTTGACAAGAGCATTCCAATGCCTCCTTTTCCTACACACTTTGTGACGCCTAAATTTGATAAGTATAGAGGAAAAGGGGATCCTAAGGCACACATAAGACAATTTTTCACAGCTTGCATTGAGGTAGCAGCAGAAGAGACATATTTGATGAGATTATTCCCACAAAGCTTAGGTGATCAAGCTATGGAATGGTTCTCCCAACTTCCACCTGGAATTAAGTCATGGGGTGACTTAGCAGAGGCATTTATTCAACATTTCTCCTACAACATAGAGACAGACATATCAGTCACTACTTTGTGCAATACTAAGAAAAAAGAGGGAGAATCTTTTGCATCATTTTTACAAAGATGGAGAAATCTAGCCAGCAGATGCTCTTGTGAAATTCCACAAAAACAAATGGTAGAAATGTTCACCCAAAATGTTAACAAAGAGATTGGCTATGACTTAAGGAAAGCTTGTTTGTCCACCTTCAAGGACGTCATTGAAAAAGGCTTAGCGACAGAAAAGGTCCTAATTGAACAAGGAGTCATTAAAATATTCAAGGAAAACAAAGATGACTTTAAAGGAAAAGACAAGCCAAGATTTTGGAATAAAAACAAGAACACAGTCAATGATGGTGTTGTTGATGCCAACACAGTGCGACCCAAATTCATTTTTTCTGGATCAAGTTCTACAAACAATCAAGTGAATACTCAAACAACTTCTAGATCATGAAGGAAGTATACCCCGTTGGGAGAACCACTTGAGTCAGTTTTCAAGAAGTTAGTGGCAAACAAGGTGATCACAATTCCAGATTTCCTGCCATATGAACCAAAGGTCAAACCAAATTGGTGGAATGATGATGAATATTGTGAATTTCATAAGAGCAAGGGTCATAAGATAGGAAATTGTCATCGACTGAAGAACATCATACAAGATCTCATTGATAGAGGTGATATTGAGATTGAGAGACATTCGTCTAATCAAGAACATGAGATGTTTAAGGAACCATTCCCAAAACATGACAAGGGAAAAGCTAAAGCCACAGATGACCAAACCAACTATACCAGAGCATCTTACAACTATGATTCAACTATCAATCACATATCGATGGACAATTACGTCTCTACTATTATCATCAAGGACAAAGCGTCTGAGAATTCTACTAAGAGACCCAAGATTGTCCTAAAAGGTGTTGGATCTTCTTCTGAACCTACCTCTGAATGTCATGTTACAACTCGCCGAGGTAAAATAACTTTGCAAGGTGCTCCAACTAAAAACACCGCTTCTTCATCAACCAAGCTTGAGTATGACCTTGTAGAACAGTTAGGGAAGACACCCGCGCTCATTTCAATTCTTGAGCTCCTACGCATATCCCCCGCACATAAAGCCATTCTTGACAAAATCTTGAGAGATACTGTTGTTCCTACTGTGGACCAGTTTCAAGCCATGGTGGGATACCTTTCCATTCCACATTCACTTACTTTCACGGAAGCTGATGACGCCTCTGTAAGTCAGCCGCATAATGCACCATTACACATTGAGGCCTTCATACACAAACATCGAATAAAACGAGTCCTGATAGATGGAGGAGCAGGTCTAAACATTTGCACATTAAGCACTATCACACAATTGAGATATTTTGATAAAGCTATGAATTCTACAAACAAGATCACCATTAAGGCTTATGATGACGAAGAGCGTTCATCCAAGGGCACGGTCACCTTACCTCTCAGAGTTGGGCCAGTTACAAAGGATGTGGTTTGTCAAGTCCTGGATTTAAATCTCACTTATAACATATTGTTAGGACGTCCTTGGATTCATGAAATGAGGGCAGTCCCATCCACATATCACCAATGCATTAAGTTTCCTCATAATGGAGTCGAAGTAACAGTTAACGGTGATCCTAATCCATTCATATACTGCAATAACCTGAAATCAAAGACTGAGACCATCATTCCCAGTAATCGTGAGGCTATTCCTTCATCGACATATATTGATCCTGAGTCATTAAAACCTTCGACATCAAAACAAGGTGAGCTTAAAGGCAAATTTCAGGACAAAGGCATGGGGGAATATACTTTCAATCAGACCATGTACTTACGACAAGTCCTGAGTTCCCCAAAAGAATATGGAAGACCGCATCCTAACAAGCAAATATCCATCATGATGCTCAAATGGGACCCTACTACCTTTCAAAGATGGGGTGAACTAGAAGAGGAAGATTTATATAAAATGCTTTTCAGGGACAATGAAGAGGAAACACAAGATCATATCAACCTACCTTGTGAGAAATATGGCAAAGGCTTCAAAATGCTACAAAAATTCGGGTATGATGGAAAAAGCCCTCTAGGGTTACGCAAGGAAGGCATCATAGAACCTTTACAACCTGAATTGACCTTCAAAAGGGAATGCTCGAAAGGACTTGGTTTCTTAACTTCCAAGATCCACACCAAAAAGACAGAAGAATCCTTACAAATCAAAGCGGCCAAAATGCAACAAGAGGATCGCTA
Source organism: Cryptomeria japonica (assembly GCF_030272615.1). Classification (NCBI taxonomy): domain Eukaryota; kingdom Viridiplantae; phylum Streptophyta; class Pinopsida; order Cupressales; family Cupressaceae; genus Cryptomeria; species Cryptomeria japonica. Next base: position 713,979,211 of record NC_081407.1, read on the forward strand.
CTCCACAGATTCTAACGAATGGGAATGGGGTTCAGACAAGTCTTCCAATGACTACGAGCTCACCAAGATATTCAAAGAGCCAGATGAACCCATAGAAGAAGAGGAATTTTATAACAAGTTCAGAGTTGGTCAAGACACAACTCAGGAGGATTCTACACAGTCCTTGTCTCAAGGTTCTAGGTTGAAATCACATAGGATGAGAACACCTATCCTAGAATGCACTACTAGTGATGATAATTTGGATTCACTCGTGATCGAGACTGATGAGGAGAGTGCCATCGATGACCTCGATAATTACCTTGACATACCTGAATATAATCACATCTTCACTCTTAGCTCCCCTAACTTCGAAGACATTAACAGCCTTCCCCTTGTTCACCACCAACTCATTGACTGGGATCATGAAGGACCTGCACAATTTGATACATTCCAAAATGATGAAGCTTTTATTGACTATCTGGGCATACGAGATGATCTACCCCCTGGAGATCATAAAGCAAGATACACCATAGAACTCAATAGCGTGGCATATTTTGGTGAGGGTGTCGGACCTTCTAGTCGCAAAAATGTGAAAATAAGAACAAATCAAAGGTCTTATGGAGAAAACCACATTGTGGCGCTATCTGACCCCAAAAAAGTAAAAAGAAAGGACGTATCTGAGGGTGAAAACCTCTATGAGGCACCCGAAGATGGAAGGCTCAACATTCTCCCAGCATCATATGAGGAAAAGTCATCCATGTTGGTAGAGGAGACTATCAAAACAAACATTGGTACAGAAGAGGTTCCACACAACATATTTCTAGCTCAATCATTGACAGAGTCTGAAAGGTCAAAATTCATAAGTTTCTTCAAAGAACGACAAATTAATTTTGCCTGGTCATACGTTGATATGCCTGGATTGGATCCGGATTTGGTAATGCATCATCTGACAGTCAAACCGGGGGCAAAACCAGTGAAACAAAAATTAAGAAAAATGCATCCACAAGTGGCATTACTAGTCAAAGCAGAACTTGAGAAGTTATTGGATGTCGGATTCATATGCCCAATCGATTATCCTGAATGGATCTCCAACTTGGTACCTGTTAGCAAACCAGATCGCAGCATCAGAATATGTACAGATTTCCGAGACATCAACAAAGCTTGTCCAAAGGATGACTTCCCATTACCAAATATTGACTTGATTGTTGATCTCACAGCAGGTCATGAAATGTTATCATTGATGGATGGATTCTCTGGTTATAATCAAATAAGGATCGCACTCGAGAATCAACACAAAACATCATTTACTTGTCCATGGGGAACTTTCTGCTAGAATGTCATGCCTTTCGGGCTAAAGAATGCAGGTGCTACATATCAAAGAGCCATGACTACTATCTTTCATGATCTCATGCACGTAACCGTGGAAGATTATGTTGACGACCTCTTGGGCAAATCAATAGACAGAAGTACACATTTGGACATACTTTTAGTTGTCTTTGATCGGTTGGAAAAATACAAAGTAAGATTAAACCCTAAGAAATGTGTCTTTGGAGTAACCTCCGGGAAGCTCCTAGGATTCATTGTATCCAAAAGAGGAATTGAAGCGGATCCACCAAAAGTCAAAGCTATCTTGGAAATGCAACCACCAAGAAATATCAATCAACTTCGATCCTTACAAGGCAAACTCCAGTCCATCCGAAGATTCATAGCACAACTGGCAGATAAGTGTAATCCGTTTCAGCACCTGCTACATAAAAATATCAAATTCAAATGGGATGATAACTGTCAACAGGCTTTCCAGACGCTCAAAGATTATCTTCTAAATCCGCTAGTTCTGATGCCACCAGTTCCAGATCAACCTCTGTTACTATACATATCAGCTACTTCAACAGCACTGGGGGCACTCTTAGCACAACAAAGCACTGAAGGCAAGGAAAAAGCAGTATACTATATCAGTTGCACATTGGTGGGATACGAGCTAAACTACACACCAATTGAGCATGCATGTCTCGCCATGGTCTTTGCTTCGCAGAAATTACGACATTACATGCTTACTCATAAGACAAAGTTAGTTGCAAGGATAGATCCATTAAAATACCTTCTCAATAAGGCAACACTTACTGGGCGACTGGCCAAATGGGTAATGATACTGAGTGAATTCGACATCGAGTATGTGGATAGAAAAGCAATAAAAGGAAAAGCCATTGCAGATCAATTAGCAGATACTCCCATGATAGATGATGTTCCTCTAAGTTCAGAATTTCTAGATGAATCCATTTTGACAATGTCACATCCAAATTCATGGCAACTGTACTTCGACGGCTCATACACACAGCATGGGGCAGGAGCTGACATCCTCTTTATAACTCCTCAAGGGGATTCTATACCAAAATCATACCGCTTATCATTTCCTTGCACTAACAATATAGCAGAATATGAGGCATTAACAACAGGATTACGAATTGCAGTTCAATGGAAGATCTAGGAACTTCGTGTTTTTGGGGACTCCCAACTTGTTATCCATCAAGCAACTAGTGATTATCAAACAAAAGATGAAAATTTAATGCCTTATAAACAAATGGTGGATGGTCTGAAACAACATTTCACAAAGATAGACTTTGAGCAGATACCAAGAGAGCAGAATCGCGCCGTAGATGCCATGGCTACAATTGCTTCGCTGATCGATCTACCTCCAAACGAGACCCGCTATGAGTTCTTGGTGGATAACCTTTTGGTCCCTTCATATGAGATCATGCCTACTGAGATAATATGTGTTGTCGGTCCCGAGTCCCAATTATACGGTTCCATTTTCACATACCTACGAGACAATACTTTACCTCCTGATCTATCAAATAACCAACGTCGCACTTTCATTCGCCAATCCTCTCGATATGTCATTTTAGCTGATATCCTATACCGGCGAGGTCTAGATGGCACTCCTCTTAGATGTTTAGAAAGTGATGAAGCTCAGATTGCGTTACGGGAAGTGCATGAAGGGATATGTGGTCCACATGCTAGTAGTCCTACTTTGGCCAAGAAACTCATCAGGACTGGATATTACTGGCCCAATATGGAGAAAGACTCATATCAGTTTGTCAAGAAATGTAAGCAATGTCAAATTCATGGAGATCTCATACATGCGCCAGCACAAGAACTTCAACCACTTGCGTCTCCTTGGCCTTTTTGTCAGTGGAGACTCGATCTCATAGGCAAGATTCACCCTCCTTCTTCCAATGGTCATAAATTCATTATCACTGCCACAGAGTATTTTACAAAATGGATTGAAGTCGTGCCTCTCACACAAGTTACTGGAAAATAGATTGTTACATTCATCCTTAACTATATCATTTGCCGATACGGTATTCCTGTTTCCATTATCACTGATAACGGGCGTCCCTTCAAAAATTAGGATGTTCGCGAACTCTATGACCGCTTCCATATCTCCCATCATTTCTCCACACCATATTACCCCCAAGGTAATGGCCAAGCTGAGGCGTCTAACAAAACAATCCTTAAAATCCTAAAGAAGACAGTCGACGATGCTGGTCGTAATTGGCATATTCAACTTAATCTTGCACTTTGGGCCTACCGCACAAGTGTCCGTACACCTACAGGAGCTACACCCTATTCACTAGTCTATGGTTCTGAAGCCATCTTGCCTATTGAGGTCGAGCTACCCTCTTTACGGGTCTCTTTGCAAAACATCATCAGTGATGAAGACTACAGGGTCTCTCGCTTACAAGAGCTGGAACTATTGGATGAACGAAGACAAACTGCTTATAGTCATCTCAAAGCTTACCAACAACGAATGAGTCGCAACTACAATCACAAGGTCAAGCCTCGCACATTTGAGGTAGGTGACTTAGTTCTCAGAGAAAATCCTAAAAATCAACAAGACAAAGAGAAGAAGGGCAAGTTCGAACCAAATTGGCTTGGTCCTTACATTATTACAACAGCATATGGATCTAGTGCATATTAGCTCTCAACTACAGAAGGTGAACCTTTGGAGGATCCTATCAACAGCATGCACCTTCGCAGGTTCTATGCATAGCTCTTCAGAGTATCCTAATTTCAAAAAATACAAAAAAATCAAAAAATCAAAAAAATTCAAAAATACAAAAAAATTATAAAACAAAAAAATCGTTACTTGGTGAAAACCTGGCAAACAGGCGCTTTGTGACGCAAAAAAAAAAAAAATTTGAAAATTCAAAAAAAAGTAAAGAGAAATAATTTCGTCCAATGGTGAAAACCACTTCAGTTGCGCCCTAGGCAAGTACCATGGTGAAAACTGGGTCACCAGCGCCGTGCATAGAGACATTGCTCCTCCCTCCTTCAGGATTCTCTTTCATCCTTTCACTTTGCACACACTCACAACCTATTCGTTCATAATAAACTTACCCATTCCCATCATGGCTTGTTATTGATCTACTCAAGATTGGTTAGCCATTCATAATAAACCTCCCTTTTCACCTCCCTTTCCATCCATAATAAATCAGATCCTATCTGTGGCTAAGGCAAAATCCTACGTCTAGTAATGGGTGTGGAACTGAGAACATCACCTATTTCGAGGAGTACAGTTTCTTCCAGCTTCCTTCAGTTTATCCGTGCACAATCCGCAATAAAGCAACATTTGCATCACAGATCCGCAATAAAGTTTCATCTTCTCCGCAATAAAGTTTCAGTTTCATGGATTCAGTCAGTTTCAGATGAGACACAACAGCAAAAATGGGCTTCAACAAATCAAATCTTTCAACAGACTCAGACAACATATGGTTCAATGCTATCTATCCTTTCTGTGAAAGTAAACATTGTGACCACAATCAAATAAGACTTATACAAGTGACAAGAGACACTAAACTTGAGGACTATAGTGGATGTTGGTGTCGAGTCTTGGTTTTCTTTTGATTTCATCTTTTTTGGTGACATGTCTTTTAGCTTTTCCGGGATGTCTCTGACTAGAGATTCTATCTCCAGGATGTCTTTGACTAGAAAGGTGAGGATGGGGTATCGTCACCTATTTGTATTTGTTGTCTATGGATTGTTTTTTAGTAATGCTATGACTTGTCCAAGGATATGAGGACACTGTGAGTCTAGTATGAATTGGGGCATTTCTTGTTTGTGACTGTCTTATCTCCATGCAAACAGGTACAATGACTTTCTGGGTCGAACATATGCCTCGATTGTCATAACCTACTTGCCATAATAAAGCTCAATGATGATAACGCACAAGAAGCTCTTTCACTTTCATATCTTCTATCTTCCATCCCCCTTTCTTGATTGACTTACATCATCCTTCTTGAGTCCACGTATCCTGCTATCACATGACTGAGTATAATGACACACCAAAAACATTTGCATTTCATGTAATTTCACCTACATTACCACATATAAGCATTTCATACATACATATAGATGTCACAACTGCATCACATCCTGCACACAACACATATTAGCACATTTTACATTTCCATCATGTAAATAATTATTTGCATTACCATATTCATCTGCATTACTTACATTCACATTTGCATCATGCATACACATATAAAATATAAAAGAACAAAAATATATTGCATTGCATCATATACATATTTGCATCCATATCATAAGCATCATATAAGAACATCTCATCACATAGGTACGCATGCATATAGCCGCCGCAAAGATGAATCATCTCATATATATATATATATATATATATATATATATATATATATATATATATAAATGTCATGATACAATGATGTCAAAATCATATGGCTACAAAAAGCACCCGCAAGTGTCTACATCATCATACAAAAATGGTACAAAACTGATACAAAGGGAGCCCTCTAAGGCTATGATGAACTCCCTCCCTCGGAGCCGCCTGGCCTCGGTGGAATCTGAGCCCCTGAAGGACCCGCCCCAAGATCATCCTGCCTGTCTCCTCTATCTGGTGGTGGCGGAGGACCCGTGACCCCACCACTCGATGCTTGTCTCCTCCGGCTCCCTCCCGTAGCTGTCACTGTACGCGACGGTCTATGGAAGCTCCTCGCCCGCTGATCTACTGGCACTGCACCATAGTAGAGGTCCCTCCAGTAGGCTATCTCCTCTCCTACCCGTAGGACATAAGAATATTCGGCCCCTGTGTCCTCTGTTGCCTGCCTCCCAGCCCTCGGTGCTGTCTCAGCCTCTGTGTAGCATTGGATAGCCTGATCCCACTCTCGCTCAGTATCCCTGAGCCTAGTCCTGAGCTGATCCCTCTCCCTCTCCAGATCCTAGATCTCATCTGCCTGGCCCTGGCAGATCTCCCTCAGATCCAGCAGCTCAGCCTCCACTGGGTCAACCCCCTCTGCCTCTGCCCCTGCCTGTGGCTCCTCCTCTACGGGTGCCTGCCCCTGTGCCTATACTAGTACCTGTCTCTGTCCCTGTCCCTATATCTGCACCTGCCTGGGACCCTGTGCTACTGGCACCTGTAGCGGCAATCCACCGTGACCCCTCACCACCCGAGCCTGCCTCTCCTCACCACCCTCCCTCCGAGCTGCCACCCTCCTCTCTCCAACTGCTCCCCTCCTCCTCCGTCGGCCTCGGCCCCCATCACCTCCACCATCATCATCCTCGTCACCACCACCATCTCCCTCCAGTGCCTCTCCTGGATCTGTCAATCGGGGGAATGGATGCTCTGTCCAATAAGCTATATACTCGACATCCATGTCAGCGTCCTCGATCTCTGGCCACATGTACCAGGGTAGAGGTATCATCTCCACCAACTGTGTCACTGCCTGATCATACGACAGCAACGGCCCAAACTATGTCTGATCTCTAACTGTGCGGGCATACATGCCTGAGCCCCGGGGCATCCTCTGAATCGGGCCAAACTGTCGGCCAATCCTGTCTACCAGCTGCCTCTCTTGCACATAGTGCGTCCGCCCAATCAAATACCTGCTCCGGAAGGTGTAGGAAAGCTCAACTGCGTCATCCTCTCACTGCTCGCAGCCCAGATATGGTCCGCATATGACCTCATCAATGTCATCAATCACCCGCCGCCAATACTCTAGCCTGCCAATACGTGGTTGTGATGTGATCATATCATATAAATGTATAAAGCTGCGTCCATGACCCCTGCCCCTAAAGTGTATCGGTCAGGTAACCGACAGATGCTCATAAGCCCATACCTGCAGCAATGTAACTCCGCAGCCCAATCCCACTGATCCATGATAAACAAACTGATGAAGCTCATAATACAGGTGGGCCAACACACATGGTCCGTAGGCATATTTGGTATGCTGTGTCACCAGCATCTCCAGTGCTCCTCCCCAGCCCACAGCCAAACCCCGTGTCGCCCTGTCTGGACACAGGAAACCAATGATAGCTCCTCCGATCACTGCCAGCAATGCTAACCTAGTGGCTGTCATGGTGTCCCATGCCACGTGTCATGCCCTCATCTCTAGTCTAAGGTCCTGGAATACACGTCTCAGGGCCTCTTGGTCGCCATCTCGATCGTATGGGATCAGCTCCCCATTGATCGGTATCCTCATAATCCTGTACACATCCTCCAGGGTGACTGTCATCTCACCCATCGGCAAATGGAATGTGCACGTCTCAGAGTGCCATCTCTCAGCTAGCGCAGTCAGCAAACCCATGTTCGCTCGAAACTCAGGCACATACAGTACATGTCTCAGACCCATCTCCTCGATAACGACTCTGTCCTCGGCTATCAACTCAAGTCGCAACCTCTGAGTAGACGGGAATCTCTCCCGTGACTCTAACATCGACAAATACTCCTGCAGTCAAACAACTCAATCATGTCAGTTATAGTGGTATTCACTGTTTATCACAAAATGCTACTCGCTATCTAAATGCATATGGCTATCTACCGTAGTGACACTCACTGTTCATCACAAAGTGTTGCTATTTATCCTAGTGGTACTCACTGTTCATCACAAAGTACTACGTGTGTGACACTCCCTGTTCATCACAAAGTGTTACTCACATTTGCACTCCCTGTTCATCACAAAGTGCTGCTCATATTTCAGTACTCCCTGTTCATCACAAAGTACTCTATCTTGGTACTCACTATTCATCACAAAGTGTCTTGATCTATCCTAGTCTTCCTAGAGGACCTGCTTGAGTGTATCCTCTCAACAGCTTATCCAATCGACAGCGTATGTTCATCACAGAACTGTCGATTTGACCTAGAAGATGCAAATTCATACTTTTCAAACGCAAACGCGCTTACATGACATAAACACGCTCAAAGACTGCATAGACGCGCCTGAAAAACACAGACGCGCCTTCTTGACACAGACGTGCCTATGCTCTGCACAAACGCGCCTGGGAGACACAGTCGTTCCTTCTTGGCACAAACGCGCCTGAACAACACAGACGCGGCCGCATTTGACACAGACGCGGGTCCAGACATAGACGCGCCTGGCACAAACACAGACGCGCCTAGCGAACACAGATGCGCCTGGCACCAACGCAGACGCACTTAAACATTTTTTGACACTTTTTGGACCCTAGTCTAAGCACATTTATTACCCTATTCGACATGCATTAATGACAAAATCAAATACGTCAAAGTACGAAGAGGTTTGGTGGTACTTACCGACTCTCCTGCCTTTGCTGGCCTCTGAAATCGGCGAACGCGGTCGAATCTGTGAGTGAAAGCCATCGCTGCTGACTGCTCCTACTCTATTTTCGCTCTGCAATATGCTCTTGTGAATGTGTAGATGACAATGAGGATGTATTTTCCCCCGTGGTCTATCTTATAGCCAACCCTAGCCCTCGCCTTCATTTCCCGAGTCAGTCTTCATTATCCCGTGACTTTGTCACTTTATCCGGTCAGTCCATTCTAGCCTTTCTTTCTTATCGAGAGATTGTCTGCAATCTTTTCAGACATTTTCATCCAATCTCTCGAGGGGGCATATCATTCCCATTCTGGGGCAACTTTGTATCAGTTCATCTTATCTTCTTTGAAACAACGCGACAAGTCGCATTGTCTCAAAGAGGGGCAAAATGTAGACACCCAAAATTGTCCAGTCTAATTAAATAAATATTTTATTTATTTAATTATCTAAGCCTAATTCTTTCTATTAATTAAATAAATCTTTATTTATTTAATTAATTCATTTATCCTCTTCTAGCCTTATTTCTCATTTAAATAAATACATTTATTTATTTAAATTATCCTTTTCCTAAATTAAATAAATATCTTATTTATTTAATTATCCTACTTCTTCTATTAATTAAATAAATCTTTATTTATTTAATTAATTCATTAACCTTTTCTACCCATGACACATGTCATTCATCTCTTAATTCATACACTACCTACCCCTTTCATTATTTTATTATTTCTTTTACCTACCCTTTAATCATAGCCGACCTCCTTTTACACCTCTCAATCATATCCCTCCATTTCATATTGTGTCTTCTATATAAGGAGATGCTTCCTTCATTATCAAACCCTAATGAATCAATTTATGCAATTGACTACACTACGATCCTACTTGCAACCACATTCCGTTCTTTGTTGAGCTCTTGTGCACATAAAATCTGAGAGCAAATGTATCAAGCAAGATCAATGGAGATAGGAAGAATGGAGATCAAAACCTTATTGGACATGTGATGGTATAATCTTTGTGATTTCATGTGATTTGCATTGTCTTAGGTAATCTTCATATGTTATGGTGGATCTTTGTTGATTATTAAGCTAGGGTTTTGTGGTTGAATTCATTTAGCCTTTCAATATTGTTATTATTGTTATCCATTTTCACCATATACAATTTTAATTAATTCATTAAACCTAATTCACAATCAATTAAATCAATAAATCTTATTTGTCTAATTTAATCCCTTTTCCTCTTTTAAATAAATAATTAAAATATTTATTTAAAATCATTAAATCCCCTCCACTTGCATTCTCCTAAAAATGCAAGTTGCACCTATTTGTTGAAATAAATGAATTTTATTTGAATAAAAATCCCATTTTTACTCACCCACCAAACCCACTTGCAATCCTAAACCCCTTCTAGACTCTTCTAACCTCTTCCTAATTAGCCTAATCCATCCCCTAATCATTGTCACATTCCTAAGCAACTTGGAGTCACTTCTCAAAGACTCCAAAGTCTTTGAAAAGTATTTAATGCTTTATGTGTTCAACAATTTAACCTCTAAAGTCTTCCAAACCACTAATGGCTCTTACATGACCATTAATGGCTCTTACATAACCATTTATGGTTAAATCCACTTGCACCCATGGTTAGGGACTTTGACCCCTAACTCAACCCTCATGTAGCCCATGTGTCTCCTCAACCATTTATTGTTTTGACCATGGTTATCCTCACTAACTCTTGCACAAGAGTTTATCCATTGGATAAAAGCATTATTCTTTGAATAATAAATTTATTCACTCAACTCAACATTAACCCTACCTCTCAAGTTAACCCTCAGGTCATGTCAAGCATTTAATGCTTCTTCCCTCTCCTCTCAACCCATCTCATGTTGACACTTGTCATCCTAGGATTGGGTTGAAAGCCCTCACATGGATCTTAAACCATTCAATCCCGACCCTTGTTGAGATAACTCAATCTCAGCCATCCATTGCTCCATTTTACCTATAAATAGAGCTCATTTCTTCATAATCCAAATCCTGAAAACTTGTATGCATTTAACTTATAGCAAAGTTTAGAGAAGAGCATTTAGAATAAATCACTAATATATTGTCATTTTGGACTAAAATCAATCTTAGTTCATTTCATAACATGTCTAATTAGTTTGTTTTACACTTGCATAGCATATTTAAAGCATTTCAATCTTAAATCTCCATAAGACATCCATAGTGCAAAAAGCTGCTGAGCGCTACACTCATTTGGAACTTGGAGAGGAGAGGAACAAGGGAGGAGGAGCTACAAGCATGGTGGAAAGCATTTGGAGATGCCTTGTTGCATTTATTTTCATAGTTAAATGCTCTATTGTGTTTTTAGTGTCTCTCTTGGTATGCCTATTTAGAACAATCTTTGGTTGATTAACACTAACAACTCTTTGTTTCTTGTGTTTTTTGTGTGTGTTGCCTCAATACAGGTTTTTCTAACATTCCTTCATTTTGCAGAGCATCATTTGGTGAACCTGACGTGAATCCAACACAAAAATTTCCACAAAAACTACTAACTTTTCTTTTTTAAATTGCCACAGAGGTTGCATTTTTGCGCTTTTGAACACGTTTTAGCGCCTGCAAAACTTCCTGATTTAGCACTTTTGTTCACCAAAATAGCGCTATTGTCTGGGAAATAGCGCTATTAACCATAGTTTAGCACTTTTGTATTTACAGTAGCGCATTTGTTATTAGTTTAGAGCATTCGCGCGCTCTGTTTGACAGAATTTTATTCTGTCCAACAGAGTCTTTTAGCGCTTTTGTTCTCAGTATAGCGCATTTATACTTATTTTAGCGCATTCATCAGTAAATTAGCGCTTTCATGTTAAATAGCCCTTCTGTGTTTACACAGACTAGCGCTATTGTAACAGAGAGTTGTAATTTTTTTATTTTGTAGCCGAAAATCAAAACTTAGGCTTGTGGAAGCCCACCCATACCTCATTTTATTTTATTTTTTGACTAATTGTTTGATTGTTTGTGCAGGATTGAAGGAGTTAGATTAGAAAGCATTTGAATTTCTTTCTTTCACTTTGTTTTTCAAAGTTGGAATAAAATAAATTCACTTTCTCTTTTGGACTTAAAGCACTAACTTCACACTTCATTTTGGATTCTAAAAATTAATCACACTTTTTTAGATTGGGCTTAAAAGGAACCTCATTGTGCAAAATAAAAAGAACAACAAACTCAAATCCAACAAATTTGTTTTCTTTGCAAGTTAGGATTCATTTTTATTTTTGGATTTTAAAACAAGACAAAACAACTTTTATTTCTTGCATCAAAGTTAAAATCCACAATCAACACTTCCCTTTTTTGCAAAGGTAAAAATAACACTCAACTTTTCAAAAGTTTTCTTGTTTTCAAGAGCGATTTACTTCAAGAAAACGTGTTTCTATTCAGTTGACCAGGATTTCAAGTTCCTAGATTACATAAATATTTTGCCTTGAAGTTAAAAAGAACACCATGATTGTAGGAGCAACATCTCCAAATAGTTAGATCACATTGCTATAAACTTGGTTAAAAAGAACAAGTGATTTTAGTGATTGGCACACTTGTGCAAAAGTTTGTCGAGTGGTCCTACTTCTAACACACACTATCCTCTCCCTTGGCTTTCGTGGTCCTAGGTGCAAGAGAAAAGTGTTAGTAACACTCAAAGTTTATCTTTTTAAGAGAGACCTGCCAAGAGACACATCACTCTTGGGAATGACCTCGCACAGTAAATCCTTTGAGCTGCTATAGAAATCAGGTGTGAGCAAAAGTTGTAGCCTTGGGTATAGTTGTTCCTACAATGTAACTTGCCGAAAGGATAAATGGGCCCCACCACAAGTTACAAGGCTCTTAAGTGAGTCATTGCAGAATGAACTTATGTCCAAAACATCAAAAATTACTAAACACCTTTTTATGTAGAAACCCACCCGTTCTATTGATTGAGGATATTTGTGATAAATTCAGTGCAAGAACATAGATGGTTTTGATCCCAAGATACTCACCATACATATTTCCTTGAGTAGAAATACAAATTTTTGAAAGGGTACTTGTGGCTTGATAAAAGTGGTGACTCCCCTATCATAGGGATCATCTATTTGTTATGCTCGTGCAAGACTTAGTATATCACATCTTTACCTGCCACAACGGGATTCATAAGGTATGTAGTATCAAAGTTGAAGAAATATCAAGATGTGGGCTGAAATTATTGCAACTGGCCATTTGACCTTAGGGATAAAGTGTGTTTGAAGTGTCTTCAATTTGTGTCAAGACCAGTGATAAACTAAGCCGACTTCAAGCTTTATGAAAAAACATACTCAAAAACATTTGGAAAATGGGTCATAAAAGTCCAAAGATTGGGTTGATTTAGACCCACACTTATTTGTGCCTTTTAAGGCAACATTTTTGTGTTTGTGTGCTTGCTTTGTTTTCTTGTCAAAGAAAAAATCAAAAAACCAATTCCAAAACAAGTATTCATCCAAAATTTTCAAAGCACCAACCTTTTGACAAAAAACCAAAGAGACAATCAAAGGTATCAAAACTATATGACCATCCTTCACATTTTGAGAAGGAAGAGTCTTCATCAACATATTAATTTGAAGAAAAGACCATTGAGCTCAAAGGCTTTCATTAAAAAAAAGAGATTTTTCTATCTCAATAGACAAATCTTTGTCTCACATAGAATCTTCTTACATCACATGCATCTATATCTTCAAGGAAAATCTAATGAATTTGATCAAGAGTCTTTAAACCACAGAGCTTTTACTCAATATAGAGCTTTGAGCTATCATAAAAACAAGGGAGGCAAAATCAATCCCACCTTCTTTCCAGATCTTTGCATCACATATAACATAACTCGGGAAGAACCACCAACCCCCAAAAGAGAAGACGATGAATTTGTCCCATTTGTAACACAGAGTTTTTATTGAAGTTTAAACATTCCATCCATTCTCACATTCATACAATCATCAATCCATTTCAAAATCTCAAAGAATAAAGAGGTCTTGTCCTAGGTTCTTTTTAGTAATTGCTTGAATCAAACACAAACACATCACTTTTTAGAGTGTCTCTACGTCTAGGATAAACTCATCCTAAGAGGCATTTCTACGCAGGTTAAAACTAGTATATGAGTGCATCCTCTCATTAATAGGTAGTCGAGTCTATAACACATCTCAAGCCTCTCTAAACCTTATCATATAAAACTTTATCAACCAAACACAACAAGCAATTCATAGGACTTTTGTAACATCAAACCTTTAGTGCTAGAGATCCATGTGCTAAACACTTCACCAAACATTTATCTCTCATTTCATCATCAACTCATTATCATTTTCATCAAACTTCAACAAAAAACTTTCAAACAAAATGGCTCAAACCAGTTCAAGGACTAGGCAACAAGAAATCGAGGAGGAAGAAGAGGAAAATCTCAATGAGTTCCAAGAAGTCCTTGGAGGAAACATCAATGATGAAAATCCTCATACTCCCACCCCTGAAGCAATCGAAAGGGCACAACACAACCCCCTCTTCAATCGACTTTTTGATGAAATCCTCAGGAACAATGTCGATGCTCACTTTTTAAGACTTGCCCAAGAGGCAGCCAAACTACCCTCTGATTTTGATACAACACAATTATGGCAAGCATCAGAACACTAGAGTCGTAACGAGGATGGCAGAGGTCAAGATCACATCAGATACAACCTTCATCAAGGAAATCCCCCACCTCCTCCTCCTCCAAATGACATTGACATGTTGAGGTAACAAGTCGAGCATCTCGCCCAACAACTCCATAGTGGTGTGAAAACAAACCAATTTTCACTTAATGATATTTGTCCCTTTCCCTTTGATAGGAATCTAAATATGCCACCTTTTCCACAAGGGTTTGAAACACCTAAGTTTGAAAAGTATCGGGGAAAAGGAGACCCTCGCGATCATGTTAGGGAATTTCACTCTGCTTGCTTAGAAGTGGCATATGAAGACACATACCTAATGCGTCTCTTTCCTCAGAGTTTGGTAGGGACAACCATGCAATGGTTTTCTCGACTAAAAAGCGGCATTAGGACGTTCAAAGAACTGGTCCATAAATTCATTGCACATTATTCCTATAACATAGAGCCCAATGTCACCATGGCAGACCTGTGTAACACCAAGCAAAAACCAGGGGAGCTATTTTCAGCTTTCTTGCAACGATGGTGACAAATGTCTAGCAGACGTTCCCTTTAGCTACCTAAAAGAGAGCTAGTGGAAATATTTATTTCCAACTTGAACGAAGAAATGGAATTTCATTTAGATATAAAAGGCATAGAGTCTTTTAATGACATGATCACACAGGGTTTAAAATGTGAAAGGGCCCTCATCAAAAAGGGGCTTATCAAGATATACAATGAACCAAAAGATACCCCTCACCTGCACTTTAACAGTGATAAACCTAACTTTTGGAATAAAAACAAAAACATCGTCAATGATGGGGTTGTAGATGCAAGGACTATCAAGAGTGCACAACCTGTGGTCCGATTTGTGGGGCAAAACCCCCCTCTTAGGAACAATGTGCGGTTCCTCCCCCACCAAATCAAGGATGCAATGTACCGCAAGAGGAACCAAGGCAAAGATAGGAGAATTATAAACCAAAACGTACATACACTCCCTTAGGGGAACCTATTGAAACAATGTTACGTCAATTGGTCTCATCAAATCTAGTGACCTTACCCAAAACATCTAATTACGAACCTCAGGTCAAACCTCCATGGTGGAGGGATAATGAACATTGCAAATTCCATCAAGGGAAAGGGCATAAAGCAAGTAATTGTCATAGATTGAAAGATCTAGTTTAGGATCTTATTGATCGAGGAGAGATTGAAATTGAAGGACATGACCCCAAAACCATGAATAATGATCATCTTATGTTTAAAAATCCACTTCCATCACAAGATCAAAGGGGTCCTTCCACTTTAGGATGGAACACAGATACCAATGATTATACACGAGCTGCTTATAATTACACTGTGAATCACCTATATGATGCCGATGAACAAATTGCAACCATTACCATAAAAAATGCAAGCTCTACTTGTAATTTTGTTATGCGTCGTAGCAAGATCACCACTAAAGCAGCTCCACAAGGCACCACCTCCATCCCAAAGTAGTACAACCTTGTGGAACAATTAGATAAAAGGCCTACACTTATATCCATCTTAGAGTTGTTGCGCCTATCCCCATCTCATAAAACAATCTTGGATCAAGCTCTCCAAGAGGTGTCAGTCCCTGCCAATCTAAACATAGATCAATTTCAAGCTATGGTTGGTAGTCTGAGGTCATCACCATGTCTCACTTTCTCATAAAGTGACAATACATCCTTCCAACAACCTCATAATGCCTCACTCCATATTGAAGGATTTATCAACCAACATAGGATCAAGCGAGTCGTGATTGATAATGGAGCAAGCCTAAATATTTGTACACTACAATTGGTCACAACATTGGGATATGCAATTGAATCAGTGGATCCCCGCAAAAAGATAACAATAAAAGCTTATGATGATGCAGAGCGTTCATCAAAAGGAGCAGTTGTGTTATCAATCTGTGTAGGCCCAGTGGTGAAGCACATCATATGTCAAGTTCTGGACCCTCCTCTGCCATATAATTTGTTGTTAGGAAGACAGTGGATACATGCCAAGTCGTTCCATCCACATACCACCAGTGTATGAAGTTCACTCATAACGATGTAGAAATTACAATCTTGGGTGATGCAAACCCATTTGCATATTGTAATAATATCAATCATCCGCCAGAGATTACCATTCCCAACAATAGAGTAGCTATCTCGTCCACATCATATGTAAGTTCAGACTCTCTTTCCAGTTCAAACACCACTATACCCAAGCAAGAGAAGCTAAAAATGAAAATGGAAAAGGAAGGTCCTCGGGAGTACAATCTAAGCCAACTCTTTTGTGTTGGGAAACTACCCATCTCCCCTAGAACTCGTGGTAAACCACAAAGGTTACTTCAAATGCCACTAGTCAAGCCAGCATGCACGTTGACGCCTTTTATCCTTGGAACGAGTCAAGAAGAAGAGACCAGAGATGAGGACTAAGTAGAATGGATCTATAAAGACTCTATCACCATGGACATCCCACAAGCTAAGCTTCCCACAGATCAATATGGAAAAAGCCTTCTCATTGTGCAAAGAATGGGCTATGATGGTTAGAGTGCTTTGGGACCTTGCAAGCAAGGACGACATGAGCCGTTGTAGCTAGATTTAAAGCCTAAAGATAACATGGGATTAGGCTTTCAAAAGGAGACTCTTCCTAAGCTCTGATTCAAAGGAAAACCCAGCAAACCTCTATATCAGCCTAAAACTCTAAAGAGGTCACCTTTGATTATATCAGCAACACCAAGCACCATACCAACTGCCAATCATCCCACCAATCACAACAACAACTCCATCAACAACAGCAACCGCTTCAACAACACCATTAGTAGTATCGACAACACTGATAATTCCATCAAAATCAACATATCCAACAATACCGATACTCCTAGTATCAGATTCACTGATTCCCATAATCCTTCCCGCAACACCAACGATTCCATCTCCAAAGGTACATAAGTTGATCACACCAGCAGTGTTTAACTCAAAGGATATCCCGGTTTGGTATAGTAAACTGATATTGGAAAGCGACTCAGAGATCAACTCACATGAGTGGGAATTTGATTTCGTCCAGCTCAGTACTTTAGATGAGGAATATGCATCACCCCCACCACCTCATGAAGAAATCCCTATTTACGGAGAAGCATAGATTAAAACCTCTTGGGTTCCTGAACTGGAAACACCTTCCACAGACCCTATGTCACATCCTACGCCTGATTCTGACAAGGAGAGTACCATCAACGACTTTCACCACAACATATTAACCCTCACTAATATATCTTATGAACTTAACCTGATCGATGAGGTAATGCCCATTATCCATCTTGAACTCATCAAATAGAACCAACCTAATCCTCCATGTCTTGACCATTTCCAAAATGATGAGGCGACCATTGACTTTTTGAAACTACAGGATAACATACCAAGCGGGGATCACAAAGCTAGAATCGCCATTGAACTTAATAGCGCAACATACTTTAGGGTGGATGCCAAACCTTTCAGCTACAAAAATATAATGATAAAACATGGATCTTCCAGTGAAAGCCACATTGTGGCATTGTTTGATCCCAAAAGAGAAAAAAGAAAGAGTGTATCCAAAGGTGAAAACCTCTTTGAGGCGCCTGAGGATGAAAGGTTTGACATCCTCCCTTCTAGTACACAGCAGGAACGATCAACAATCCTTATTGAAGAAACAAAAGAATTCAACGTGGGGACTCTTGAAACTCCTCACCACATACATCTGGCATCTCTTTTAACTCCAGAGGAACAACCTAAGTTTGTTGAATTCTTCTAGAAGCGTCAGATCAACTTCACATGGTCATATGCAAATATGCCTGCTCTTGATCCTAATTTGGTCATGTGTCACCTCACCATAGCAGAAGCAGCTAAGCCTGTCAAATAGAAGCTTCGCAAGATGCACCCTCAGATCGCGGTACTTGTCAAAGCAGAACTCAAGAAACTCCTAGATGTTGGTTTTATTAGACCAATTGATTATGCAGATTGGATATCCAATATTGTACATGTTGGCAAACCAAATGGGGGCATCTATATTTGTACTGATTTCAGATATCTAAATAATGCATGTCCTAAGGATGACTTCCCCCTACCAAACATTGACATGATCATGGACCTAACAACATGACATGCCATGATTTCTCTCATGGATGGCTTTTCCGGGTACAACCAGATAAAGATCGCGCTAGAGGATCAACAAAAAATGCCCTTCACATGTCCATGGGGAACATACTGCTGGAATGTAATGCCTTTTGGTCTAAAGAATGTAGGAGCAACCTATTAAAGAGCAATGACCACCATATTTCATGATATGATGCATACCATCATGGAGGATTATGTCGATGACTTTTTGGCAAAATCCTTAACACAAGAAGGTCATCTGGAAATCTTAGATAAAATCTTTGATTGACTAGAATAGTATCATGTTCGACTCAACCCAAATAAATGTGCCATTGGAGTAACCTCATGGAATCTTCTAGGGTACATTGTCTTAAGCAAAGGCATTGAGGTCGATCCTGCAAAAGTCAAGGAAACCATGGACATGCCACCTCCAAGGAATATCAGTCAACTAAGGACATTACAAGGGTGGCTACAATCCATCTAAAGATTCATTGCACAACTGGCAGATAAGTGTCACCCCTTTACACACCTATTACACAAAAACATCCGCTTTCAATGGGATGCCAGATACTAGCAAGCATTCCAGGTGCTTAAAGATTATCTCATAAATACACCATTGATGATCCCACCAGATCCAAGTAGACCGCTCTTACTCTATATTTTAGCAACCAATACAACATTAGGCGTACTACTGGCACATCTTAATGCAGAAGGGAAAGAGTGTGTTGTTTACTACATCTGTCGCACACTAGTCGGCTATGAACTCAATTACACCCCTATTGAGCGAGCTTGCTTAGCAGTAATCTTGGCAGCCACTAAACTGAGGCACTACCTGCTAACACATAAAGTAAAAATCATTGCAAAGATAGATCCACTAAAGTACTTACTCAACAAAGCCACATTGACAAGCCGCTTGGCCAAATAGGTGATAATTCTAAGTGAATTTGACATCGAGTATGTGGACCATAAGGCTAGCAAGGGTCAAGTTATTGCAAATTAGTTGGTCGATGCACCTCTTATAGGCATTCATCCTCTCATTTCTAATTTTCCAGATGAATATATATTCATGATCACAATAGCACAACCATGGAAACTATACCTTAATAGTTCATACACTAGGCATGGCTTGGGGGCAGGCATTCTGTTTATCACACCTCAAGGTGACAGCATCCCGAAGTCTTACAGGTTCACATTTCCATGTACAAACAACATAGCAAAATATGAGGCCTTGATCACAAGACTTAGACTAGCCATATAATGGAAATTGAAAGAGTTACAGATATATGGCGACTCCCAACTGGTCATCTGACAAGTCACAGACGAATATCAAACCAAGGATGATAAACTCATGTCGTACAAGCAAATGGTGGACAATTTAAAAACATCATTTACTACTATCACCTTTGAGAAGATACCTAAAGATTAGAATCGAGCCACTGACGCTATGGCTACCATTGCATCTCTCCTAGATCTTCCATAGAATTCAACACGCTATGAGCTCTTAGTGGAACAGCTTTGGATTCCCACTTATGATATCCCTAAAACCGAGATGATATTTCACCTTATCGGTTCTGAATCCCCATGGTATGGTGAGTTCTACACCTATCTACGTGATCATACACTTCTTCCTAACTAATCGAATAACCAATGCAAAACCTTCATTTGCCAAACCGCTCAATATACCATCATTGCTAAAACCCTATACCGACGCAGTCTTGATGGTACTCTCCTTTGATGTTTGGAACAAGATGAGATAACAAAGGCCTTGGAACAGGTACATGAAGGAATTTTTGGGACTCACACAAGTAGTCCTTCCTTAGCAAAGAAGATCATGCACGCTGGATACTATTGGTCGTCCATGGAAAAAGACTCCTACAATTTTGTCAGAAAATGCAAGAAATGCCAAGTTCATGGAGACCTGATACATGCACCAACATAGGAATTGCAACCAATCACAACACCATGGCCCTTTTGTCAATGGGGCCTTGACCTTGTGGGTAAAATTCATCCATCTTCATCCAACGACCACAAATTCATTATTATCGCCATCGAATACTTCACAAAGTGGATCAAAGTTGTTCCACTTACCCAAGTCACCAACAAGCAGATCGCCTCATTCATCCTTAATTACATCATCTCTCGGTATGGTGTACCCATGTCCATCATCACAGATAACGGGCTTCCTTTTAAAAATCGGGATGTTCGTGAGCTCTGTGAGAAGTTTCACATCCAACACCACTTTTCCACTCCCTATTACCCACAAGGTAATGGTTAGGCCGAAGCATCAAACAAGAACATATTAAGAATACTCAAGAAGACAGTCAATGATGCCGACCTTGATTGGCATGTTCAATTAAATCCAACACTATTGGCATATCGAACTAGCATTCGAACCCCTACAGGCGCAACTCCCTACTCACTAGTCTATGGAGTAGAAGCTATCTTACCTATTAAGGTTGAGATACTGTCTCTACGGGTTTCCTTGCTTAATCTCACAGATGATGAAGCATACAGAGTATCACGTCTTCAAGACTTGGAGCTACTTGATGAAAAATGACAAGTTGCATACAACCACCTCAAGGCCTATTAGCAGCTCATGAGAAAAAGCTATAATCATCGAGTTAGACCTCGTACATTTGAGGTAGGTGATCTTGTTCTTCAAGAGAATCCTCGTAACCAACCAAACAGAGAACATCAAGGAAAGTTTGAATCAAACTGGCTAGGTCCATATGTTATCGTTGTTGTATTTGGGTCTGGGGCATATCAGTTGGCTACCTCAGAAGGAGAACCGCTAGCAGATCCAATCAACAACATGCACCTCAAATGGTTTTATACATAAGCTATGCAGAGCATCAGGCTCCAATACATACCAGAAAAACACTAAAAACATTCAGATAAATGTCTTGAAGAAAATACAAAAAAATCAAAATAGTAAAGAAAAATCATGCATCCAAATGGTGAACAACCACTTCAGTGGCACCTTGGGTAAGTACCATGGTGAAAACCTGGCAAACAGGTGCCACTTGTAAAAGGCTATGGCTCCATTGTCTTTCAGACTTGTTGCGATCACATTCATTGCATCCACACATCCATCAGTCAAAACCATGGCTTGTTATTGATTTACAATCAAGGATAGTACTTCACACGTCTTGCATCTCGCTTTTTCATAGTCATGTCTAAACTGGGGGCAATACCCTTAACGTATTGATAGAAGTGGATTTTGCATTACTTGTGATTCATCAAGTTCTTCATTCAAAACACTCACAAAATACCAAAAACATTCAAAAACACTCACAAAAATCCAAAAAACATTAGAAAACATCAAAAATCAATCAAAAACATGGCAACACTTTGTATATACGCATCCAAGCAGATTCCAAACAAACATTGTGAAATACTCAAATGATGACCACTTATCATATCAACCAAACAATCAACATCGACACACCAACTGTCTTAACAAGGATGTGTCCTTCCTTACCAAAACAAAGACATGATAACATTTTTCTTTGACAAGAAAATTTTGTTAAGCTATCAAATACTTGGTTGGTTTGTAGGTTATTTATTCATTTATATCAGGTTCCTACGCTACTCTGGGATATCCACAAGTGATTAGAGTGGTCGGGATGGTTCCTAAGTATCGTTTTATTTGTGTGTCTTCTGTGAATTATTCCAATGAAGTTTTGGGGCACGTACTAATGGTGTCTACGTGGGAAGTTCACTAAGCTATGTGATCATATGCAAAATACAGTTATGAATCACTATGGCTTGCTGACTATAGCGTATACCTCGACCATATGAGCATGAACCATTATGGAGGGTCCATATTCTTTATTTATTTATTTATGTTGTTTGTTTGCAGGTACAATGCTCCAAACTTGGTTCCTACTGCCTCGTCCAAGATTGATACTACCCTTGCTCAATGATGAAAATAAAGCACTATGGATCATCATTCCATCTCATATGTTTATATTGTATTTTGTTGCATGTCACCCATCCATTTGATCATTCATTATTCATATTCATGGTTTTGTATGCAAGTGTGAACAAGTTTAAATATGAGAAGTTATTTGAAAAATGAATTGGTCCTGGATACAATCATGACAGAGTTCTCTCATACATCATCAATGCATCATGCAAAGTCTAACCAACCTTGCATTCATCTGTTATGAACACATCATCATTTCATTACATTTAGTTGCATTTAAAATACACCTAGTTCATTATCATGTACTTACATATAGGTTTTATTAAATTCATTTTTGGATCTTCATTTAAATACATTTAATATCATTTAGTTGCATTTACAATACATCTAGTTCATTATCATTTACTTGCATTGAGTCTCATTACATCATTTTATCATTGCAAAAATCACGACATTTAGATTCATTTGTATAAATTTCTCATCATTACATTTACTACCATTATTAGCCATTACTATGCATTCATTTAGTATCATTTAAAATCATCAATCACCATCATTTAAGCTTGTTTACCATACATTTGTTTAGATTTCCTTAGTTGCACACATTTATTTATCTATCCATTAGTTAAGTGCATTCATCTATCCATCTAGTCTATTCTTATACTCATTCATTTCATCTTATGAAGATTTCATTTAGGATTCATCAAAATGAATTCATTAACCTTTTAATTGCCTTAAGGTACAATTATTCATTACCCATGAGTTGCATTATCATCATATTATCATTTCACTTAATTATATTTTATCAACATTTAGAATCATAACAAAAACCATTTGTCTCAACATTGGTTTATACATTTTACACATGCATTCATTTAGACATCATCACATAAACATTTGTACTTTACATTTTGTTTATCCCTATTGCATTCATTTTAACCATCTATATGCATTTACACAAACTCATTCAATTCATTGCATTTCATCATATCAAACACAACTGCATATCATCATTTCATCAACATAAAACATCAAGTGTTATCTATTTCATAGTTAGCATCATTCATTATGCATACATCATCATCATGGCATAACATACATAAAGCATTACACCAATGAATCATGCACATATAAACCTGCATCCACCTGTTAGCATCACATTCATAAAACATGCATATAGACGTCATATAAGTCAATATAAAAATGGGCATATACGAATCATCTCATAAACACATACATATAGCAAGTACAAATATCCATCTAAGCATAAATCATATATCATCATCCTACATAAATCCATACATATCATCAACATGCATATCATCACAAAAAAAATGGGATCTCCTCATATATCACATCATATCATCTCGCAAAAACATACATGTATCATAGTACAATGATGTCCCAACATATCAGCTACCAAGAGCCATCCAAGACACAGTCCAAAATGACAATGCAATAAAATACATAAATGCTCTCTCAAATGCCACTCTGGCCAGATGCTACACCACCTGCACCACCTGCTCCCCCACTACCCCCTGCACCACCTGCACTACCTCACTGTGGAGGACCCATCACACCACAACTGCTCTGCATCCTCTGAGATCGCTTTGATCTCTCCCGACGCATTTGTGAATAGCTCAGTGCCCGTCGACTAGATGGTACCACTTGCTCATATAGACCCCGCCAATAATAAACCTCTCCCCCTGCACTCTGTAACTCCCTCGCCAATGAATCATTCGATGACCCATGTCCTTGTACTCCCTCCAAGGCCTGAACACTCTCCTACAACTGGATCACCCCTATCAACTGCCTGATCTCTCTCCCGTAGCACTACAGTCGACTCTGACTCCCGTACAAACAACTAAACATCTCTAGCTGCAACCTCTACCTCCATATCCTCCAGCCAACTCTACAAAACTAATATCATCTGATCCCAAAGATCTCCTCCCATCTCTATCAGATCATCTCCTGCTCCAATGGCTCCCTCTCCCGTATCCATAGGTTCCTCTCCCTCCCCCATATACCGACCACCTAATCTAACTCCTCCCTACATCAAAAGTCCCTGTGATAGTCGCAATGGCTACCCGCCTCTCCCTCTCCACTGTAAACATCCACCTCCACCTCCAAATCCCCCACCCCCCCCAAATCCACCACCCCCACCTCCTCCTCCTCCATCACCTCCTCCTCAACCAACTCCTATATCCCCTCCTCCTCCATCCCCTCCTCCTCCATCACCTCTCCCTCGTCCCCCTACTCCAAATCCTTGACCCCCTCTCCTCCTCCGTCTCTGTCTCCTATCCTCCTCAAAGGTTGGAATCGGCTCTACCAAATCCGATATGCGTGGAATATGATGTGTTGTAATGTACTGGGTGTACTCATCTGTCACCCCTGCATCTACAATCCCCGACCTCATCTGCCATGGTCTCATCTCTAGAGTCTGAAACTCTGTTAAAGCCTGATCATATGGTAATACTAGCCCCCACTGAAACCTCTCTCGTACCACCCATGCATACTCTCCTGACCCACTTGGCAATCCCTACCTCCGTCCAAACTGCCTCAACACTCTACCCGATACTTGTCTCTCCACATTGTAGGTTGTCCTACCAATCAAATACCATGTCATAAATACATAAGGCAAGGCCTCTGCATCATCATGCCAAGGCTCACACTCAATATAGGGCCTCCAGATCACTGCATCCAAATCATCTAATGCCTGTCACCACCACTCTAACTTCCCCAGGTGGGGCTGACTCATCATACCGCCATACATGTATACATAGGGCTGATCCACTGCCCTAAATCTCAGACTAACTGGTCCTGTCACAGCTAGGTGCTCCCATGCCTAGATATGCAAAAGAGTGATCCCAACTCCCAGTGAGCCCGTCTCTCGGTACACCACCTCATTCAGCTCTTGATATAGGTGCGACAAAAAGCACAGTCCCCATGCAAAACGCGTCCCCTCAGTCATCATTTGCTCTATAACCTGGCCCCAACCCACGACCAATACATGTCATTATCGATCTGGGCACAGTAGGCCCCCAATAATCCCTGATAGTACAGTTGGAAGTGGCTCATATAATGCAGCTATATCCTCCCACACTATTGCGCCATCGTGAATAAACACATCCTCATCAAAAAACCATTGCACAACCACTGTCCCCCATGCTCGGTCATATGTCACAAGATCCCCTTACATAGGGATATGTAAGATCCGCCACACATCCTCCAATGTCACGGTCATCTCCCCCTGTGCTAGGTGAAACATACAAGTCTCACTATGCCACCTCTCTACCATTGTTGTCATCAAACCATGATTCGTCCCAATCACAGGCATATACATCATGTCGTACATGCCTGTCGATGTGGTGCAGGAGCACCTAGTCATGATTATACTCTTCATTTTTGGTATTTTTCATGCTTAAGTGTCTTATCAGTTTTGACATGTTTTCATAGGTTGTGTTTATTCATTTCATAGGTGTTTGATCTCATTTTGTGCTTGAGAGATCAAAATTTGCTTCTTAGAGCTTGAATTGTCAATTTTGTGCTTTTAGGCCAAAAAGGGCAAAAAAAGTGAGAAATTGCCTTATAGGTATAGAAATGGTTGGAAAATTTTTTGAACATGTTTTGTGAGTGATTTTAATCATTCCTAAGTGTCTAGGAGGGATAGATAAGTTAGGTTTCTCAAAAAGGTCATTTGGAGCAACACAAGTTGCTTTCTTGTTTGGAAAAGTTGTCATTTTTAAGACAAGATTGTAAAAACATACCTCCTACAGCTGTGTGTCTGGACATGACCTCATAAATGCTCCATGGTGCTATAAATATTCCTCCCTCTTCTTTTTATAGGGTTGGCAATTGTTTTTGAAGACATTCTCAATTGGAAATATCAAGAATTCTGGCTTTTTAATGGTGTTTTAATTCATTTTCTTGTGACAGTCTGTACTGGATAGTTCCTTTCCGTACTGTACTTGCTAGAGATTTTTCTTAATGTAAATTCAAGGCATTTAATGTATTAAGTTCATTTGTTAAGCATTTGGAAGTTGATTGTACAAATTAGTTTCATTTTTGGCTTTTGATTGCCCTATCAAGGGTTTGGGCCACAAAAATGCATCAACTTGTCTAAATCCAGGTTTGGGCTCCCATGGATGGACTTAGACAAGTTTTATTTCACTTGTATATTGTAAATATTTCACATTTTGGCCAAGGTTGTGAGAAAGAAGATTTTTTGAGCATATGCTAGGCAAATTGGAAATGGATTTGGCTAGCAACATGAGTAAGACCAAACTTGTTTGTGCTCAAGACCAATTTGAGTGAGAAAACTCGAGGCAGAGGTTTGCACTAGTTTACAATGAGTTTTGGATTCATTTGGAGCTCCAAACAATGTACTTTTCATCTTGCAAGAGTTTGTTAATTCTAGCTGGCAGCAAGCATACATTTACCACATTTATGACAGTCAAAATTGGTCTCGGTGCAAAGATGATAACTGTTTATTGCATCGTTGGATCTTTATGAATTTTGGATATGTTTCTCTTAATAAAATTGTCTAAAACTCCAATAGAGAGATTTGACTATTATTTTCTAGTTTGGAAGTTATTAATGTCTGAGTGTGTGTTAATTCAAGCTGGCAACAAGTACCCAGTTTTGGGGAATTAATGAATTTTTGGGTCTAAACTTGCTTTGTGTATATATCCATGCTTTGAAATATTGTGGAAGGTGTTGGAAGGGTGTTGTGAAGTTACCACAGACCTTGGTGAAGGTTTCCATTCTCCTCTAACCTCTGAAAGTGCAGTCATAATGCATAAAACAGTCATTTTAATGTTGTATGGCAAGTGTTTGGTGTAATGACGATGCAGGGCAGAGTTAGAGAGTAGTTCAAAGTGATGGGGTAGATATTATAAAAGATTTTTGAAGCTTGGTGTGTGGTAAAAGAGTGACTTCCTTTGTAACTTGGTTGAAACCCTCTCAAACCCCACTAAATAGGCTAAAAACATGGACAGTCATTCTACAAACTTCCTAGGGGCTAAAACCATGAAAATCCTTGAGTTTATACCTTATTGACGCCATCCATGCCAGGTTTTGTGAAGTTTGTGATCATCATTTCCCTATGCTAGCAAAATTCACTCAATTAGCCCTCCATGGGCTAGTAGCCCTTTTTAGCCCTGTTTTCACAAGTGTCAAACCCGATGGTCTAAATGATGTATGAACCTTCCTAATTTGTCTAAAGTAGATTAAATACACATAAAGGACCTAATTAAACCAATCATGATAGTCAAGACACCATTTTGGGGAGTGGACCTATGTTGGAGGGTTTGAGTAACCTTGAGTAACTTGAGGAAACAAACTAAAACAATATTGCATAACACACAATAGGGTGATTGCTTGAGGAGAAGTGTGGGTGTTGGAGTTTGATGTTGCCAAACACAAATTGAATACAATAAAAAAGCATAACCTTGGGTCCATTTGACAATTAGACCAATTTAGGCTCATTGAGTAACTTCTCACTCAATCTCCCTATCATAGTGGAAACAGAGCCTGAGTAAAATTCAGGTGAAAAGAGAAAACAAATTGACTTAGGATCAGTAGAATCCTTAGAAGAAAACATGGTGACTAATGCTGAGTTATCCAAGAAGGTCGAAGACCAAGAAGAAGAAAATAGAGCACTCAGAGAGAGGTTGGAGCAGCTAGCAACAAAACTAGTTGAAATTGAAGTTAAGACTGAAGAAGTCCATGATAAGGTTGGAGATAAGGGCAAAATGGTGGAAATAGAAGATGAGGTTCCCATACCTGACCTTGTTCTTGAGCAAGAACCATTCTTGAGGGCTTTGAGAGCTATGAGTGGTAAAACCTTAGAAGGAGTGGCTCTTTTGAGTGGAAAGATGGATCCAGATGCTCTTAAAGAATGGATTGAAGGCCTAGAAAACCATTTTGAATGTGATGGAATAACTGAAGCACAAAAGGTTAAAGTAGCTAAATCAAGGTTGAGAGGGACAACCTTAATTTGGTAGAAGTTCATCCAAGAGGAAAGGGTGAAAGAAAGTAAGCAACCAATAGCCACCTGGAAAGCAATGGTATCCAAGATTAGAGAAACCTATCTTCCTAAAGACTATGAAATCCAACTATATAGGAAAAGACAAAATTTGAGACAAAAAGAATTAGATGTCAGTAGCTACACTGAGGAGTTTCAAAAACTATGCATGAGATCCAAGGTAGTAGAGGATGAGAGTATAAAAGTAGCAAGGTACTTAAACAGATTGAGATGGAACATACAAGAAGAGATGAGTTTGTTATTTCCTCAAACAGTTCACAAGTGTTATCAACTAGCACTCAAAGTGGAAGAGAAGATTAAGAAAAAGAAAGAGCAAAGCAACAAAGGAAGAGGTAGGGGTAGAGATGGTAGAGGCCATAGAGGAAGTTTCAGTGGAAGAGGAGATTAAAGGCCCCAAGGAGAATCCAAACTTAATGAACAAAGTGGGGATTCATGTAGCAAGAGCAGCTATAGAGGAAGGGGATCTAGCAACCTAGGTAGAGGTAGATCTAGTGGACCAGGAAGAGGGTCCTACTTCTCCACCATGGAATGCTACAATTGTCAAAAGTTGGGACACCCTGCCTACAGATGTCCAGAGAAACCCACCTCATCACAAGGAGGTGAAAGAAGAGTGAACTATGTGCAAGAAAGTGCAGCAAGCAGCAAAGTTCATGAAGTGAGCTTGACATCAGAAGATGGTGAGAGTTTGATGATGAAAAGAGTCTTGATAAAGCAGCCAATCAAGGAGGAACCTATTCAAAGAAGGTCATTGTTCATAATTAAGTGCAAGATTATGGGAAAGGTATGCAAGGTGGTCATTGATTTAGGATCCACAGATAACATAGTATCAGAAGAAGTAGTGAGGAAACTCAAACTAGAAAGAATCCCTCACACACATCCTTATAGAGTCACATAGTTGAATAGGGAGCAACATGTTCTTGTCAATGAACAAACATGGGTAGAATTCACCATAGGAGGGTATCAAGATAAGATCTTGTGTGATATTCTTCCAATGCATGCTTGCCATCTACTTCTTGGTAGACCTTGGCAATTTGACAGGAAAGCCATACACAATGGTGAAAAGAACTCCTACTCATTTCAGAAGGATGGTATTACATACAAAATTTTATCTATAAATGAAGAGAAAGAGGGCAGCAGTTCAAAGAATCAAAATATTTTAATAGTGAATGAGAAAGAGTTTATTAACACACTTGAAGAAGGTAAAGGAGTGGGATTTGCACTCACAGTGACACCCAAGGAAGAAAAGAAGGAGAAGAAGGTTGAGATACCACAAGAAGTGCAACAAATACTTGATAACTATAAGGAAATCATAAGGGATGGAACACCTGCAACCTTACCACCTCCTAGAGCCATTAGCTATCAGATAGACTTCATACCAGGAGCTTCTTTACCAAACAAAGCAGCCTATAAGATGACACCTGAATAGAACAAAGAAGTGGCAAGACAAGTGCAAGAACTCCTAGATCAAAATCTGATAAGAAAAAGCATAAGTCCTTGTGCAGTACCTACAGTTTTAGCACCTAAGAAAGGAGGTACATGGAGATTATGCACAGATTCAAGAGCCATTAATAGAATCACTATCAGGTATAGATTTCCTGTTTCAAGGATTGAGGATTTGATGGATTGTTTGGGAGGTGCAAAATACTTCACAAAAATTGACCTCAAGAGTGATTATCACCAGATCGGGATAAAGGAAGGTGATGAATGGAAAACAACATTCAAAACAAATGAGGGTCTTTATGAGTGGCTAGTTATGCCATTTGGTCTTTCTAATGCCCCAAGTACATTCATGAGACTCATGAATGAAGTGTTTCATGATTTCATTGGTAAATTTGTAGTGGTGTACTTAGATGACATCCTAATTTTCAGTAAAACTCAAGAAGAGCATTTGCAACATCTTAGAATTGTTTTGAATAAATAGTATGATGAACAACTGACAATCAATTTGGAAAAGTGTGATTTTATGAAACATGAATTGTTTTATCTTGGCTTTGTGATCTCAAGTGGAGAATTGAAAATGGATAAAACCAAGGTAGAAGCCATCACAAATTGGCCTACACCCAAATCAGCAAGTGATGTCCGAAGTTTTCATGGTTTAGCACAGTTCTACAGAAAGTTCATCAGAGGGTTAGTGAAATTTGTGCACCAATGCTTGATACTATAAAAGGTGGAGTTAAGGTAAAGTTTCAGTGGACAGATGCAGCAAATAAGGGGTTTGAACTTTTGAAAACCAAGGTTGCTTCTCAACCAGTGCTTATACTTCCTAGTTTTGACATGTTATTTACTATTGAATGTGATGCTAGTAATATTGCAATAGGTGCAATGTTGAGTCAGGATAATAGACCTGTAGCTTTCTTTAGTGAAAAGTTGAATGATGCTAAAAAGAAGTACTCTTCCTATGATTTGAAACTCTATGCTTTAGTTCAATCACTTAGAAAGTGGAGACATTATTTGCTTCCAAAGGAGTTTGTTGTTTATACAAATAATCAGGTTTTGAGTTTCTTGAATTCACAAGATAAGTTAAATCATAGGCATGTAAAATGGGTTGAGTTCTTACAATCATACACTTTTACTCTTAAGCACAAGAAAGGGCAACGCAATAAAGTAGCAAATGCTTTGAGTAGAAGGCTTCTAATAGTGCAAGAAGTACAGGTTCAAAGTGTTGGCATAGAATGCTTCAAAGAAACGTGTCCTAATGATGAAGATTTTGTAGCCATCTATAAGGTTTGCCAAGCATTTGATAATTCTTTTCATAGTGAATATGCTGATTATACTTTGCAAAATGGTTTGTTGTTTAAAGGTGGGCAGATATGCGTTCCTAAAAGCCCAATGAGGGAGAATCTAATTCAAGAAAAGCACAATGGGTGTTTGAGTGGACATTTTGGTCTCAACAAAACATTGGAGTTGGTGTAACATTTCTATTATTGGCCTAACATGTAGGGAGATGTTAGAAGGTATGTGGAGCAATGTATGGTTTGTCAGAAAGCAAAAGGTAATACTTATAATGTTGGTCTTTATCAGCCTCTTCCAATTCCTACAAGGCCTTGGGAATGTGTTAGCATGGATTTTGTAGTAGGCTTACCTAAGACTCAAGCTGGTTTTGATAGCATCTTTGTGACTGTGGATAGATTTAGTGAAATGGCACACTTTATTCCTTGTAAGACTACACATGATGCTAGTCATATAGCCTATTTTTTTTTCAAGGAAGTGATTAGAATCCATGGTTTACCTTCTAGCATTGTTTCTGATAGAGATGTTAAGTTTCTTGGCCATTTTTGGAAGACATTGTGGAAAAGATTGGGTACTAATCTTTCTTTTGGTTCAACTTATCACCCACAGACTGATGGCCAAACTAAGGTGGTCAATAGGACTCTTGGCAATCTCTTAAGGTGTTTGACAAAGGAATATGGCCAAAGTTGGGATCAGCTCATCCATCAGGCAGAATTTGCATACAATGATAGTGTTAACAGGTCAATTGGTAAGAGTCCCTTTGAGATTGTTTATGGGATGCACCCAAGGGGTGTCATGGAGTTAAGGGATATTGGTAACATGCAGAAAAAGAGTGGTACAACAGATGACATGGCTCAATCAATGAAGGAAGTTCATGAGCAAGTGAGAAAGGCTCTTCAAGAGACCTCCCAAAAGGTGAAAGCTAGAGTGGATGCATCCAAGAGGGATGTTCAATTTTCAGTTGGGGAATTTGTGATGGTTCATTTGAACAAGTCTAGATTGCAAAAGGGAGTTCCCAGCAAGCTCCAAATGAGGCAGATAGGTCCTTGCAAGATATTGGCTAAGTATGGTTCCAATGCATATAAAATTGATTTGCCTACTGATCTTTCTTTGTCTCCTATTTTAAATGTTTTAGATTTGGTGGCATTCAAAGGTCAGCTTCCTAAGGAGGATGATAGAGTTTCAGATGTTCACAAGTCACTTTCAGACCTGCCTTTGCCTCCTCCATCCATTCCTCAAGCTGAAAAGGTGTTGGACTCAAGAGTGTACAAGAAGACTCGCCATCAAGTGTACATGGAGCATCTTATCAAGTGGAAAGATAAACCACTTTCAGAAGCCACTTGGATACATGAATCTGATTTCTCTAAGTTTGGAATTCCTTCTTCTTTGTCTTTGGGGGAGTATGGTGCAGGAGCACCTAGTCATGCTTATACTCTCCATTTTTAGTATTTTTCATGATTAAGTGTCTTGTTAGTTTTCCATGTTTTCATAGGTTGTTTTTAGTCATTTCATATGTTTTTGATCTCATTTTGTGCTTGAGAGATCAAAATTTGCTTCTTAGAGCTTGAATTGTCAATTTTGTGCTTCTAGGCCAAAAAGGGCAAAAAAAGTGAGAAATTGCCTTATAGGTCTAGAAATTGTTGGGAAAGTTTTTGAACATGTTTTGTGAGTGATTTTAATCATTCCCAAGTGTCTAGGAGGGATAGATAAGTTAGTTTTATCAAAAAGGTCATTTGGAGCAACACAAGTTGCTTTCTTGTTTGGAAAATTTGTCATTTTTAAGACAAGATTGTAAAAACATACCTTCTACAGTTGTGTGTCCGCATAGGACCTCATAACTACTCCATGGTGCTATAAATATGCCTCCCTCTTCTTTTTATAGGGTTGTCAATTGTTTTTGAACACATTCTCAATTGGAAATATCAAGAATTCTGGCTTTTTAATGATGTTTTAACTCATTTTCTTGTGACAGTCCATACTGGATAGTTCCTTTCCATACTGTACTTGCTGGAGATTGTTCTTAATTTTATTAAAGGCATTTAATGTATTAATTTCATTTGTTAAGCATTTGGAAGTTGATTGTACAAATTAGTTTCATTTTTGACTTTTGACTGCCCTATCCAGGGTTTGGGCCACAAAAATGCATCAACTTGTCTAAATCCAAGTTTGGGCTCCCATGGATGGACTTAGAAAAGTTTTAGTGCACTTTTATAGTGTAAATATTTTACATTTTGGCCAGGGTTCTGAGAAAGAAGAGTTTTTGAGCATATGCTAGGCAAATTGGAAATGGATTTGGCTAGCAACATGATTAAGACCAAACTTGTTTGTGCTCAAGACCAATTTGAGTGAGAAAAATTGAGGAAGAGGTCTGAAATATTTTACAATGAGTTTTGGATGCATTTGGAGCTTCAAATAATGTACTTTTCATCTTGCAAGAGTGTGTTAATTCTAGCTGGCAGCAAGCATACATTTACCACATTTATGACAGTCAAAATTGGTCTCGATTCAGAGATGATAACTGTTTATTGCACCGTTGGATCTTTATGAATTTTGGATATGTTTCTCTTAATCAATTTTTATAAAACTCCACTGGAGTGATTGGAATATTTGTTTTGGGTTTGGAAGTTATTAATGTCTGAGTGTGTGTTAACTCAAGCTGGCAGCAAGTACCCAGTTTTGGGGAATTAATAAATTTTTGGGTCTAAACTTGCTTTGTGTATATATCCATGCTTTGGAATCTTGTGGCAGGTTTTGGAAGGGTATTGTGAAGTTACCAAAGACCTTGGTGAAGGTTTCCATTCTCCTCTAACCTCTGAAAGTGCAGTAAAATAGTGAAAGTGCAGTCATAATGCATAAAACAGTCATTTTAATGTTGTATGGCAAGTGTTTGGTGTAATGAAAGTGCAGGGAAGAGTTAGAAAGTAGTTCAAAGTGATGGGGCAGAGATTATAAAAGAGTTTGGAAGCTTGGCGTGTGGTACAAGAGTGACTTGCTTTGTAACTTGGTTGAAACCCTCTCAAACCCTACTAAATAGGCTAAAAACGTGGACAATCATTCTACAAACTTCCTAGGGGCTAAAACCATGAAAATCCTCGAGTTTATACCTTATTGAGACCATCCATGTCAGGTTTTGTGATGGTTGTGGTCATCGTTTCCCTATGCTAGCAAAATTCACTCAATTAGCCCTTTTTAGCCATGTTTTCACAAGTGTTGAACCCGATGGTCTAAATGATGTATGAACCTTCCTAATTTGTCTAAAGCAGTTGAAATACACATAAAGGACCTAATTAAACCAATCATGACAGTCAAGACACCATTTTGGGGAGTGGACCTATGTTGGAGGGTTTGAGTAACCTTGAGTAACTTAAGGAAGAAAACTAGAACAATGTTGCATAACACACAATAGGGTGATTGCTTGAGGAGAAGTGTGGGTGTTGGAGTTTGATGTTGCCAAACACAAATTGAATACAATTAAAAAAAGCATAACCTTGGGTCCATTTGACAATTAGACCAATTTAGGCTCATTGAGTAACTTCTCACTCAATCTCCCTATCACACTACAATGCAATCAATCTCGACTTTTTTCAGTCGATCTCTCAACTGTTGTGTGGCTGGATGCCTCTCCCACATCTGTAAGATGGGAAGATCCTCCTACACATGCACACCAACTATCATCATCAGTTGTTTTGTTTCAAGCTTTCTTAAGTTTAAATCTAGACTATCAACAGATACTTTGATCAAGTATCTTTGGGTCTCAACAAGTAAGCAATCATGACACACCTAGACTACAACAAACATTTATCCTAATGACCTAAGTCTCAATGGGGCTGCTATGGTTCAAAACAACTAACCTCTCCATCCATCCATCATTGGCATCAGGAGATTCTTTTTCTAAACACTGGGGCATCTATTTTTCAGACAATAGCACTACTCTGCTAACAATTGCGCTACAACTACACATTAGCGCTAAACAAACAAATAATGCTATAACAACTACGCAATAGCGCCATTTCAAAACAATAGCGCTACAAGAAGGACTCAATAGCGTTCAAACTGCATTAGCACTAAAAGAACTAATCAACTACGCTACAACTTGCAAAAACGCTAAAACCACTATGCGATAGCGACACAATAGCGTTAGTTTAATTGAATAGCGCCAAAACATAGTTTTAGCGCTATTGTTTTGACTCAACTTGGACACTTCAAAACTGACATAAAAAATGCATACAAAGCAAAATTTCAAATTTACATACTGTTAGTCCGTAGTCATCTGGCCGGTGGAATCGATGAACCCACTTTAGCCGATGATGTGCTATCAGTACCGGCATCCTCACTGTTGCTCGCTCTTTCAAAGAGGTCCCTATCAAAGCTCTAAAATCATTGTGGAGATGAATGCAAATGACCCTGTTTTTATCCCTTCACCCCCATATATACCCTTTGCCCTAAACCTAATTTTACCTCACTCACCGTCGTGGTCCCCGTGAACTTCTAGTACCTCCCATTTCTCTATTTTATTTATGATTTCTTCCATTCTTTCACGAGTACTGCTAAATTCTTCTCTTCTACTTCCCCGCCAATTGTCATTCTTTTTCGAGAGATCGCCCGATTTTTCAAAATTTTTGGCTCATCTCTCGAGGGGCATACCACCCATTAAATTAACATTTTATGGGGCATATTTCTTCACACCTATTTTTCTTTCTTTGAAACGACGCGATAAACCGCACCTTCTCAAAGAGGGGCAAATATTGTTACATAAATTTGTCCATTTTAATTAAATGAATATTTGATATTTATTTGATAAAAACCCCACTAGCCATCAATTAATTAAATTAACATTTAATTAATTCATCTTCAAACATTCTCCTATTAATTAAATAAATTATTCAATTTATTTTAATTAATTCATTAAACCAAATTCACAATCAATTAAATGTATAAATCTTATTTATTTAATTTAATCTCCTTTCCTCTTTTAAATAAATAATTAAAACATTTATTTAAAATCATTAAATCCCCCACCCCCTCCCTCACTTACATTCTCCTAAAAATGCAAGTTGCACCTATTTGTTGAAATAAATGAATTTTATTTTAATAAAAATCCTATTTTCCCTCACCCACCAAACCCACTTGCAATCCTAACCCCTTCTAGACTCTTCTAACCTCTTCCTAATTAGCCTAATCCATCCCCTAATTATTGTCACATTCCTAAGCAACTTGGAGTCACTTCTCAAATACTCCAAAGTCTTTGAAAAGTATTTAATGATTTATGTGTTCAACAATTTAACCTCTAAAGTCTTCCAAACCACTAATGGCTCTTACATGACCATTAATGGCTCTTACATAACTGTGGAGGAGAAAAAGTGACACTAAGCAAACATGCCCCAATCTCACTTTCAATCACACACTTGTGGAATACGAAAGAGCCTAGAGGTATCACACAATTGGCTACTTCTTTCTGTGGAAGAGAGAGCCACGGGCTACCTATTAGGATTTCTATTCCTTTGTTGCAAATGATGGATAAAATGATGCAAGTTCAACTATTAACCCTAAAGTGTAAGTATGAACTAGTAACAAGATTGCAAGATTGAGATTAAGTGATGAAAAGCTGTAAACACAAGGATAAAAGGAGGATGCAGATGTGTACCCGGAGTTAAAATTTGAGTGAAAATGTTCGGGACGGGGGCGCATGCGCCATTGACCTGATTTTGCACTTGAAACTGTTGTTTTGCAACCTGAAAAGATGTCAGAAAAATGTTGCAACTGTTGTCTGACAGAAGGACCAGGGCACCCAGCGCCCCTGTCCCAGGGACCAGGGCACCCAGCGCCCCTATCCTGGCAGGACCAGGGCGCCCCACGCCCCTGTCCTGGTCTTTTGCTCTGCAATTTGGTATGAAGTTCAGTCTCCATCTACTTCCGTCGGATCTACAACTTGTGGCGTCGTCCGAATCCCGAAACCTGCACTTATATCTGAAAAGGTATGGTGGGTGGCTATATAGGGTTTTGCCTTAGTCAAACCCCCGCTTTGGTGATTTCCACCTCCACGAATAGCCAAGTTGTATTGTAAAAGTAGTGTGTGCAGACCTTGTGTGTGTGCAAGATCCTAAAATGCAAGTAAGCAAACTAGAGCAACCTAGAAAGTAAACCCTAATTACTTGTAAATGATAATGCAAATGCTCCAAATCAAGATGTAAAGAGATCTAAAGCATGAATACAAGTGATATAATGAGGCTTATGCAAAGACATGAAAACAACATGAAATCATACCCAACCCCAAGGGAGGGGTACAAGCCAATCTTCAGTCGGTGATCCCCTATTGCTCTTCAATGTCTTCAAAGCCCTAAATGGATGAATGAAATTGATGAATGCTTGATGGATGGATGTTGAATGTTGTTGAAGTCTTCAAAGATCTGCTCTTTCGTTGTGTAGAAGGCCCTTGAAACTAAAAATCTGGATCCTTTCAAATGAAGAAAGAGAGCTCTTATATATGAAACCCTAGGTCTTAATTTCAAATTTTGGCCGACCTAGAGATTGAATCTCCCACCAATTTCTTGGGGTTAAGCTTTATTTTATGATTGGATTGCGCTCCTAAAATTTTAGGAAAAATGTCCAGGACCGTGTGCACTCCGGGCGCCATGGTCCTCTCCGGGCGCCATGGTCCCGACAACTTTTCACCAAATTTTCAGGGCCGTCGGATATGATGATTTTAGAGATAATCCCGAAGTTACAGCTGATTTCGAGATGTTTTGACCCCCGAAATCAATCCCCCAAGTTCAAAATAGGACCTAATTAGGGTTTTTGATTAAATGATGTACTGGAGGAATAAAATGAAAGGGGCACACTTTAATGAAAAGGGCCCAACTTTATGATATGGAAGATGATGAAATAGGACCTTAGACCTAATTAATTTAATTAATTAAGTGCTAAAGGGGAAATGCAATGCAAAATGCAAGATGCGCCAAGGCGGGTGCTAAACTAGGTGTGAAATTGTACCACCCTAGCAAGTGTGTACAATTTACGATGCTACATTTAGCCCCCACTTTAGCGGTCATATGAACACTACGTGCATATGCAAGCTAAAGTACAAAAAAGTAAACATTATTTGAAAAAGGATATATCCATAAGTCTGTCGAACGAAGCCCCTAGCGGTATCTGCAGTACACAGTTAGGAACCGCACCCTACAAAACACACGTGTTAGATCACAAAATCACCTAATGCTTACTAAGGAAGGTGATGAAAATTCGAGGGTAGCTATATGCCCCCCCCTATTTCGGCTTGCTAATTTTAGTGAGTTGAAACAGGGTATCATGTTTACCACTTCGAATTGTTAAAGAATATTGATGACAAATGCTCACAAGAAGATTTGATATGAGATCAAAAACTAATGGAGAATCATTTGGTAAGAAAGAGGACTAAATCTCAATTCCAACACAACAAAGAGTGTAAGGATTTGAGAGTTCTCTAACACAAGATGAAGGATGTAAATGGAAACAAAATGCAAAGAGAAGAAAAGAAAGGAAAAAAGCATGAATACACACATTGGTGATCCATGAGAAGAATAGTGAGAGAGAAAACATGGACTTCTCGCCCCTAGATCTTGTCTAGGTGATCCATGGAAAAAAGGACATGGAAAACTAGCCCCTAGAGTCTGTCTAGGTGATCCATGTAAGGGAGGAGAGTGAGAAAGTCTAGCCTTATGCCGCTAGTTCCACTCAACCTCGTGCATGTGTGTGTAAGGGAGGTTAGAAGCACCTCATAGGAGTCTACGCCTGAGTATGCTACAACCTATATATGTATAGTACAAAAGCGTGACATCTCACTCTAAGAGTCTGTGCTCTGGTTCTGAGAATAATCACCTTGCATAAAAGAAAAATGGAGACATCTCGCTCTAAGAGTCTGTGCTCTGGTTCTGAGAATGACCCATTGCTCAAAAAGTGTAATGTTTATGTCATAAGCAAAGTAGAACAAGGATACCTACCTTCATCACAAAAGAAGATACCCCCAAAATGCAACAATGTCATAGATCCAAGCAAGAGAGTTTTGCACTCTTTAAGCAAGGATAAGATAGTTGAAAAGGGATATCTTGTAGTATGTGTAAAGGAGATCCTTAGAGGAAAAGGGATCTTTGTACAAAAGACACCTATCCCCAAGAGGAATTGTCTTAGACAAATATAACCTCTTCTAGAATAAGACAAAGAAGAGAATAAGAATGCAATACTTCCTTCTTTTGCGAGGTGAAAGTGATTCTTAATGAAGGATGACGCTCTTTTTAACCCAATTGGGACAGTGAATTCATTATGGATGTATTTTACCAAGTGCAAAAGAGGTTGTAGTCAAGGACTTATGCCTCTTGTAAGAGAGAATCCTTGAACAAACAACAACAAATGCATACAAGGAATAACATCAAGTAATAAAGTTCACACCATCCACGAAATAGGAAAAAGTGGATCCTTAGATAAAAATAAGGAAAGATCATTGCCACCCAAGGATAAGGATAATGAGAAGGACTTACACAATCTTCTAGGGAGAGATTTAGACATAGGCAAAATGTACTACATACTCACATGAGTTCATGCAAGCAAGACATTAGTGTATGTAAAATGCTCCTCACAAGAAGTGGGTAGGATAAGAAAGAGAATACACATCTTCTCCCATATCTAGGAAAAGAGAATTCTAAAGAAAAGATGATCAATATTTCCACACTATTACCCCAAAGAGATAACATAGAAAAATTAGGCTATTA
Source organism: Cryptomeria japonica (assembly GCF_030272615.1). Lineage (NCBI taxonomy): Eukaryota > Viridiplantae > Streptophyta > Pinopsida > Cupressales > Cupressaceae > Cryptomeria > Cryptomeria japonica. The sequence goes on from NC_081407.1 coordinate 714,019,030, forward strand.
TGTTGCTTCAAAAATATGATTGCACTTGAAATTGTACCATCATGAATGACAATGAGCCCCCAGTAAATGAGCTACCAATGTCACATAATGATGAGCAACATAATAGCCATTAATGTTATTTAAAGACATGATAGATTGAATAAGGTATTTGAATATGACATGCTAAATGCTCAACTATAAGTGAGATCAAAAACATGTATAAAATGATAAAAATTGAAGAAGAAAAGTCACAAGAAATCTTAGAGCGGGATGAGTGTAATTTATTAGACCCTTATCCCTAGAGGAAAGGACTTTATGATAAATAGGAGATAAAGATTCATAAGTGGATTTAGAAATTTGAGGGGATTCATAAAGAGATTTGTTCATCGCCAAGATTTCCTTATGAGGGGAATGAGAGTTGATAGAAGTAGAAGATGATTTAGTTGAAGTGAGATCATCATCACTACTAAATATAGCATTCACATTGAGAGATGGTCTTTTAGATGCTTTGGTGGGCTTAGAAAGATTATATCCAAGTCCACATGAATATTCATGCATGTTATGTTCTAAAGGAACTTTAATTCCTTGTTCATTTGTGCCACAACCATTTCCACTATAGCCACTCTTAGCCAAAATATGGAAACCACGACCATAACGATTAGCCATTTCAGAAAGAAAAGGTGGTTTTTCATAAGACAAAGAATCAAATTCTTCAGAATTAGAGGTGTGAGGAGAAGAAGTTTGAGAAGCGGCCACAAAATTATTGCTCATAGGTTCAGGTAAGACTGATTGATCTCTAGTTTCTTCCTTCTTTTTAACTTTAAGCTCTCTAGGAGGAACCCTATACTCACCTACAAAGGTGGGATTGAAATCAAGAGATCCCTAATCGTCTTCTGCGAGAACCTTCTCAGGATCAAAAGCCTTTTCATGTGTAGATTCAAGTTGAGAAGAGTCTTCTTCAGGAACTTCAGACTCATCCAAAGAATTTTGATTATCAGAGGGTGATGATTCATCCATAGGTATCTTGTTTAACAAGTCATCACTAGAAGAGGAAGGCTTAGAAGAACTCCCTTTGGAAGTAGATGTTTGCAAACAAGCTTGAAAATTAGTATCACCTATCAAGGTATATGTCTTATTGTTATGAATAAATTTAACTTGTCTATGCAATGTAGAGGGGATAGCTTGCATACTGTGAATCCAAGGTCTCCCTAATAACAAGTTGTATGTTAGATTTCCCGACATAACATGGATAGGAGTAGGCAAAGTAACAGGTCCCACTGTGATGGGTAAGGTGATAATACCTAATGAAGACTTAGCCACATTATCAAAGCCTCGAATGGGACGAGAGTCTGGCTCAATAAGGGATGTATCCACATTCATCTTATGCAATAGATTAATGCTACACACATTAAGGCCATAACCATTATCTATCAGTGTTCATCTTATAGCAGTGTCATTTATGATAACCACAATCATCAAGGGATCATATTGATGTTGAATTTCACTAGTAGGCAACTCATCTTGAGTAAACACAATTTGAGCTTTAGGATTCATCACAGAGTTAACCAAAGACACTATATTACTAGATGTATTAGGTGGAGGAACATTCAAATCTTTCAAGGCATCTTGTAACATTCCATGATGAGCAGAAGAAGTTTGGATCAAATCCCAAAGGGATATCTTAGCAGGGGTAGCTTTAAGTTGTTCTATGAGATCATATTCCTTACCAAGAACTTGTGAAATACGCGGAGCTTGAGGAAGAATGGTTTGGGGAGGAAGAGAAATTGGAGTAACAGGAGGAGGATTAGGTTGCCTATTATTTCTAGTATTATAGGTATGAGCAACCGCATTATAACTCTCTCTAGTCAGTTGCTTAGCATACTCATAAGGGCTCTTAGTAGAATAACCTCCTTGCACAGTAATAATAGGTTTGTTAGGAGTGCAAAAAGAATCATTAGCATAACCACCTTGAACCACTAAGATGGGCTTATTTAAAGGTTGAGAATTTTGAGAAGGACAAGCACCTTGGATAGTGAAGAGAGGTTTGTTAGGTGTTTCATTCACATGTATCAAATTGATTGAGGAAGGTTTAGAGGAATGAACAAAAGTGTTGGAAGAATTATTGATAGTCTTCTCTTGCACTAAAATCTTATCACGAATTAAATCAATTTTAGGAGAGAGACAAGGGGTAGGCATTGATGTTCTAGTAGGCAAAGTAATACTAGGAAAGGTCATATCATCCTCTATCATCAAAGGATCTACATGGGGAATAAACTCTCTAGGAGAAGGATCAACATTATTCTCTAAAGTCTCACTTTTGAGAGAGAAATCTTTGAAAGAGATGTTAACCATCTTGCTTTGAACTAGGGTATCCTTACGAGTAGAACCAAGTTGAGGAGAGGGAGAATAATTGAGATTCAAGGAAGGTGAGAAACTATCAAGGGAGTTTTCAATCTTGATTTCATCCCCTTTGGCTAGGGGTAGAGAATAATCTATACCTTCTTCTAACGGTTCATCCCAAATAGTGAGGTTGTTGAAAGGAATGTTTGAAGTATTGTCAATTTCGAGAGAGGAGATAACATTGTTTATGAATTCCTCATCCTTAGGAGGGAGATCATCCATAGATGTGTTAAACTCATCCTCTTTCCTCAAAATATGTTCAATATGATCTTTAGAGGAGAGAGAATTAAGGAAATTGCTTATTATTTCATCTTCTTTCTCTAAGGGATGCTTATGGGTAAGACAAACTTTAGGAGAAGGGTAAGCATTTATCATTAACTCATCATCTCTAGTGGGAATTTTGTTGGAAAAGGAAATGCCATCACTAGGAAATGTAGGGATAATGTCATCTTCTTGCACAAAAGGATCCTCATGAAGGGAGTGTTTTTTAGGAGGAAGATGAACATATTTCTCCAAAGATTCATGCTTAGGAAGGAGATCTTTGAAAGAAGTGTTCATAACCTCTTGTTGCACTAACATGCCCCCATTGGAAGGACCAACTTTAGGAGAAAATAAGTCAATGTCCATCAATACCTTTTCACTTAGAGAGGCATCATGTAGGGAAGGTGAAGTAACATTAAGAAAGGTTTTTATGATATCATTCTCTTCCTCTAGGATAGCTAAATAGGAAGGGTACATTTTAGGAGAATTGTCAAGATCACTCTTAAAGTCTTCATCCTTAGAGCACAGGAGAATCTCAAAGGGATTGGAAGCAACTCTTTTAGGCACTAAAATGTTGTTATAGATGGGGTGAGGTTCTTTAGGAGAAGGAAAAATTGAAACAAGGGAAGCTAACCCATTATCACATCTATGAAATGAATGCATCATGACAACAATTTCCTCTTTCAAATGATAAGACATGCAAAATAGAAGGAAATGTTTAATTTTAACCAATGCAAGCACTTAGAATGTAGATTTAGAAAATGAAATTTATGATTCAAATGAGTTCCTAAATCAGATTTGAAATTATTGATCCCAATTAAGCTATCCACAAGTTCAACTTTGAATTGAAAAATTTAGGGTTTTAGCAAAAATTTTCTCTAAATTTTTTAATCTTGCAAGAAATTGAAACTTGTAAATACAAATTTGAATTTGAAATAGCATAAACACTCAAATTTGAAAACATAAATTGGAATTAGAGAAGATTGGAGTTCACGTCGGGTTCACCAAAATGTGGAGGAGAAAAAGTGACACTAAGCAAACATGCCCTAATCTCACTTTCAATCACACACTTGTGGAATATGAAAGAGCCTAGAGGTATCACACAATTGGCTACTTCTTTCTGTGGAAGAGAGAGCCATGGGCTACCTATTAGGATTTCTATTCCTTTGTTGCAAATGATAGATAAAATGATGCAAGTTCAACTATTAACCCTAAAGTGTAAGTATGAACTAGTAACAAGATTGCAAGATTGAGATTAAGTGATGAAAAGCTGTAAACACAAGGATAAAAGGAGGATGCAAATGTGTACCCGGAGTTAAAACTTGAGTGAAAATGTTCGGGACGGGGGCGCATGCGCCACTGACCTGATTCTGCACCTGAAACTGTTGTTTTGCAACCTGAAAAGCTGTTAGAAAAATGCTGAAACTGCTGTCTGACAGAAGGACCAGGGCGCCCAGCGCCCCTGTCCTGGCAGGACCAGGGCGCCCCACGCCCCTCTCCTGGTCTTTTTCTCTGCAATTTGGTGTGAAGTTCAGTCTCCGTCTGCTTCCGTCGGATCTGCAACTTGCGGCGTCGTTCGAATCCCGAAACCTGCACTTATATCTGAAAAGGTATGGTGGGCGGCTATATAGGGTTTTGCCTTAGTCAAACCTCTGCTTTGGTGATTTCCACCTCCACGAATAGCCAAGTTGTATTGTAAAAGTAGTGTGTGCAGACCTTGTGTGTGTGCAAGATCCTAAAATGCAAGTAAGCAAACTAGAGCAACCTAGAAAGTAAACCTTAATTGCTTGTAAATGATAATGCAAATGCTCCAAATCAAGATGTAAAGAGATCTAAAGCATGAATACAAGTGATATAATGAGGCTTATGCAAAGACATGAAAACAACATGAAATCATACCCAACCCCAAGGGAGGGGTACAAGCCAATCTTCAGTCGGTGATCCCCTATTGCTCTTCAATGTCTCCAAAGCCCTAAATGGATGAATGAAATTGATGAATGCTTGATGGATGGATGTTGAATGTTGTTGAAGTCTTCAAAGATCTGCTCTTTCGCTGTGTAGAAGGCCCTTGAAACCAAAAATCTGGATCCTTTCAAATGAAGAAAGAGAGCTCTTATATATGAAACCCTGGGTCTTAATTTCAACTTTTGGCCGACCTAGAGATTGAATCTCCCGCCAATTTCTTGGGGTTAAGCTTTATTTTATGATTGGATTGCGCTCCTAAAATTTCAAGAAAAATGTCCAGGACCATGTGCACTCCGGGCGCCATGGTCCTCTTCGCGCGCCATGGTCCTGACAACTTTTCACCAAATTTTCAGGGCCGTCGGATATGATGATTTTAGAGATAATCCCGAAGTTACAGCTGATTTCGAGATGTTTTGACCCCCAAAATCAAGCCCCCAAGTTCAAAATAGGACCTAATTAGGGTTTTTGATTAAATGATGTATTGGAGGAATAAAATGAAAGGGGCACACTTTAATGAAAAGGGTCCAACTTTATGATATGGAAGATGATGAAATAGGACCTTAGACCTAATTAATTTAATTAATTAAGTGCTAAAGGGGAAATGCAATGCAAAATGCAAGATGCGCCAAGGCGGGTGCTAAACTAGGTGTGAAATTGTACCACCCTAGCAAGTGCGTACAATTTACGATGCTACAATAACCATTTATGGTTAAATCCACTTGCACCCATGGTTAGGGACTTTGACTCCTAACTCAACCCTCATGTAACCCATGTGTCTCCTCAACCATTTATTGCTTTGACCATGGTTATCCTCACTAACTCTTGCACAAGAGTTTATACATTGGATAAAAGCATTATTCTTTGAATAATAAATTTATTCACTCAACTCAACATTAACCCTACCTCCCAAGTTAACCCTCAGGTCTTGTCAAGCATTTAATGCTTCTTCCCTCTCCTCTCAACCCATCTCATGTTGACACTTGTCATCCAGGGATTGGGTTGAAAGCCCTCACATGGATCTTAAACCATTCAATCCCGACCCTTGTTGAGATTACTCAATCTTAGCCATCCATTGCTCCATTTTACATATAAATAGAGCTCATTTCTTCATAATCCAAATCTTGAAAACTTGTATGCATTTAACTTATAGCAAATTAGAGAAGAGCATTTAGCATAAATCACTAATATATTGTCATTTTGGACTAAAATCAATCTTAGTTCATTTCATAGCATGTCTAATTAGTTTTTTTTACACTTGCATAACATAGTTAAAGCATTTCAATCTTAAATCTCCATAAGACATCCATAGTGCAAAAAGTTGCTAAGAGCTATACTCATTTGGAACTTGGAGAGGAGAGGAACAAGGGAGGAGGAGCTACAAACATGGTGGAAGACATTTGAAGATGCCTTGTTGCATTTATTTTCATAGTTAAATGCTCTATTGCATTTTTAGTGTCTCTCTTGGTATGCCTGTTTAGAATAATCTTTGGTTGATTAACACTAACAACTCTTTGTTTCTTGTGTTTTTCATGTGTGTGTTGCCTCACCACTGGTTTTTCTAACATTCCTTCATTTTGCAGAGAATCACCACCTATTATATGAATGTCCTTTTTCAAGGGAATGTTGGTGTTGGCTATATCAAAAGCTTGAATGGAATTCGACAACATATGACAACTTTTTGAACTGTATTAAAAGATGGTCGCTAATTAATTTGAAGTCACTATGGGGATCCTTATGGATAACATCACCTTTGGTATTGATTTGGCAGATATGGAAAGAGTGCAACAAAAGAATGTTTGAGGAAAAATAATTAAGCTCAAACAAAGTAATTGAGAGAATTAAAATGGGGATCAATAAATTAGTAAATTCAAAGGCATATAACAAACGGGTCGACTACATAACAAAATAGGATAAGAAAATGCAGACAATATGGAGAATCTTAATCCCCCTCCCATATTCGCATTACTTCAAAACAAAACAATAGGAATAATGCTAAATGATTGGGGCTAAATTTCTAAAGCTAAATGGATGGTGCTAGAGGAAGGTATATTTAAACTAAATTTTGATACAACACCTAAAGGTAATCCTGGTGAAGCCGGATATGGATGTATCATTAGATATTGTAGTGGGAAGATGGTTTTCGGGGTTCATAGCTACCTTGGAATAACAACCAACAATGATGTTGAGGTTACAACCCTAGAAAGAGGACTAAAATATTGCATAGAACTAGATATTACACCATTAGACATTGAAGGCGATTCACAAATTGTAATCAATTCCATAAAAAATGAGAAAATCCCAAATTGGAAACCGAAGACGAAATTGGAAGGAATCTTGGAGTCAATAAAACTTCTCCTACATTACAAAATTGAACGTGTATACTGAGAAACCAATTAAAAGTAGTTGATTTTTTAGCGAATATGGGTGTATCATCGAGAAGTAGAGACGTAAGACTCAATAAGGAATTGCGGGAAGATTTTGCACATATATTGAAGGACAATATGGACAAGATGAGACAAAGAGACAAGATTGGAATTGGCTAATTCAGAGGATAAAAAAATACTAAATGGCGGTTTCCCCATGGTTAATTGAGTGGTTATGTCATTTCATACAATGTCGTGTAGCAGAAATAGATAAGAAGAGGTTTATCATGCGGGAATTGATGGTTACTACTATTATGGTAGTTCCAATGAGGAAGCAAATTTGTCAAAATTCTTTTTACTTTGGATTCTCATTCGATTTGTTTCAAACATGGCAATTGGTAATCCATATTTTCGGCTTCCAAGACAAGAAAGAATTGGCTCGTGATCTTCCCAAGTCAGATTTATCCCTAAAAGAATGATTATATTAGGGTTCCATTGCTATAAGTTTGGGCTTAAACATAGATGATGATACAACAAAATGGGTTATCATTTTGGTCTTGGGTGCATTTGTAGGGAGGAATCGTTGTTTGCCCACTGTCGCAGACTCTTCACCACAAATGATAGCAGGATTGGGGAACATAGCAGGGATTTGGTGAAATGTTGCAGAAGTGATAATCGTCACTGGTGTGACGGTTTCATATATGAATCGGTGTTGTGTCTAATCGTGGACATCATGAACTGCAAAGAACTCTATATCGATTTCATCAGAGTTGAAGATGGGGAAGTCATGGTGAATGCAATCATGAACCTGAATTATTAAGGCTTTGTGAGTGTGCTAGGCATTTATTTTAATATGCCTATTACATTGATGAGGATGGTGAAACTTCTAGCCCTCAATCTCCCACTGTCAGAGAAGCAAGAAAGATGAGGAAGAAGAATTTCATTTACAACAGTTGGGAGGTTTTTTGAATTGCAGTGATAAGCAAAAATTTATGTATTTAAGATTATGCTATGTAATTGGAGCTATCCCCTTTGATAGCACTTATTATATATTTATATATATATATATATATATATATATATATATATATATATATATATATATATATATATATATATATATATATATATATATATATATAACACTACCCAAAAGACATACACATAACACATGGATTTATGTGGACAAAATCTTTTCGGGTAAAAACTCCACTAAGAAAGAGGGCAATTTTGTATTATTCTTCAAAGAGATTATAATACATAAAAAAATTCCAGTCTTTTGACGAATCCAACAAAATTTGTGTACCTATAAAATATCTCATCTTGTCTCCATGTCAACCTCTCAATATATATACTCGTGGGGGCTCAAAACACCGCTATAAAACATTACCATGGATCAAAAAAGGGTTCCAAAATACCATTATAAAAATCCATAAAACCCCTGCATGTAAAACATTGTCTCTTACATGACATTATACCATCTTAAAAGGGTTGTCCTAAGAATCCCCCCAAAATAGGAGATACTCTTGCATGCATCATAGACTATCAATAACTTATGTAGGGTAATTAATTATCACATCTAAAATGATCTTCCCTATTTTAAGCCTTTACATTTGTCATAGAATATATCATACCATCCTTAAAAATACAATTTTCATGTTAGACCACTTCATGGGCATCTTTTGACAAGTAATAATTTTTTTCAAGACATTAACCTGTGGCAAAAGTGTCAACTAAAGAAACACGTGCCCTTTTTCATGGAGCACAAATATTTAGTAGAATAAATGTCAAATAACCATGGGAAAATATAAAATAATAAATACTTTTGAGATTGCTAAAGTTGAGACACCTTAATTTCCAACATAGATGGTCCTGATGAGTCTAAGTCTCTAGCCATAACACATGCTTATCCCTTATGGATAGATGCCTACTTCATATGATTGGATACTTTTCTTGAATTAGGCAAATGCATGTCCTATACAAATAGAAGTACTTGAGTATACAAATTAATAATATATGTCAATTCATATGGGAAAATACATATCCTATATGGATATATACCTATTCCATTTGGATGGATGGTTATCCTATATGGACAAAAGATAATTGAGCATATAATTGAAAGAATATCTAATAACTTAATAAAGTTAAAAAAAGGAGAAATTTTTTGAAGTACAACTTGAGGATTTCTACAAAATGATAAAGATAAAGAAGAAACTATTGAGGTTTACACATGGAATTCCCTATTTAGTAGCCAAGTTAATGTTGGCACTTTCTAAAATTTGTACCATCTCAAGAATCTAATCATAGATTCAATGGAGCATTCACTCCATGGTCAACATCTTAAGCATTACTTTAAACTAATGATGTATTGCCTCGTACAAAATTTATTTTGTGTGTGTTAAATATATTAATGCAATCATGACCCTTATTGGTCACGATGAAATGTAATATTCTTGGTCCCCTATTTTTATTCTCTTTTTTGGTCTACTACCATATATCTAACTTTCATTGTGTTTGTAAGAAACACATGTCCCCAACTAGAGCCAATGTTAGGACTCGATTTGATAATACAAAAGTTTGCTAGAGTCTCATCCCATTTGTGCATTTATACCTCATTTTACCCATCACACATAACCACTTTGAGAGAATTCCAAATGAGTCCACCTTAGTCAAATTTGCATAAGTGTTGTTTTCCTTCATCTCCCATATGCCTTTTATGTGTTTTAAGTTACAAAAATTAGAAAAAAATATAATACCAAAAGTGCTTTGGTTGATTTTAGTGTTTTTGTGAGTTTGTGGAGTTTTTATGGATTAATGGTCACTTCTTTCTAGTATAGTATTTGGTTCCAATGTCTAGTCCTACATTAAATTTCTCCAAGGATTATCATGGCCCCTTCCTCCTTTCATTCTCCTTCATTTCCTCATTTTTTTAGGAGTTTGATGTTCATCTAGATATTTATATCTATCTTAATATCTCATCATTGTACCCAGTTGCACATTTTTCCTCACGTGTTCACATTTCCCTACTCTATATATTTGTAGAATCTTGGTGTTGGTCTTTAATTTCACTTTTTTTCCGCATGTCTAGACCATCCTTCATTTCTCACATCCCTACACCCGTAATTTCTTGTCCTTTGAAATTTTTTGGAGTGGAATTGGACATCTTCCTCTTGCCTTCTTTTTCCTTTGATTCCCTTGTCTAAATTCACACTATTTTCTTACACCTTATTTCATTAATTACATCCACTTGTAGAGTTCTTTTGGACAAATAGACTTTTTCCCTTGTATCCTTTTCCCACATCCAATCCCTCATAAAATCCTACACATCCCATTTCCCCCTTTTTTCCCCATAATCCCATCTCATCCTTTCTTATAGACATTTAGTGGACTTATATAATTGCATACCAATGTCATATCCTAATAGATATATTTACACATTAAAATCACACAATGGTTCCTAATGGCTTTTTTTTTCACTCATTTATTCTTTTGTAGAGTTCAAGTTGACTTTCAGACGTCTAGTTCTTAACTTGGTCACCTTGTTTTGTTGTGTAGTCCCCCATATTTTCTTTGCATTTCTCCATAGTGCCTCATATGCTTGTTTCACCCTTGTTGTGGAGTTTCATTGAAATTTACTACTTCCATTTCCCATCTAGTTCTAACCTTTGGTCTTGAATCAAAACCCCACGTATCTTGTTCTCACATCATTTTTTTCTTTGAACTTCTAAAATTATTTCATATTGCTCCTTGAACTTATTGTATCTTCCTAAAAATATCATTAAGGCATGATGTGATTCTTGCAACTACAAATTGGTATTTCCTACTTGAAAAATCCTTCTTCATTGTAAGTGTGTGAATAGAAGATTAGAACCAATGGAGGATGATGAAGAACACCATATTTTTGTTAATTTTTGGATTGAGCTTTAGCTTCCAATGGTCCTTGCACTTTCTCCAAGCAACCCTTTTGATATATTTTATGGAATTTTGACTTGTTTTACATACCACATTAATGATATCAAAATATTAGTTAAACTCCCACAAGGAATCAACTACCAAACATAATGCTCTGAATATTAGTTTATTTTCTAAAACAATGGTTGGTCATTTTCCCATTTCCCATGAGTGCAAGCATTAAGCATCTTCTAGGGTTTCAAATATTGCAAGTCTAATCGTTTATTGTGTAGCTCATTTAACAAATCAAAAGAGGTGGTCGATGTTTGTGGATGTTTGTAATTGAATTTCTTCATGGTTATTTGTAGATCTTCAAGAAAATTACCAAGTGATAGATTGCGACAACATTTTAGCTTAGGGTTTTCTCTTACCACATTTGCTAATGTGATTGTGATGTAAATTTTATGATACCACAATATTTTAAGTCATAACATTTATAATGGTAATTTTTATATTGCCTATAAATTTTTAAGTTTTGAGGAGAGATTATTCATCATGTCCAGTGACTTTTTTCATCTCTTTCTTATAGTCAAATATGACTTTGTAACCCACTATAAGGTATCAATCTTAGAAATAATGATCCTCCATAGACTTAAAAAAAACATCTTTAAGTAGTAGTTTATAAGTAGGAAGTTTGTTTGTTTTTATTTTATGGTTCAAAATTATTCATAAGGAAACATCTCCAATGAGCTTCAAGAGATTTTAACCTTCTACAAAATCATGTCTTGCATGTTTTCATTAGATTAATATAGGTTACTTATGTAATAGGTTAATAATTGTCTAGTGACAACTTTTGGGGCTAGATATAGATGGAACAAGTTATTGCTCAAGCTTGTCTATTTATCTATCTATCTATAGATTTAGTCATAATTAATCCTATCAAGGATACCTCTATGAATACCCTTCTTAGTTGAGTTGAACCACAATGAAGGAGATATTATTCACTCTAAAAAATAATCCTATTATCACTCACACTTTTTTGATGGGTTGATCTCTCCACCCTTCGACCTTTTGCTAGTCTTAAAGTGGATTGATACCTCTATACCTCTGAGTAGCAATACTAGGATCCAACATGATTATTGAGGGGAAATGATAATTAAATTAGCCTAAATAAATAAAGCACGTGATCATTTCTACGTGTATACTATGAAATTAAAAATTAAAAATATTTTAAAAACAAACAAAGATAAAACCACATAAAACCATAGTTCTACAATGAAATCCACCATACACCAATGAAGAACATAAAAAAATGTAAAACACAAAATATTAAAAGATTATACCATTCACATCCTCCTTAGGGTTTGATCTCCATTGTTTCCTATCTCCATTTATCTTGCTTGATATTGTTGCTCTTAGATTTTATGTGTGCACAAGAGCTCAACAAAGAACAAATTGTGGTTGTGTAGATGCTTGAGTGATTGATCACTTATTAGCATTAGGATTCACATCAGCATTTGGATTAGGGATTGATAAGGATGAAATGATCCTCTTATATAGAGAGTACCCTAGAAATGGAGGAATAGGATTAAGAGGCAGGGGGGGTAAATGGTCAGCTTGGATTGAAGGGTAGGTATAGAAAATAGGAAAATATTAGAAATGTGGTTAAAGGTAAATTAAGAGATGAATGACAAGTGTCATGGAGGGAAAAAGCTAATGAATAAGTTAAATAAATAAAGATCTATTTAATTAACAGAAGAAGTGGGGCCAATTAAATAAATAAAATATTTATTTAAATAGGGAAAGACTAGAAGAAGATAAGTGAATTAATTAAATAAATAAAATAACTATTTAATTAATAGAAGGCTTAGGAAAAAATAATTAAATATATAAAATATTTATTTAATTAGGCTAGGACAATTTTAGGTGTCTACATTTTGCCCCTCTTTAAGACAATGCAATGTTATTGCATTGTTTCAAAGAAGATACAATTAACTGACACAACATTTGCCCCAGTATGAGAGTTGTATGCCCCCCTCAAGAGATTAGGTGATTTTTTTTCAAAAAATTCGGACAATCTCTCGAAGAGAAAAAGGTTGGAAAAAGGCTAAGCAGGATGAAAAGAAGATGAAATAAAGGCAAAATAGGTTGTCACTGTGACAAAAAGGAATGGACAATTGGATAAGCCATTGGATTAATGAAATCCAATGAGTTCCCTAGTAGGATAGATTGCAAAGTAGATATTGGATAAGTCACTGGATTGATGAAATCCGACGAGTGCCCTAGCAGGATAGATTGTAAAGTAGATATTGAATAAGCCATCAGATCGACGAAATTCAATGAGTGCCCTAGCAGGATAAATTGCAAAGTGACTTATGAAGCTAATAAAGTTGATGAAGCCGCAAGATAGGGTAAAAAGTTGATAAAGCTTGATGTAAGTTGATAAAGCTAATAGAGTAGATGTTGGTGTGATTGTGTTTTCTTGCATGTTAATCCCAAGGAGGGGTTCCATCACCAAGGATAGGAGGTTGTACCATCATCAGGAGCTCAAATTCCACCAAGGCCTACTAGCTTCGAGGGAGGCAATTCAACATAGCCCTCTCGAGTCCATGTTGTATCAGTTTTTTGTTTTTTGTTTTTTTTTACATTTTTTTTTGTATTTTTTTGTTAGGATTCTTTGAAAAGCTATGTATAAAACCTGTGAAGGTGCATGTTTTTGATAGGATCATCCAATGGTTTTCCTTCTACTATTGATAATTGATATGCACTTGAGCCATAAATTGTTGCGATGATATAAGGCCCAAGCCAATTTGGTTTAAATTTGCCCCTTTTCTCCCCGTCCTGCTAATTTTTGGGGTTTTCTCTTAGGACCAAGTCTCCTACCTCAAATGTGTGAGGTTTCACTCTATACTTATAATTGTAACTCATACCTTGTTGATACATTTTCAGATGATTTGAATGCAATTTGTCAATGCTCATCTAACAATTCCAAATCTTTCAAGTGGGAGACCATGTAGTCTTCATCACTGATCAGACCGTGTAAGGAGACTTGTTCTTTGACATAATGATATGTTGCTCCATTTATTGTCTTCCTTGATGAAGGAACTAAGGTAGAATTACTAATGCATGAACTGCATTGGCTCATATGCATGTCACCTAAAGAAGTTTGGGCATCCTTGAGAACAAATCCCCTCAAGAAAGTTCCATTAAAGGTCCATTGATGTGATATACCACCAAGGGAGATGGATGTATGGAATACATTCTTGTGAGGTGAAGGCTTATAAGTGTGGGAAGAAGTGAAAGTAGGATGAATTGATGGAGACTTATGATCAACAAGTATGCCTTTTGACTTATAACATTTGAAATTTATGCCCCCGATTAGTTTGGTATTAGGGAAGATCAATTATTGTTCTTTTTTCTTCATAGTATTTTTATCCTTGACTATAATTTTTGTAGAGTCCAATAGATTTTAATTTTAATATGGACTAAAGGACTTATCTTTATTTTTGACTTTTACTTTTTTCTTTTCAAAGCTTGATTTTTGATCCCCAATAAGTAAGGGGTTTTGTCATTCTTGTTGATCCAAGTCTAGGAGAGGATTGGAAATGGAATGATTGGATGAAATGGTAAGGATATATGAGTTCTCAAAAGGGATAGAAATATATTCAATATATTCTTTGTTGGAACCACTCTTAGGACTATTGATATCAAGAGCTGCTTGCACCACTATAGAATATTTGCATTTAGACTTTGTAGCCACAAAACTAGGTCATTCATACCCAATTCCTTGACATTGCAAATTGTTTTGCAGATTGTAAGAGCTCTATTGTTCCTTGCTTGTGTACACCAATATTTGTTCCTTGATGGCCCATAATTTGTAACTTGGGCTTGTGCTCACCAATCTCATACTTGATATCTTCCTCTATGACACTATTATTCACAGTGCCCTAATCTTGTCAACCAGATGTCTTAGAAGATAGTGGGAGTTGATCAACATGAAATATATACTCACCACATCCCATGTACTTAACCTTTCTTTTGGCCTTGAGCTCATTTTGCATGGATGTGGAAGCTTTTAGTGATTTTGGATCAATATATGTTGAAGACGAACTAGCTTCTTGATTTATGGGGACTACTGTTTTAGGTCTTGGTTGAAGATTATTATAATACATGTATGGGTTTGGATCACCTTTAATTATAACTTTGGTTCGATCATGTCGGAACTTGATGCATTGATGGTAAGTCAAAGGCATTGCTCTCATTGCATGTATCCATGGTCGTCCTAAAAGTATATTGTATGTGAAATCAAGATCAAGGACTTGGCAAACCACATCCTTTGTTATTGGCCCAACTCTTCGAGGTAGAGTGGTTGTTCCCTTAGAGGAGCATTCTTCATCATCATATGCCTTTATGGTGATCTTCTTACTAGAATCCACAACATTTTCAGAGAATCCCAATGTTAAGATAGTTTTCAATGTACAAATATTGAGGCTTGCTCCTCCAACTATCAAGACTCATTTTATATTGTGTTTATGGATGAAGGATTCAATGTGGAGTGGTGCATTATGTGGTTGTTGTGGAGATGTGTCATCTAATTTTGTCAGTGTAAAGTAACTTTCCCCCTTTGATTAGTGACATTTCCTTTAATGGTTAGGGTGGACACATGGTTGTTTAGTTTTAAAATATGGTTTACGGTGTAATTGTAGGCCACATTGGTATAATTGGCATTATTGTTTGTCTTTGGGGTCTTTCCCTTATCATGGTTTGGGAATGGTTCCTTGAACATCGCATGCTCTTCATTTGTAAGTATGACCATCAACCTCTATTTCACCATCGTTAATAAGATCTTGAACGAGATTCTTCAATTTGTGACAATTACTAGTCTTATGGCCCTTGCTCTTATGGTATTCACAAAATTCATTATCATTCCACCATGAGGAATTTACCCTTGGTTCAAATGGTTGATTATTTGGTAATGTGATGAGTTTGTTGGCAACCAAGTTTTTCAATGCACTTTCAATTGGTTCTCCCAAAGGTGTATATTCCCTTGGGGGTCTTGGTGCTCTTTGTATGTTTACTTGATTGGCGAACTAGCACCAGAGAAAGTTATCTTTGGCTTGACCATATTGGAATCCATAGCCCCATCACTAACGATATTCTTGTTATTGTTCCAAAATTGGGGTTTTTCTTTCCCATTAGGGTCATCTTTCTTCTCTTTAAATATCTTGATAGTGCCTTCCTCAATGAGGACCTTCTCAACTGATAGACCTTTTTCAATAACTTCCTTGAAGGTAGACAAACATTCCATTCAAAGTTCATATCTAATTTCTTTGTTCGCATTTTGGGTAAACATCTTAACCATTTGCTTTTATGGAATCTGACAAGGGCAACGACTAGCCAAACTTCTCCAACGTTGTAAAAATTATGCAAAAGATTCTCCATTTTTCTGCTTTGTGTTACATAACGTGGTCACTGATACCTCACTTTTGATGTTGTATAAAGGCCTCTGCCAATTAATCCAATGACTTGATCCTAGATAGAAGTTGTGAAAACCATTCCATGGCTTGTCCACCTAAACTTTGTGGAAATAATCTCATCAAGTAGGAATCTTCTTTTGCTACCTCTATGCAAGCTGTAAATAATTATCTAATGTGTGCCTTGGGATATCCTTTTCCTCTATACTTGTCAAACTTTGGTACCATGAATTCGGGAGGAAAAAGAGGCATTGGTATGCTTCTATCATATTGATAGGGACATATTTCATGAATTGTGTATTCCTTTGTTGGTGTTTGCATACTTGCTAGATTTGTTGTTGCAAATCACTGCTAGGTGGTGCTTTGTCTCTTTGAGGTATTCCTATGCCTGAGCCACCGGGAGGAGAAGGAGGAATGTAGTGGATATGAGGATAATATTGATCATATATATGCTCATATGTGGAGGAATGTAGTTATTGTATGGGCGACTTGGTACGATGTGATGATAAGGAGCATTACGCCTAGGGCGATTGCATGTATCATGGCCATGGGCATAATTTGGTATTGTAAGAATGATCTTGAGTATTGCCACCAAATCTAACTCGTGGTCTTCTTGTGTAGGTATTATCATGATCATGGGTATTCTCTTGCTATTAAGTATAAGAATTGAGTATTCCTTTGGCATTGGAATGTATGGGCACGAGGTTGTTCATGAGTGTTTCTAGCATCATTGGTATAAGGATGAGTATAAGTCACTTTGGGTTTTTGAAACAAGGATGAGGGCAACTCAGGCATGGCACGCTCACATCTATTACCACCATCATTTACACTAGTTTGATTGGGATCCTCTTCCAAAATTTGTATCACATTAAAGTCATGGGGTGGTCTTACACCACTTTGAATTAACATGTGTAAAAAGTGTTGATTGTCTCTTCTCATAGTCATTTCAACCAATGTACTAAATTTCTCATCGGACATGATGTCTTGAATTTCTATGTTAGTAAAGGACTCATTATCAAATTCTTGTGCATTACTGTGATTTTCAAAGGATCGTGAGTTGTAAAATTCTTCCTCATCAAACTCATATGTTTCCATTTTTAGATATCTTTGAGCCTCTTCATCTTTTCTTCTAGACCTTTGTGAATGAGTCTCAACCATGAAAGACCTTGGCCTAAGATGGAGTATGGAAGCAAATGAAGATTATGGTAGATAAAGAGGGCTGTGAGATGGAAAATGAATCTAGGGTTGTCTTGCAATGTCCCAAAATATTGTTCCAAGATAATGTAATGATCTAAGCAAGGTGTGGCTTCCTAGGAGATGATAAATTACCGATGAGGTAAGTTGACCTTAACTAGAGATGTCCAAATAGTACCCAAGATAAAAAAGCTAATATGAGAACCACCCAGAGATGTATGTGATGTGTTTGCAAGATAAGATAGGGACTACCAAATGTGAATAAAAGGATTAAAAAATGTGAATAGAAGGATTGAAAAATGCGAATAGAAGGATTGAAAATGAGGTTTTACAATGTTTGAAAGTGAATGAAAACTTGTGACCAAATGATGGTTGACCTAAATGGAAACTTATGGAATTAGCCTTAGAAGCTCTTATAATCTCAGAAACATAGACATTGTCTAAATTCACAGATGTGTCAGAATGTCTCTTATACATAATTTTAGAGTCAAAATACATAGTTCCAAAGTTGCAATGTAATTCTCAGTTATGTCCAAAATTTGAAGTTGATGATAAGTGACCAGATCTCAATGTTTGATCTTTCTTTTGTGGCAAGAAAACACAACAAAAAAGAAGACACAATGTTTGAAGGTGTCGTTGTCCAAAATATAAGCATAATGTGTATGCTTTGCAGACCAAAATAACCCAATTTCCACATATCTCAACACAATCGAAAACACTTGAAAGCGTGCACAACCTAGGCTTGGAAAGAGGATACTGCTTACTTAGTCCCCACTCAGATTTCTCCAAATACTGAAAGAAGGCAGACATAAATAGATTTGGTGTCACTAGCTACCCCTTGCATGACACTCGATTCTCGGGCACACCAAAATTTCACACCTCGAAGATCTGAAGATCTTATGAACTGAGGGGTATCTATCTCAACAATTAGTACAATGTGGGGCAGCTTCGAAGATCTGACCTCCTACACCATCAAGTAAAAGGGTTTTTGGGCCACTAAAAACAATGGTGTCTAATCAATGTTTCAGGGTATGTTGGTGGCTATACATGTGATGGTTCACTCAAGTAAGAGGTCTCCCAACCCTTTCAAGTTGTACACATCAATATGATACTGGAGGAGACATTCATCAGTATAACACATCGACACTAAGTGATAAGTGACTTTCTTCAAAAACCACAATTATTTATATAATAGACAAAAATAAAGTACCACTTGGGTCATTCCCTCTCACAAGACATGAGGCAGGCCCTTTGAATACAATAACAATTTCTCTTACACCCAAGATCCAATGGAAGGTGAGAGGAGAGGATAATTTTGTTATTATCTCAGGGTTCTAAATAAAAACGTGTCAAAAGCACAAGACACTTCAAAGAAAGTTCATTTACCCTTCAACAAATAAATAAAATGATCAATGAAAACCATGCGAGCCTAATTAAACTAAAAAAAGACAAACACACATCTAAATTATCCCCGCAAGCCAATGATTAGTAATTTCAATGATTACTCCAACTTTCAAGGAAACTTGTTAGGTTAATTTTACAAATCCCAAAATGAAATGGGAAAAGGGGCCTTCGACAAAATGATAGAAACAACTACACCACTTTGTTAGGCCATAAGGGTTAGGACAAAAGCAAAATCAAATATGAAGTTTAACCCTAACTTTTAAAGATTTGACTCTTCACAAATTATTTTGCATCAAAATTAAAAGAACAAAGAATAGACCTTTGTGAATTGTGAGATCTTTGTAGAAATATAAGAAAATCTAAAAATTTTGCTAATTTACTCTCAAAATTATTTTCTTATGAAAAAACATAAAAAAATCATAAATAATTCAAAACTGATTCCAAAAATCTGATTTTTGGACTGAGCACTCTTGATACCATTTCGAACAGGAAAAAAAAAACTGTGCAAAAATTCCTAGCCATTTGTGAGATATGATCAAATCATTGCAAAACCCTAATTTTTAAAGATCCAATTTTTCTCAAAATATTTTGTATCAAAATTAAAAGAACAAAAAATAGCCCCCTCTAGAATTTTGAGATCTTTTTAGAAATATAATAAAATCTAAAAAATTCACTAATATACTCCCAATTTTTTTTTTAATATAAAACATAAAAAAATCATAAATAATTCAAAACTAATCCAAAAAATCTAAATTTTAGACTAAGCATTCTTGATACCATTTCCAACCTACAAAAAAAAATTATGCAAAAATTCGTAGTCATTTATGAGATATGATCAAATCATTGCAAAACCCTAATCTTGTGTCCAAAACCCTAGCTACACAAAGTTAGTCTCAGTTTTTTTTAGAAATCAACAATATAGGGTTCGAAAAACTCGCAAAAACACAAATCTAATAGAAATCCATGTCCCACCAGCTGTGCCAAAATGTATATGGTAAAATTGAGAACTCAAATTACTGTAAAACCAAACAAAGATCCAACCACATAAAACCCCAGTTCTACAATGAAAGCGACCATACACCAATGAAGAACCTAAAAACATGCAAAACACAAAATATTAAAAGATTATACCATTCACATGCTCCCAAGGGTTTGATTTCTGTTGTTTTCTATCTCCATTCATCTTGATTGATATGGTTGCTCTCAGGTTTTATGTGTGCACAAGAGCTCAATAAAGAACAAATTGTGGTTGTGTAGACGCTTGAGTGATTGATCGCTCATTAGCATTAAGATTCACATTAGGATTATGATTCACATTAGCATTAGGATTAGGGATTGTTAAGGATGAAAGGATCCTCTTATATAGAGAGTACCCTAGAAATGTAGGAATAAGATTAAGAGGTAGAGGGATAAATGGCCAGTTAGGATTGAAGGGTAGGTATAGAAAATAGGAAAATATTAGAGAGGTGGTTAAAGGTAAATTAAGAGATGAATTTGACAAGTGTCATGGAAGGAAAAAGCTAATGAATTAATTAAATAAATATCTATTTAATTAATAAAAGAAGTGGGGCCAATTAAATATTAATTTTGGGGAAAGGATGATTTAAATAAATTAAAAAATTATTTAAACAGGGAAATACTAGAAGAAGATAAGTGAATTAATTAAATAAATAAAAATATATTTAATTAACATAAGGCTTGGGACAAAAAAATTAAATAAATAAAAAACTTATTTAATTAGGCTGGGACAATTTTAGGTGTCTACACTATGTCACACAATTTTTTAAGGTTTTTAAAATGGACTATTAAGCATGTTCAATTGCTTTTATTGTCTTATTTTTTCTAGTAAAATATGACTTTGTAACCCAATATAAGGCATCGATCTTAGAAATAATGATCTTGCATGGCCCTGAATTAAAAAACATCTTTAACTAGTAGTGTAGGGGTAGGAAGTAGTTTGTGTGTATTTTGTGATTTAGTGTCAATCCTATTTAAATATCTCCTATGAGATTCAAGAGTTTTTATCCTTAAAGAATCATGTCTCACATGTTTTTATTAGCTTAATAAAGTTTATATGCATAGTCGATTAGTATTTGTTCCAATGACAACTTTTGGGCTAGATATATATTGAGTACTATTGCAAGTTTACCTATTATGATTAATCCTATTAAATATACCTCTAGGAATACCCTCCTAGTCTAGATAAGCCCACGATGAAGGAGATATTATTCACTCCCAATAATTGACCTATTACTACTCACTCTTTTTTGATGAGTTAACCTATCCACCCTTCAAGAATGTCATTTTCTTAGCCTTGAAGTGAACTGATCCATCTATAAGTATTATCAGTGGTTTTGGGACCCAACAAAGACATCAAGGGAAAATGATAATTGAATTAGGCCAAATAAATAAAGCATGTAGTTATAAATTTGTGGGTGGTGGCAGGAGAGTTGACAAAGAAAGTGGACATCATTTAAATTTAAATGGATTGAGGTGAGAGAAATAGAGAAAACTATTGGGAAAGGGAAGAAGGAGACAATATAAGGCATTGTTCTTAGAAATATCGATCCTACATGAACTTAAAATGGAAAACATCTTTAAATAGTAGTTTAGGAGTAGGGAATCATGATTTAGTATTTTTTCCATGGAAAATATATTTAGTGAGCTTTAAGAGTTTTTATCCTTAGAGAATCATGTCTTGCATGTTTTTATCAACTTAATAAAGGTTATATGTGCAATCAATTAATCTTTTGTCTAGTGACAACTTCGGGGACTAGATGTACATTCAATATGACTACATGTTTGTTTATTTAGCTATTTCAATCATGATTAATCGTATTAAGGATGCCCCCATGAATACACTTTTGGGTCTAGTTAAGCCTCTGGTGAAGGAGATATTATTAAAATTTATATGGAGTGAGATAAGGGAAACATTGGAAACCATTGGGAAAGGGAAGAGGGAGACAAGTGGTATGTGGGGAGAGGTAAGACAATGTAGAAGATAAGGGTCGTGAATCCAAAAGGTGGAAGGAAATCATAATGTGAGTAAGAAGTGAATATATGAGTGAGAAAAAAAGAAGAGAAGTTTAAAATATAGAACTAAGTTATTTATAATATAAGTGGTAGGATGCGTATGAAGAAGGCTGGTTGTAAAAGGAAAATGAACTAGCAAAAAATGGAAGGATAACGAAGGAACACAATTAGAAAATAATGTGGTAGTAACATGTAGATATGAGTGTAGGTATGCATAGGGGTGTGAGTTTAGGTGGGATATGAATGGGAAGGAAGCAAGATGCTTAATCAAAGTGAAGGGTAATCCCATAATATTGGGTTACAAACTTGGGACATCACATTTTGAACTCAGATGAAGGGCATAAGTTAAAAACACCTTCAAGTTTGAAGGTACATCATCAAGTACCTTCATTCGAAGGTAGTTTCCAAAAATGTAAAAAAGTTTATTAATTTTATGGAAATTCCAAAAAAGGAATAAAAAGAGACCTTCAAATGAAGGTCCTTTTTCCATTTTTGGAAATTAATTTTGTTCAAAGTTTTTAATTTTTTTTTTTTGGCATGCAATACCTTCTTTTAAGCGAAGGTATTTAAATACCTTCAAATGAAGGTACTTTTTCTCGAAGGCCCTTGACTATGCCTCCTTCCCATCCCTCTTTAATTTTCTTCATAAATTTGACTTTCAAAGGCCGGGTTGGAAATGAAAATGGAATGATGATGACAAACCAATTTACAAATTGTAGCCCTCGAGATGAGCTTTCGAACAAGTATAATATTAATATATTTGGTTTTATTATAAATTTATTTTTATGTTTTACTAAACATATGGTTTTCATAGAACATCAAGTTCTCTATTCTAACCATGTGAAAAAATAATAAATTAGTGAAAAAAATTAGAAAAATATCTATGCATTAGGTATTGTTGTCCTTGTTCCAACAATTTTTTTTTTTGAATTTCGATACATACAAAGCAAGTTATGCGTGACATCGTACACCTATGTCTAAATTATAATTAGTTTGACTTCAAAACTTAATTATAAAAATATTCAATAAAATATTATAAAACCAAATGCAAGTGTTAGATATTGGTGTTACAAATATAGATTCAAAAAAATCTTAAATTAATCCCTTGTAAAAAATGTTATGTGCAACATCATAAATGTCAATTTTTAAAAAAGTTTTTTTTTTTTGATCGATAATCTGTTTAAGATTTATATTGCTTGAAAGGAAAGTACACATGCCTTAAGTTTCTCAACAACATTCCACAAAATGGGGTCTCGCCCCTACAATAGCAAAAAGAACCCGAGAGACAAACACCACACCTACAAAGCCTACCATACCAGATACATTCCTTACAACTATACCTCCCCACCCAAAAAACCGACAACCCACAAGAGACCATCCTATCAGAACCAACCAAGGGATTTCTCCCTGGAGAAGTTGATAATGCCCTGACTGAGACTTGCCTCGTGTAGCTCCATCTCGACACCTGTCATGGTTCCCGGTCGTCTGCCTTGAAGCATACTGTGATCCACCACCTTCGTATTCTTTCACGAGATTTGGTGACGCACCAGCGGCCGCCCATCTTCGCCAATTGGAGCCTGCGACTTCATCAGGGTCTGCTTGCCACACATTTTCGCTCTCTCCACCAGTCCCAACTCCCGCAGAAATTCCACAATTTACCGCCACCCATTCCTTGCATCCTCCATTTGTGATTCCACTGAATGAGAAACCGACCACACCACTAGAGGCTACACTGCTTCCATTCCCTCACCTAAACACCGCCACGACCCTTGCTCCATTCTCAGACCCTTGCCAATCTTTGCTCGAGCCACCACCTCCGCCAGGACACCCGACCATTTTGGTCTCAGTACTAGGGATGCCACTCGCATCACCTCCTCCTTTGAACCTCCCACCATCACGGTCAGAGCTACGAACATGGACGAAACATCCAAATTTGTTTGTGGGTGACAGTCAGTGTCCAAGAATTCTTCCCCAAACATCAGGCGAACAACCCTCCAGAAAACTTCCTCATCTACCCTAAAAACATTCAACAGGCGGTTGCTTGAGATTGTGCCTCGAAATGCAGGAATTTGGCTCTTTGTAAACAATAAAAAGTTGGCTTCCATCCTTCCCCGAACTCACAGCCAAAACCAGCGCTAACAATAGCCAAAACAATCCTCTACACAATGCCAAAAAAAGGGAAACGAGGGCTTAAAATAACAATCCACAGCCACTCCAAAAATTAATTTCTTCGCACGCACCACCTCATACCATGCCTCATCAGTAAAACAAAACTCCAAACACTGACATCATTGCACCTGCGTCGCCATTACAACTTGCTGCCAGTTTGATGAACACAAACCACATGAGCCATCCCCACCCCTCCATCATGCGTATCTAAAACGGATCACGCAAGTCTCAACACCACGTCTCGGGTTCCCCTTTCAAACATTAAGCACCTTCATCCAAAATATAAGGGACTCAAATCCCTTAGGTCTTCAAAGAAATTAAAATGATCAGCCAAGGAACCATTTGCACCTACATTCGAAAGCCTATCAGCCTCAACATTCGCTTCTCTGAGAACATGCGATACCTTAAAATCCTCAAACCCACTCAGAAGGTTATTCATCCTTTTGATAAGTTTATCTAGGTGCCAAGCCTCAATCCGTCCCATAGCAATACCATTCACCACTATCTGGGAGTCCCCTTCAAGATGGAGTTTTTTCACCTCCAATTTCTTCGCCAAAAGAATTGCTTCAATTGCCGCCTGACACTCAACTTCGTTGTTAGTGCCATCCACCAATCTCTTTGCTCCAACAACAAGAATACTACCATTCTCATCATGAGCTATAACCCCTGCCCCAGAGATCCCGAGATTCCCCCTTGATGCCCCATCAAAGTTGATCTTGGTCCATCCCTTATCTGGCAGAATCCACTCCTGGCTTTTATTGCCCACCTAGGAGGATAAACCCTCAAAAGCCCATTAGCAAGCCAATTTTAAAAAATGTTGTTTACTATTAAAAACTATTTATTAAAAGTAGATTGAAAAAAATTTATAATTTAATTCCTTTTTTTTTAAAATACATTTGGAATCTACAAACAAAATCTTACAAATCATTGGTTTGCATCATCTTCAAATTCCTAATGGTCTAGCCACTATAGGTGTCAAAAAGTGAATATTTAATTCAAAATGTTGATTGCAAAGTCAAGTTTGGCTAAGAAGTGCAACCCATTATTGTGGGATCACCTTGATTGTATGAAGATATGTGCGGGGAGTGGAAGAAGACATAGAAATGGGAAGGTTGGAACATTGAGTGGGAATAACAAGTAGCACAAAGGGGAATTTGGGAAGTAGTTAGTAGGTTATAGGTTTGAGAATTAGGACACTCTATATAGAACCTTAAGTGTTAAAAAATAAAATAATTAAGTAGGAAAGCCTGAGGAAGCCCTAACTAACACAAGTGGAAGACGAGGGTGTTGAGCATGGTGAAATGTAAAGAGGTGTAAATAGAAGAGATATGAGAATGTAAAGTAGAGGAGAACAATATTTTTGAAGTTGAAAGTATAGTAGATTAAAAAAAGAGGGTTGTGGAGTTGAAGGGAGGTAGTGTTGGCAACTTTGGAGAAGGAATAACTCTCTAAGCATGACCCCTAGACTAAATCCAAGTAGAAGGATTTTGACAGAATGTTTGATATGTAAGGTTCACTAAATGTAACTACAATTATATCTAAATGTGTTACTTTTAATTACTAACATTATATTTTTTCATACAAATTTTGATGTCAATCATTAAAACATATTTTAGATAAACAAATAAAAATTGAGTTTGTTCATGTTCATTTCAAGCTTGAAATAGAAGTACAAAATAATGTGTTTGACTCAAAGGTTACATAAGTTGCGAATGATTGAGAAAAAAGAAGACAAGGTGTTGATGTCGGTAGACTATGATTCTATACCTTTATTTTTGTGACACTTTGTGCTAGGATACAACTGTGCATCACTATGTTTATTTAGATGTGGTAGTGTCCCTTACATGCTTTAGTATCCTTTGTTGTACTCTATTCTTCTTTGTATCCCTTAGATTCTTCTATGCTCCAGTGTCACAAATTTTGGAGCCACATCCCAACCTACAACTAAAGGGGAAAGGGGACACCTAAAGGTTGTTTCTAGGACGTGCTTTCGTTAGATTCAAGATTGATTCAATGATTTGGATTTTATTATTTTTTATTTTATTTATTCGTGAATCTAGGTGGTTTGTGGGAAGAGTGGTGTGTGTAGCAATGAAGGTCTCAAATGGAGCTTTAAGACAGGACATAGTCCTGTTTCGAGTATACCACACCCTGTATAAGACCCATGATAATGTTGACAAAAGACAAATAATGTTGATGTTGTTTGATTGATAGGACAATTGGATCAATTTGAATGCTTGGTTAATTAAACAGTTCATCTGTTGATGCGTGATTTCATGAAGTGCAATGTTTTATTGTGTTTTTGTTTAATGTCTACCAAAATGTCTGTTTATGTACAAAGGGATAGTCTATCAATGAAATGAAATGAAAGCGATTGTTTTTGGATTTTGATGTTATCCAGTTTTTAGGTTTTTTTTTGAGCTTTCTGATTTGTTTGTGCTTTTTTAGGACTTTTTTTGATGTTTTTGATTTTTTTAGGACGTTTTACATTTTTTTTGGATTATTTCAAGATATTTTACAATTTTTTTGTGATTATTTTAGGACATTTTACAATTTTTTTGATTTTTTGATTTTTTTAGGGCTTTATTTGATTTTTATGAATTTTTTAGGACTTTATTTGATTTTTAGTTGTTTTTTTGAGAAGGTCTCAAATGGAGCTCTAATAGAGGTTCCTATTGGTCTTTGATGTCTCCAAGGTTTAACTAAGGCATATTTACGTAGATGTGTTAATGCTCTTTCCCTAATGACTTTTGGATTCTCATTCCCATTTATAAATTCCTTTTTATGAACATTATGGTTGTTCTTAGCCATTGTAGGCATTGAGTTAAGGTTGAGATTGTGTGAATGTGGAAGTGTTTAGGTGGGAAAATAAAAGTTGAATGCAAAAGACACTATTGTGTGTGATCCTATTTGAGAGGACATTAATGCATCACGATCGAATGTGTTCAAGATAAATAATAATAAGATATAAGACAAAATATAGTACCAAAGTGAAATGAATTTAGATTTACGTACATACAATAGATTAAACGCAAATAAAAAACCCCCCAAAAATAAAAATATCACCAAGTCTATTTATAAATAAAAACACTAAACCAAATATAAAACATTTATTTTTTCAAAACATACATTTTGTGCCTCTAGGGGAAGCATACCAGTTGCTATTATAGCTAACTTTGTGCACCCATAGATCATAAACGATACATCAAATTTCGATGTTTTTTTGGTTGTCTCTGTATATGACTTAACTACTTATAGCTATTGATATTGTTTTGGTTTTTGGGTAGTAACGACAAACATTTGGGATCCATTATGCGTGCAAGGGTCAAAAAGTGGTAATTTCAAAGCGTCACTGGATACCTACTTAAAGATGCTCCAATAACTGTGCACTACAACCACCTCAAAAATGACCAATACTCATGCATAAATGCCCCAATAGTCGTGTGTATGGGTACCAATAAAGTTGCACAACTCCAATTAAAGTCCAAAAATTCAAACTATTGGGGGTAAAATGCACAACTATTAGTACATGCAAAATTTATTAATGGACTTTTAGTTGTCATTTTATTAGTTTCTTTAAAGTTGGTAATTAGGAAGCTGGGTGAGCAAGGAGAGAATGATAATTGGAACATAGGCAACAACCTTCAAAAATTACCTCATAAACAAATTTTCATGTATGAAAAATTTACTTCTACTCTCCATATATAAAATAGATTATTCAAAAGTAAGATACATTTTGCTTGAAAACATTCTTATTATAGATAATCCACCACTTATAAATGGAGGAGAACATTCTTATTATAGATAATCCACCATGGACTCCTAGTGAGGCTCTTAATAGTGTGAAACCCTAGATGGTCCATCTCATCTAAATGCATTAACATTCCACAAGCTTACCCCAAGATGAAGGCATCCTCCAAGCACGCCGCACCTACCCATTACCTCAAACATCATCTTCTTTGTAGTTGTGATTGCCAACTATACAACCAAATTGATTTTTGTTTATATATGAGTTTTTGGTGAAGCTAAGGATTTGTGAGTTGCACACTAATACAAATTCAAAAGTAACGGCCGATATACTTTTAAAATTCTCCAACCTTCATAAAATACGTGCAGAACTTAACGAAAATGAAATATAAAAAGCAACCTCTATAGTTTTTCTTAATTCCTTGCAGTGCTCAGCCGGTTTCACACCATCTGAGGCCTCGGATTACGGCCAAATCTACACCATTTACACCATTTTGCTTGCAGATCTATTCCAGGTACTCTCGTCTATATCTGTTAATTGTTTTCTCGTTAAATTCCGCACATTTTTGGCTTCAATTTGATGTTTTTTTAATTGAATTATGATTTGTAGTCTGGGAAGGGATTGAGCATTGAACTCTTTTTGCTTTCTTTTTAAAATTTGGATTTGGTGGGTCTGTAGTTTAGTGGATGGTTTTAATTGGATGTTAAAAATAAGGAGGAATGAACAATCCTCAAGCAAATGACAGCTATGAATGTGCTGTCTGTCAGCTGGGACGTTTACAATCCTTTTGGTCTCTTACAGCTCTTGGACAGATAGATTTGAGGATATAGTCGGCCTGCCAAACCCCTAATAGCTGTATTCCTTAACAAAATAGAATCCCACTTTCATTTGATTTTGTTTCATTCCACCGTATGTATCTACAGATAAGGAATCATAGATTGAGTAAACGTGAAAAGCATTGTTTTTAGGAAGAAAACAGAGTGGGTTTTGTAGAAAATGTTCTGCGTTTACATTTAGAGGTGTACCTATTAAGTCTTTATTGGACTATTACATTAAAGGTTGCTTCATTTTTGTAACTGGAAATAGAGGAGCGCTGTTTTTGGATATGAGAGGAAACCCTAAAAATGATATGAATGGGAGTCTATAGTAGGTGGAGTAGGGCTAATGCAATTCATTGTTGAGAGGGAGGTTGATTTCAGTTTTCACACTGGGAAGTTTGGTATAGTTGTAAATTATATACACCTTGGGTGCGGGTGCGGCATCGATGCTGGAAGAGAGCATGCCTGGAGATAGCAGTGCGGGTGATGCCCCTGACCAGCCTTGTCGCCGATGTATTCGGTGCAGTAACTCTGCCATTTATCCTCTTGTTCATAGCTGCTGGAATTTGTTGCGTTGCACATGTGTTGTATTTTCGATATCAGATACGTAGACAAAGAATTAACCACCAGCTTCAATATTTAATTTATAATATGTTGGAAAATATAGGTAAGAGTATGATACTTATATTGAGTCAAGAATGCGTTTAAAAGATATGTATAGTAAATTAATCAGCTATCATAAATTGATCACAGAGATTCAACATGAGGAGAAATCAGATTTAAATACTCTGTTAGCACCAAACAATAGATTGGGAAGCCAATATCAAATATATGTTTTGAGCTGTAATAAAGTCTCTCGTTTACGAACTCAACTACATATATACATGCCTGCAGCAAATTAGGAACAGTGATCTTTAATGTACGAAATAAAATAAAAGAGACTGGCTTTGCAACTCGAAAGACCCGCTACTCACCGTAGCAAATCAATAATTGTAAATAATTGGTAGGCATGTTCACTAGACATGACAAATATGAAATGCATCATAAAAATTAGATTTGAACCTAGCTGTTCTAGAATTCAGCCTGCTCTTTCCAACGTCTTTCCCATTTCCCATTAAAGAACCACATTCATATTATAGCTGATAACAACATCCTATGTGAAACAGTTGCAGATTAAAACCATCGAACTGATGTTGTATTTAATACATTGTAATAGGGTTGTCTGGAATCAAAGAGAAACATAGTATAGCAAGTTCCCTACCCCAGGATACTAAATGAACATGGCATGTAATGAACAATTATACCTGACATCTAATTTCATCTTCTGTTTTTCAGTCAAGTTCAAATATGCTTCACATTTAGCAGAAAACTCAGAATATTACCACTTGTCATCTGTCAAAAAATAATTTTAGCTATGCTTTGCTTTTGAACTCTTAATCAAAAGTCATTATGTAGAATATTACCACTTGTCATCTGTCAAAAAGCTCTTTAATTTTATTGCTTTTGAACTCTTAATCAAAAGTCATTATGAATAAAGATGAACAAAAAGACATGACTGAACAACGTAGAGTTTCTTGACACAAATTTTGTTTGGATCGAATAACAAATATTAATTACCATTGCTACTGAGTGGATTAATGTGAGTATAGCCATTAATGGGGTAACTTTGATAAATACTTTCATAAAATGGAATTCAATCCAGTATCATTACAAAAGTATGCAGACTGAAAAACATTTTATTGTTGCCATTTTCACTAGATTACTCTGAGTCTATAAGCAGATTTATTAGATTTCCCATTTAAATCGAGCAATATTTATTATATCACATCTTTGCTGTATTAACTTTTTGCCATGTATGGACTAAAACCAAGTATTTATAGACATGTAACGAAATTTTACTGTTGAAAATAACAATTGTATTCTCATTCATTCTGAACATGAGATACATATTGGCTCACCGTTGCACAGCAAAGGCGTGCAACTGCTAGTATCTATCCATCATTTTGGGTCACTTGGAAATCGGTTAGAGCACCGGGAATCAGATGGCATTTCTATATTTTGTAGGAATGTTGTCTCAGCTGGAAGATAAACTCTTGCCCCCTGCAAAAATCTTGTCTTGAGTGGCTTTAAAACCTCAATATTTTTAGATCAACTTTTACTTTACTGTGAATATATCGAATTAGAAGCTGTATGGAGATTCGTTTTGGTTCGCCTGCTTTGATACCTAGGGTTTTGTAATAGTTCTCCTGCAAAATCTACCCACTTTTTCCTCATCGGCATTGTTGACAGCACACACAATTTGTGCAGAATCTTGAGGTAAACCACTTGCCAATGCTTTAATGAGTTTTTTTGTTGGAAACTGTATGTGGTCGGATTATTTTTGTTGTGTTTTATTTCATTTAAAACAATTCTGTTGTTATCTGTTAAATGAGGGCATTGATTTTGTGTTTTATCTATGGCTATTTGCATATACAATATAAAAGTAATACCTAGTGTTAGATCCTTGTTTATTTCTTCGCATAAAGACATATGGAAGTGAAGCTGGAAAATATGAGTGTGCTCTTCCAAATCATCTGGAGCAAATCTGTGTGGAGGAAAATGTAACAGAGACTGGGTTTCTGCACGTTCATCAACAATCAAGATGTTTACCAAAGTGGCGTCATATAATTCTTGCAGGAACTGTCTACAATGGTCACATGGGGCCATATATACTGCAATAAACCTAATTTGGTGCTCTCCGTGTTCTGCTGCATTGTCAACGAGGTTTTGCTCTGCATGAACCGAATGATTCAGGTGAAGAAATACAAATTCCAGATTGACTCCCATGATGTTGCATCCACTAACTCCAAGACCAACAGCTCCAACACGAAATTTCACTAATGGAGCTAGGCATTAGGTTTCCAACAAACTTAATTCCTTGCTCTGGGGCTCAACCTCATCCGCCTCATTCAGAAAAGGTGAGCAGCCTCCCATCCTTGACAAATCCTTTAGAGTTACAAAAACTATTGTCAAATATTTGCAAATATTTTTTAATCTGATCAGGTCCACTTACTTTCTCAGATATTATAATTATGACTTTGAGAGTAGTCAAAGACATATGGAATAACATGACTATAAGACTGCTTGCAAAACATTGGTCAAGAGGAGGATCCTGCACTCTTTCTCCTATGTGTATGTTGTATAACCTGTTTACAAAGGAAGTGCAGTGGTCCATTCAGAATCAATTTAGGGAGTTGGGGTTCATTCCATAGAGCTCAGAGTTCTTTCTCCTCTTTTGCCTCAAAGCATTTCTCCCTATACTTCACAAAAAGCATCAACCCCATCACGAATATTCCCTCTACTCCACAAAAGTAATAGAAGAAAGCATCAATTTTGATATCAGGGGAAAATACTTCCGGAATAGGAACTAGTGTCAACTATGCATGGACCTCATCAGTCTCTTGATCAGCCTAGTAACACCCAAAAAAAGCTCATTATGTCATGCAAATGTCAAAGTTTAAATTGCCGTCTTAAAAATGAAAAATGAAATCTCAAAAAAGTTAAAAACCAAAGACCATCAACCCAATTCTCAAGCATGTACAATGAGAACCCAACAGTTTCTTTAGGTTGTTTTTGTTTATGTTGTTTTCCTTGTTCTTTAGTTTTTTTTTCTGAGAATTCTTCTGACAGAATTATCTAGCTAGTATTGAATAACCAGCTAATATCGATGCTGTAAATGCAGTGGTTGCCAGATCTATTTTCACATAGAGTGGATAGTAGAGGTCAAGCCATCTTCATATGTTAAACTTGTTACATTCTTCTATCACAAGCCTTATACATTGTACATATTCTTTCACAGTTTTGTGTCATTATACTGGCTCGTGTACTTTACATTGAAAAAATTGGTAGATCATAAATGAAAAATTAATTGTAAAAGCTAAACCATTTTTGCAGAAACAAAAAGATGTATTGATTTTGTTCTTTAGGATGAATATTACATTGATTTGTAATGACTTATAATGCCATTCATTTTCCCATATATAACCACCCAAAACTCCCTTACGGCAATAACTTCCAACTAACCTATGTATTTACTAATTAGTAACTAACCTTTATTTATAAATTATCAACTAACATTCTAATTTATTTATTTATTTAATCTAAACTACAAACTAATGATGTCATACTAACTCCAACACTTTAAAAACCAAACGTCACAAGTTTTAAGGGATTGGGATGACACAAAATGACTCAAATTTGAAAAGATTGTGTTGAATAAGTGACAAAGTGACAAATAGCTTGGTTTTCCACATAGGTATATCCTCTTGGTTAGAATTCAATGGTACAATTAGGTACCAATATGCCTTGGGTGGATTTCGTTACAAAATGATATTGAATGGTATTTTGTAGTTCCTATCTTTATAGGGGTGTAATCATTCTATAGCTGCATGTGTTTTTTTTTAGTTTAACAAAATACTTTGACCTATGGAAAATCCTAAAAGAGATAAGAATGAGGATAACAATGGCTATGAAGAAGAGATGGTGACATTCCTTTGAATTTCCCATTGACGTATTCCTAGCAAGTGCTAGTAAGAAATAAATAAATGAATTGTTTTCTTCAACTGAAGTATTTGCACTAAATGTATGCTGTAATAACTGCATACGGGTACAAACTAACTAGAGAAATTGAGAACTTTCTTCTATACAGTATACTATATTTTTTTTAGTTGGTGAATATTTGATTCATATCATATTAATATTTTTAAAATATACAAAAGTAAAGTTTTGCAGTCTGGCCCACTGCTAAAGCTAATTAGTTCTTTCCCTTGCCTGAAACTACTTCTAAACTGCTATCTACTCATCTCCAACTATTTGCTAAACTTAAAAAATATATAGTATAACATTACTACATTTTATCATTATCATCTACTACTACGATTTGAGTCCATTTCATACAAATTTACAAAATTACAGAGCCCACAAAATACGAATCCTAAACCAAATTTATTGCTCATCACAAAATACTGCATACTGTTTAATTTTTCTTCTGGGTTTGCGTTGGCTTGCTCACCCAGTAGTCATCCCATGAAAAATTCAGGCACTTTTTCATGTGCCTCTCTGCCTTGGGACCTGTCTCCTTCAGCTCTCGATCCTTGTCACGAAGGTATTCTTAAATAAAGTTCCAACCTACTAGGACTTCCGCTTTGCGCTCCTCTTTATCACTTGAGGCACTCCAAATGAGGAAAGGTCTCAATGGCGGCGTGAACTTGTCAACATGCAGCCAATCTCCATGGCTAGCGACAGACCCTTCTCCAATTTAGCCATTGCAACAAAGGATCCCATTCCATATGTCCATTCTTCCTTTACACATTCCTTCATTACCCATTGCACCTCCTCTTTCTCATCCAACTCTAGACACCATGCCAAGAACATGGAGGCAATGTCAATGTTTGTGCGATATCGGTATTCTGAATTCTTGTACTTTTCTCCCAACAGCATGTCAACCATCTGCAAAAATATTGGGTCTCAAATTTGAAGACGTTCCCCAACTCTCCTTCAAGATTTTATCCAAAAAGGCTAGTTGTTGTTTCCTTCTAAGTAGAGTAAAATTTGCTTCCATTTTCTAGCTCTCTGCGAATACCCACTACCACTTTGTATTACAATGCTCAACAACTCTCATGACGAATGAAAAGACATGTTCAACTCTTAAAACTACTTCCTACGATCTCTGTGTCACGAGGAGCAACTATTCTTTATTTATCATTATGATTGTTGCTTTTGGCTGCGTTTGTATACCGCCTCTCCTTGATATGAATACCCCTTAGATCCTCCCAATCTCAGCTGCCTGATCTTCATTAAATGCGACCACCCACTTGGAAAGGGTGTCTGCCACATCATTCCCCTTTCTCTTCGTGTGAGAAATTTTGAATTCTGAAAACAATGGCAATGAATTTCTTATAATATTGATCAATGACAATGAATTTCTTATCACTTTAATGTATATATTTAATTTCCAGGCCATAGCTACAACTTTGATAATAGTATTTATAACGAGTCTCCCTCTAAATGGAGCCTCGAGATTGAAAGTCTTCTAGCCATATTAACTGCCAACAATGCCGCTTGAGCTTCAGCTTCACTATTCATCCCATCCATTAGTTTCTTTGCTCCAAATGCAACAATACTACCAGTCCAATCCCATGCAACATATATTGCACCTCTATATCACAAGATTCGAGTTCAAATTCGAATTCGACAACAATAAAATTTGGATGAAATTCGGAGAGGAAAAAATTCGGATTAAATTCGTCTAATATAAATAATAATTAATTTAAAAAAATAATGTTAATTAAATTTGAATATATTATAATTTAAATAAGTTTAAAATTTAATTTACATATTATTACTATATAAATTATAAATTTATTAAAATACAACTTAAATATATATATTTGATATATTACATATGCCTAGTAGGAAGACACATCTTAACATATGTTATAAAATTTAACATATAGATTAATTTACGTATGGCTTTAATATGAATTTGATTTACATATCTTAACACATATGGGAAGACTCTAATACGATTTTAATTTACATAAGACTTTTGAACACATATATTGAAAATGCCGAGTCAAAATCTTGCAAAGTACGCTTCGACGCAGGAAAATTTCATCCGTTTGTGCTTGGCAGCTTCAACGATGCACAAACTTGGGCCTTGCCTGAGTATGCGAAGTGACGACCGACAATATTCTTTTCCATTTCGAACCCCTGCATCCTTGCTAGAGGGTTTTTTGTGTCTGTTCTTGGAATTGTTAGAATGGGAAATAAACTAAATCGGAGCTATAAAAAAGATACCTTTTGAATATGTTTTATTGAAAAAAATTATGCCCTATACTTGTTTGAATATATGACGAATTTCAACGAATTTAAGTCATGTTTTGAAGTTCGCTGAATTTCAAATTTCATGGTTGAAATTCGGCAAACTCTGTGACTTAGTTGCATCTGATGGGCCCAAATTACCCATAGACATCCTATCAAAATTAATCTTTACCCATCCCTCTTTCGGTTTGGTCCATGTAATAATCTTGTAAACCCAGGAAGGCCCTGTTCTCATTTTATGACACCCTTGGTCCATCAGTAAGAACCGATCAAAGATACGATCCATGGACTAGCGCTGCCCTAGTTGATCAAGGAGAAAGAAAAAGAATCATGAAGTGTGAGGTGTTGCCTTGCCCAGAGGAAGTTCCTCCCTTGGCATTTTCTTCCTTCCCTGGAACTCCGGAACCCCGAGGTTCCGAAGTTCCTTCTCTTTGCCTTCTCTTGTTTTCCTTCTCTAGAACTCCGGAACCCCGAGGTTCTGAAGTTCCCTCTTCGTTTTCTTCCCTTCCTTGGAACTCCGGAACCCCAAGGTTTCGAAGTTCCTTCCCTTTGCTGCCTCTCCTTTCTTTTCTCGGAACTCCGAAAACCCGAGTTTTCAAAGTTCCTCTCTTTCTTTCCCTTTCTCTTCTGTTCCTCGGAACCCCGAGGTTCCGAAGTTCCTTTCTTTTCTTCTTCCCTTCCTAGGAACTTCGGAACCCCGCTCCTTTCTTTTCTTCTTCCCTTCCCGGGAACTTCGGAACCCTGAAGTTCCTTTGCTCAGTTCCGCCTTTTCCTTGCCTCCTTCTCAGTTCTCCGAAACTTCGGAACCCCGAGCTTCCAAGGTTCCGAAGTTCCTTTCTGGAACTTCGGAACCTCGCTCCTAGCTTTTCTTCCTTCCTTTCTTCGGAACTCCGGAACCTGGAGGTTCTGAAGTTCTCTTCCTTTGCTTCCCTTCTTCCTTCCTGGAACTCCGAAACCCTGAGGTTCCGAGGTTCCTTCCTTAGCCGCTTTTTTCAGTTCTCCGTAACTCCAGAACCCCGAGGTTCCGAAGTTCCCTGCTGCTCTCCTTTCTCCTTCCCGGAACCTCGAAACCCCGAGGTTCCGAAGTTCTTTCCTTGTCTTCCCCACTTCGGGAACCCGAGTTTCCGAAGTTCCCGGACTTCTTTCCGGCTGGCAACACTTCCGGATGGCGTGATCAACACTCGAGTCTTTAAATGCTCCGACAACCTTTGTGACTTATGCACCTTCTTTTGTGGAGCCACAGTGGTGCATTTAATGTTTTTGGAAGGATTTCCATCAAGAGAGGTACGGGGCCATGCTTGTTGTAGTGACTTATGTCATGTCTGCATACTCTCACTTTGGAAGGTCATTCAATCCACCCTTCTTAGGGTTGCCTTTTGTGGGTATGGCTAGGTTGTTTACATGTACAGAAGTAAAGTGCATGCACTTCCCTGAACTCCCAGACTGACATACAGGGGTCATGATCACTCTTGTTACTTTTTTTCTATATAAAGGTTGTTAAGCCTCATTGTAAAGGGTTCTCTCCTTGCTGGCTTGAGCTATTCTATGCTCTTTCACTTGTCTTGTATTATTCTGTATTTTGCAACTGTAAGTTGGCCATTGGCCTTATAATTAATTGAAATCACCATTCTTGCCTTCTCTCAACTTATGAATGCTGTTTATGTTTTTTTACCTTCATCATAGGTGTATGTTTTGTGGCTCCTCTCATTTATGCTGTGTTAACTTATTTCTGAGTGTGACTTGTGGGAAACCTTCTCCCCTCTTGGCATTCAACGAATTCTAACCTCCATACATGCATTGGGGTCACTCATACAACTGAAGTTTGTGCATCTCCTGGGTTTTTCAGTTGATTCTTTGTGTCATTTCGGGTAGGGAGAGGAACAATCTCTTCTTGGGGCATCACTTCCTTTTATTTCAAGCAATTTTCTCTTCCCTTTACCTCTGCAAGTTGTTAGGGTAGGCTTAGGAGCAAGTTTTGAAGTGTTGAGTTGGTTCAACACCTGCACCTGGATTGAGAAGGAAGCCAACCTTCTCCGGAGATTCAACCCCCTTGTGTAAGGTCCCACACTTTGGGGTTGTTTCCATGTTTCACAAGGTTGCTGAGTTGATAGCTCAACAAGGGTGCGAGCTTTTGTGATAACAGGCCCATTAACAGGCCAAAAATGAGTCAAAGGCCTTTTTGAGTAAATAATACAATTTGTTTGACTAAATGAAATCTTTGCTGGATTCAATTGTGTGGTTGCTGCATTGACCAAATTTGAGATAGCATTTTCAATACGAACTTACACATGAGACAAATGCTCCTCCTCTTGAAATATTCGCCTGTTTCTTTCTTTCCATAACTCCCAGACGAGAGTTGATGGGCTAATCTGCCAAATGCTGGAAAAGGTTGTCTTCCTTTGATCACTATACCAACCTTGAAATAATTCTCTCAATGTGGTAGGAAATGGAGATTGCTATCCAAGATTCCGAGTCACAAATGTCCAACGTTATTTGCAAATTCACAATGTAGAAAAAGATGGTATAAAGTTTCCTCACTGCTATTACACATCATACATTTGAAAGGACCTGAGAAACCTATTTTTTAAGCCTCTCTCCCATAAGAATTCGGTCCCTTAAGGACAGTTAGGCAAACGAGCTAGCCTTGGGTAATAAGAATTTATTCCATCAAAGGTGGGATGGCCAATCTTCCTTTGACATAGCTGATTTGAGTAGCTTATATCCAATTTTGACTGAATATTTACTTTTTTTGCTACACACCATATTAATTCATTTTCAGTTTCTGAAAGAAGTATCCTCCTTTCTGACAATATGCCTTGAAACATTTCAGATTGTTCTTTGTCCAGGTTACATTTCAGATTGTTCTTTGTCCAGTTTTAAACCATTGATCGACTTCCAATGCCATATCTCCGTACCATTGTCCATAGATTTTCCATGAAATCAACAACTTTTAAGCCCTAATGCCTTTCTGTAATCTGTTCTATTTCATGAAATTTGACATTTTCAATTAAAATCGGATAACCTTCACAAGAGTCATTCCAAGAATTGGTGGATTTCCCATTACCAAGTTGCCAAGTCAAGTGGTCGATAATCACAGGTTTGCATGAAATCATGAAGTTCCAGATTGCTGAACTTTTTGGAGGATTTCTGATTGTCAAAATTCTCTCTTTGGATTGACTGTCAAGATATTTTGATTTTAGGATCTTCGCCCACTTGTGTTCTGGATTATTGGACATGCTCCATACAAGTTTTAGCTCCCATCACATCATTCATTAAGCTCCAATTTCTGATATCTGCACTGCTAGCAAACTTAGGTTGACAGATTTTTTCCCACGCCAATAAAGGTATATTATCTAGATCTTGATTCCCATTTTAGAAGAACTTCTGCATCTTTTGTTCTATTACTTTGAGTATCTTGGATGGGATCTTTAGACACATCATAGAGGAAATTGGAGTCACAGAGATCATAGCCTTCAACATGAGCAAACGCCTTGCCGATGTGAGCCATTTACTTTTTAATCCATCCATTCTACTCAAACAACTATCTACTAGTTTACCCCAGAGGTTACAGCAGCATGCCCCAAAAAAGAGGGATTTCCTGAAATTTGCTCAGGAGTTTCCCAGGTTTCATATCAATAATTTCAGCAATTTCTCTTTCCCTATCAAGTCTGGTATTAGAGCGTCATCAGCAAATTGAAGATGAGAGGTGGCTTCCATACCTCTAGCAATATTCACTCCCTTCCAAAGCCCATCCACTCACTTCTTGGATATGAACCTTCCCAACACCTCTTTCATAATGATAAATAAAAATGGAGAAATAGGGTAACCTTGTCTAAGACCCCTGGACGCTTGAAAAAAACCTTGTGGACTATCATTTACTAAGACAAAAAATTGGAGTGCATATGCAACTCGCACCTAAGAAATCCAAGCTTGACAGAAATTAAAACGTTCTAACATTTTCAGTAAGAAAGATCTATCCACTTGGTCATAGGCCTTCCTAAAGTCAAGCTCAACAAATGTCGAATTAGTATTTTCTTTCCTGATTGAGTGAATTTCCTCGTGAGCTATAATAATTCCTTCCACTATGGATCTATTGGGAGCAAAACCACTATGCTCTTAAGAAATAATGGAACCCAAAACCTGCTTCAGTCTATTGGCCATTACTTTAGATATCACTTTGTAGACTGTTGCATAATGAGATGGGCCTGAAGTCACCAAAAGATTCAGATGAATCTTTCTTGGGGATAAGGGCAATCAAAGTATTGTTTTAATCCTTGAAAATAAATGACTCAGCTCTCGATTCTTCAACAACTCCCCAAAGATCATCTTTGATTATCTCCCAGAACTTTTGGAAGAAAATCGCAGGAAACTCATCAGGGCTAGGGGCTCAATCACCTTCCATGGAGAAGAGGGCAGCCTTTACTTCCTCAATCCAAACAGGTTCTTGGAGCATCTGATTCTGATGAGCAGAGATCATACATGGGACGACACTAAGGACATCTTCATTCGGAATAGCTTGCAGGCCTGTCTCCTCTGAGAGAAGATCAGTAAAGTACCAAGCTGCCTCATTATTAATCTCTTCCCTATCCGTCAGTACTTGGCCAGCACCATTTTTTTATCCCACATATTCTATTTCTGACCACCTAGCTTTAACTGAATTGTGGAAGAATTTGGTATTGTGGTCACCTTCTCTGAGCCAATATTCCCTTGATTTTTGACACCAAAACATCTCTTCTTTTGCTAAAATTTCTGAATATTGAGAATTCAGAAGCTTTTCCTCTATGAAATCTTCCTTTGCCATGCCTTGTATAATCACTTTTTCATGCAATGACTCTAATCTCTTTTCAATACTGATTTTTTCTTCAAAGATGTTTTTAAAATGCATGAAATTGCATTCTTTTAGTTTACTTTTGACAAACTGAAGTTTTTTGAAAAAAATAAAGGCTTTCTTCCCTTCTTGGACTGGAGATGTCTTCCACCAATGTACAATAAGCTCTCTAAAACCTTCAGCCCTCATTCACATTTTCTCAAACTTAAAACTTAAATGGACATCTAATTGGGACTGCATCATTTTGCAGCAGCAGAGATATTGGATAATGATCTGATCTGGTGAAAGGAAGAATAGAAGCTTCAAAAACAAGAGGAAGTTCTGCCCATTTTCTGGCTAGGAAAAACCTATCTAATTTTTCTGCTATATTAAAAAAATGTAATGTCGCTTTGTTGAAATAGTATTTATTAATAAATTGTTAAATAAAACAATAAAATTAAAATATAAAAGAAACAAAAATAAATCGTAATATAATTAAGATTTAATTAAGTTTAATGAATGGTAAAAGGGTATGAAATGAAGAGTTGTGACTCCCTCAAAGACGAGTTATAAAGGGGAGAGCATTTCATTTGAGGACATCCAAGGATCATTCATCAAACAATACCAAAGGAAGAAAGAATGGAGCTTATGAATCGAGGAACGATTAGTAGGAAGGAATGAGAAGAAAATGAGGAAGTAAATATTTCAAAAGGGCAGAAATTATGAAAGGTTGTACTCTTTCAAAGGGTGGAAATTTGAGAGGTTGTGACTCTTGCAAGGGGCAGACATCATGAAGAGGTGTAACTTCTCCCTCACAATGGAAGATATGAAGGGAAGAAGGTCTCATTTGAGGAGGGGGGAAAGAGAGAACAATTGGGAAATATTATATTATTCCGAAAGGTTGCAATGAAGGGTGGGGATTCGGTTCTTATGAAAAGTGGTGACTCAATTCTTATGAAAGGCGGTGACCCTTTTACCAATACAGAATAAAGGAGAATTCATTTCAAACATTGAAGGATCACTCACTCAATCATTAATCATCACTCATGAATTCACAAAAGCAATCATCAAGCAAATCATTCAATCAAAATCAGCATTCATTCAATCATATATCAAATCAGCATCATTACATCATCACTCATCAATCAGCTAATCAACAATCAGTTAATTCACTCATCAATACCTCAAATCATACAATCAAAGGAATTCTTTCATTCAATCAATCACTCATTTGAATATCAGTCATTCGACAACAATGCATCGATCAGATCAGATTTGACATTGATAATAAATTAAGCATACAGCAGTTCGATCAGATACTGTGGTTTCGGTATGAAATTCTTATACATAGCATAATGAATATTGTTTATGTCTGCTCACTGCTGATTAATGTATACACAGTTTAGAAATATTATGTTTGTTATGATTGTTT
Source organism: Cryptomeria japonica (assembly GCF_030272615.1). Lineage (NCBI taxonomy): Eukaryota > Viridiplantae > Streptophyta > Pinopsida > Cupressales > Cupressaceae > Cryptomeria > Cryptomeria japonica. The sequence continues at coordinate 714,060,832 of NC_081407.1, forward strand.
AATATATATCTAGAATATGTGCCATGATATAGGATTCTTATATGTTTTGCTTAAATATTATAATTAGCCATGCTAGGGGCAATGAGGGATTACAAGGAGGGGAAACAGTGTTGGGGTCCTCTTCTAAGTATGCTACCTCATGGTAGTAGATCGGGGAGTACCATGAGGCCAAGGGGGTACAAGGAGTACTGCTCTTGGGCTTGGAAGGGATGGACTTGTGGGGCTCCCTATCGTGAATACACATCAACCTTATATCGTGGTGGATCAAAATACTAAGAAATCCAATCATAGGGAGTAGAAATGGATGGCATGATGAAGGGGAACAGTTATAGGACACCTCACTAGGTACACCACCTCATATGGATGGCATGGGCCACACGAGCCAAGAGGGATGGTATATCCTCTCTTGGGCCTAGGGTAGAGGATCTCTAGGGCACCCTATCAAATTACCTTATTCTAGCTTCCTATGGTTGAGCTTCCCCAAATAGATTAAAGATATCTTATGATTATATGCTTTTGATGATTCCTAATTAAGAAGATCTATTTTATGAATTATTGTTATAAATAGTTTCTAACCTATTTGCTGGGTCTCAATCAGGTAAATAATATCACTAACCCTATTCCATTTCTTGTTCTATTTGGAAAATGTGATTCAGGGCAGAAACTAGGGCATTCACAAAAAGGGGACAATACTATTGGTATCAGAGCTTTTGATCCTGCCAGCCTGCAGGGTAAAGATAAAACAATAGATGCATTCTATTCAAAGAGATTTGAAGGTCTAAGAAGGGATCTTTAAACTCAGTTCAGAAATGATAGTTTCAATGTATAGTAATCATATGGTTTACTAGTGCTTATAACTAGACAATAGTGACCAAGTAACTATGGCAAGGTATGAGAGACCTTAATACCCCACAGGTTAGTATAGGGCATAGATGACAATGTTAGGTTTTAAAATGATAAAAGGTAAATGAAAACCAAGAGAGTCAAATGATTCATGACATGGCAATAATAACCACTGTTGAATATGACAGTGATCTCCAAGTCTAATAGCGAGTATATGAAGTAATGAAAAGAGAATAAAGTGTTGTTCACAGACCTGTTAGGACAGTGGCAGTGGGTATACAGAAAAGTATAGGATGTGTTACCTTATGAATAACCATGGAATAAAAATCTAACATCACAAGACCCTATTCATGTCAAGGAATAGTCGATAGTGTCAAAATGCAGTGACAACCTTATGAAGGTACAAATGAATAACATATGATAAACCTGAAATTCACCACAAATGACAGTGGCAAGCCACTAGTAAAGGCAATATATAAGGTTGATGAACATGACAATATTAAACATCTTCTACAGTAGCAAGCACCATGAAAGGTAGTGAATAGAAAGTGTGTCAATAGAAGCACAATCATTGTTGAAAGCACAATTATCACAAAAGGGCGATCATGTAGCCTATAAACATTAAGCTTATGACAGTCATCATGCATCATAATACAAACTTACATAGAGAATAGAGGAGAAGAACATAAAAATGCCATGAAAAACCATAGGGTATATGCCAAAGGATAGGAAGGAAGAGTGTGTGAGGAGGCAAATGCTCAAACACCATGAAGTAACGGTATAAGATGTTTTGATGAATATAGTAGGTTTGCCAAACAGAGATAATAGCTATTCATAATATATTCATGACAAACAATAGCAAAGCACTAGTCATAGGGCAATAGTCATGAAATCATGTAAGGATCAGTCTACAATGATAGTACAGTCCCCTGGGTACACCCATGGCAAGAGGACATTATGCTATTCAAGAGTTATTGTACATGTTGGAGTAAATTAATATTGACTCACATGCTTAAGTTTACTTAGGCAAATTTATCATTCCCTAGGTGTTAGGTAAAGTTTATTATAATTTACCTATATCTAGTATTGTGTCAGGTGGTTGTACGTGCCCTTGCACCTCATTGGTGCTTGCATCCTCGCTCTTACCTATATAAGGAGAGCTTATTGTACATTTTATTGATCTCAATCTCAATCATCTTCTATTGGTGAATTATATTTCTCTTGTGAAAGTTTATAGCTGTTTGCAGATCTTGGGAAATTGATAATTCCTACATGGTATTGGAGCCGACATCCAGCGACTCCTTCCTATTTTCTGAGAAGGGTTCATCAATTTGTTGAGGTCTCAAGAGTTGCAGTTTTGCGACACTGGCCCCATTTCATTTGGTTCCATTCTCGGTTTTGCATTTGCCTAAGTCAAATCTGGCCCTTTAGTAAAGGGACGTAGAAGGTTTTCTTAGTCGGGCACATATTCTGATGTTTCATTGCTGGACAATTTGCTTTTGGCACTTTCTATTTTGCTTCAGCTCATTCTTTGTTTACTGGCCGTAGTTTATTGTTTGGAGGTGCATATCATATGCAGGCATTGGCAATTGCTTTATTTTTAACATCATACTTTGCAGAATACACAAGATTTTGATTGTTGTCAAGGGCTTTCATTCCCTGATCGAGGGCTCATTGTATTCTATTGTTGATCGAGCATAATCATTGGTTTACGCTTCATCCGTTTGTCAGATCGATCTCATCTATTGTTAGTGATTTTATTGTCAAGAGATCGACTGCGGCTTTCTATTCTAAATATATGATCAGGCTCGTTTATATGTTTGGACCTGTCAACGACAAATCACTTTTGGCATTAGTTGTGGGTTGAAGATTTTCTTCTGTGATACCATTGGGCTTTCAGCCTAGTTCATAATTCAATTTCAAAAGGCACTATTTCTTTCCCGGTGGTCACTCTTGTTTGTTCTAGGCGGGTCTTTCTGATCTGATCAGCTTCTTGTCTCTTTGACTAGCCACTACCAATTTTTTTTTACGGGATGTAGTTTGTGGCGGATATGCAAAGAATGGTTCCTAAGGGCATATTTCAGATCGAGAATTCTGTCATTGGCCATGCTATACTCTTGTATGGTTCCTTCAGTCTTCCCTCAGCAAGATCGGAGGCTTAATTATCTTTGGCATTGTGTTTCCATTGGTGAGAATCCATTGGAGGTTCTCAGTGATCTTATTAGAGTGATAGGCATAATTTGTATTGATCAGATTTGCGATTTGTATTTGGGAGTGTATTTTGCAGTTTGGTACATTGTCAGATTTGATCACATAAGTGTCAACTCAGCCGTTTATTATATCTGTTGGTTTTGTATTGGTCTGATCTTTGTTGTTTGGCTTGCGTTCGGGCTTTTCCATCCAGTATACTTGCTTTTGATCCTCCCATGGTAGGTCGGCCTTCATTGGTTTGTAGGCTTAGCGCTCAAGTTTCTTAGCAGATCGGGGTCTTTATTGAAGATTGACCCATGTTTTTTGGTTGGAGCGGCATTTTGACCTTTGGAAGCTGAGGATTGCTAGTGGGTCGTGATTCTATCAGATTGGTGATTATCCTTGGCTGAGAGTTATTTGTTTGGCACCTTATATCTCTACCTGGCTCATGGTCGTGGTTCGCATCTTTATTGGTTGGACTCGTGTGTAGACCTATCATGTCTAGTTTTGCTCATTGACTTGGAGTTTGGCATGGGTACCCGCCACTATTAGCTATCGTCATCTAGACCACCGTTTTATTTTTTTGCAATTAGGTATATTTTTGGTTGGAAGTTGTTTGTTTTTGGGTACTATTTCTTTTTTTGAAGAATCATCATAATGGGTTTTTAATTACTTTGGAGAGAGGAAACCATAGGCAATGGAGTAATCTAATTCTCGCTAATCTTAGTGAATGTAAACTATTGCCCTATTTGTTTGATGAAGTTCCTTGTCCTACCACACCTTGTGAATATAGTATTTGGAAAGGCTTTAGAGCTGGATTTTTTAGAGTCATTTTTGAACATGTTGATGATGACTTTTTGGAGTCCCTTATTCACTTTGAGTGCCCACATGCTCTTTGGACTCATATTTGGGAGGTATATGAAGACCTTGACTCTTCACCATCTCTCGACACTCCTCTTTCCAACTCCGATTCTTCAGAATTGGTAACCCTTGCTTTTGATCCTTTGGAGGATTTGAAAATTTCAGATGAGATTGCAGATGGTTCAGAGGTTCCCGATTCTTCATCAGAGATAGTTGATCCACCTTCACTAGAGACTTCCATCATTCACGATCTGCATGATTTTCATTGCCTTCCTAATTGGGATTCTTATTTGCCAGATATTGGTTCTTTGTTTGTGGAGTCTCATATTATTTGGAAGACACACTTGAGGGGGTTTCTCTTCTCTTCGATGACAGTTTCATCATAGTTGGGGAGTCTTTTACATTGTCTTTGGAGATTGATATTCATGAGTCTCCTCCTTCACTTGATTTGTCAAATTTTATGGTTCAGTTTGATCATGAGTATGTAATGGATTCTTTGACCTTGGAGTTTCCTATTCAGTTTCAGAGGCATCTCTCCTATTTGATGATAGTTGTGGCACCAATGTTGTCACTTCATCTTTGTCTTTGGAGCTTGTTCAAAATCAGTTTCCATTGTTTCCTTGCTTGTCATCTTCTATTGTGATTGGGTGTGCACTTGATTGGTTCATGGCATCACCTTCCAAGGACATGGCGACATATGAGCAAATTTCGAAGACTTCATCATTTTACATTTGGATTTCATTTCTTAATTCATATCCAAAATGGGAAGCATTCCTACATTTTTACTTGGTATATCTTCTTCCCAAGGGGAGAAATGTTATTTGTAGGTATTGGACTATGTTTTGCCTTCAAGCATTCACCACTTATGTAGGTTATGGGAGGGCTATGTTGTCTACTCCTTTCCTTCTTATGGGGGGATACTTGATTGTATATACATGATGTATGTAGTTCTTGGGGGGTCTTGAGTCCTTAATGCATCATGATTTGCTTGTTTGTTTTTTTTTCCTCTTTTTGGGAGGAGTTTTTTCCCATGAGGTTTTCTCCTTATCTCTGCGTTATCAAAGATTTCTTTTCATTGCATGTGCATTGTACATGGGTACCTGTTGATGTGTGTTTTAGGCACAATCGAACACATAATAAAATACCAAAGTATTTTACCCTCCCTTGAACAAAATCACCTTAGATGCTAAATATATGATCAACTAAGACGATTCCAAGGTTTCTATGGTCAGTTCCTGACATGTGGGTAACTAAATAGTTGATGTGATTTGCTGTTTTCACTTGGGGACTTACACAATTGTTCTAAATGATTCAAGGTTATCATGAATGGAAATGGGTTTGCCAATGGTTTTCGAATGATTTTGCAATTCTAGCTCTCAATCTATTCTAACAAAGAATTTTCAAATAAAATGCAAAAGGGATGAGGGTTTAGAAATTCTTATTCTAAAGCTATCTAATCTAGAATGCAAGAGGTTATGAATGATTCAATAAAATTCAACTAGGCAAGGTTTCACCATCAAAGAACAATTCGACACATGCTTAGTGCAATCATCTAAGGTAGATTTAAAGATGTTCAAATTATTACCATCAACATCAATACCATCAAGGCAATGCATACAAATGGACGTGCAATAATTGAAGTTAAGTTCTATTCAAATTCCAGTTGACCACACAAGGTAAACTTACAATCAGCAAGAAGCTAGTGGTATGGATTAAATGAATTTCATTCAAATGCATTCAACACTTATTTCATTCAATCTAAAATACTTGAAAGAAAATTCTAATCTAAGTTCCAATCTAAATTTGGAGGCAATGAGAACCACAAATGCATACAAAATCTAAACAAAACCACCAAACTTCAATGATTTGTGTTAAAACTTGCAGCATGTAGACAATTCTCAAAAATTTTTCTTACAAATGAGTGGCAAATGGGTTTATATAGTCTCAAATGAAATGAATGTTCAAGATTCAATCTAGAATCAAGGGCCAAGATCATCCCAACATTGCCCTAATGTTGCTCTAATTAGGGTTTACATCAAAAAGTGGAATAATAAAAGGAGGTCCAATGGGATGACACCTAGTCATAAAGAAGGGAATCTTCTAGAAGATTTCGGTTTGCATCCCTCTCTCTAGTTGCATACTCAACGAATCTAGCCAAGGTTGAGTTGAGTTCCTCCATCATAATGCTAGATAGACCTTGCTGCAAATTGATCACATCCAAGGCATCTGAGTAAGCATCAAGAATGCTCTCCCAATCCGGCATAAGATTTTGCAAGTTGTTGATGTGATTGACGGGAGAAACCAAGTCATCAAGCTGATTCTTCCTCAATGATTCCAACTGATTGAAGTAAATAAACTTCATCTTTTCCTTCAACTCTTCCAAGTTAAAAGTACTGGAAGTATGGACATCTAGTCCCAATAATTCTTCAATGGATGTAAGTATCTTGGATTGTATCTCTTGAATGGATCCTTCGACCTCTGTGCACTCTTGTTTTGCATGATCATATGCAATCTTTCGCATGGCCAAGGAATAATACCAACCATGGAAATCATAGACATTGCCGCCTTGGACAACTCCCTCCTGTATCGATGTGGATGTTGGAATTCGCTTCAACACTCTAAGGTGATGAATAGTTGTGCCCTGCACTGATTGGAAATCTTTCCAAACTCCCTCCAAGTACAACATTTTTAATATAAGCATCGCTGTCTTGTCAAATGCTTGGACAAATTTAGTTGGAAATCATTTGCCTGCTTTGAAACATCTTCTATCTATTTCCCAACCTCCTGATATGTGTTCCTAATTGCCTCATGGTTGAAAGGGGATCCATGATCAATAGCAATAGGTGAGACAAAAGCAGAATACTCACGCCTTTGGGAATTTATCTCTTCAATGTACTCCTTGAGTCTCCTGTTCTTGCACTTAAGCATCTCTTCTTCTCGATGGTCCTATCTGTTAATTTTGTGTCTCAGATCAGAAATCAGAATTTAATAAAATGAATTTAGGATTAAGTAGGCATGAAAACAAAGCAAGTGCACAAGAGACTTAAGACATTTACCTTGGGAAAACCTCTGATGAGGAAAAACCCAGCTATAAAGACCCACAGGTCTGACTATTTATTTACTTTAATTGTAACAATACAATGCATAGATAGGGCTTTTGTTACAACACCTCAACAACAGATAAGAACAACACCTAAGCAACCATCACCTTTGAAGGAGAGTCTTCAACACAATTCGCATTCGCACCCTTTTAAGAGCAGATCTGAAACTTGATTGATATCATTTGCAATCAAAATGCTCTTTATTTATATGAGCTGCTGGGGATGCAATATGAGGTCGGCCTCAAACTTTGGCACTAAAAACCTTTTATGGTTTTATCGAAAATCCCTTTTATTTGGGGCTACACGTTTTGATAAGGGAGGAGTGTTCTCCCTTTAGGGTCAGCCCTAAAGGGATACGCTATCTCTTGTAGCGTGAGGGCCCAACCCTATTTTCTTACATAGTTACAAACCAACACTCCCTCTTAACTAGGAAGAAAATGAATACATAATCAAAACCTTTAGTGTTCCATCTAGCACACAAGCATAGAATGGATCTAGCACACAAGCATAGAATTACATCTTCCACCTAGCACATAAGCACAAGATGGTTCTAGCACACAAGCATAGAAAGTGTAGTACACAAGTGGGTCTTTATACAATTACAACCTTCCTATCTAGCACACAAGTGTAGATTGGAACCTTCCATTCTTGCACACAAGCGAAGAATGGGCCATTCTTGATCCATAGTGAATTGCTGAGGTTGAGGCTCTCTTTTAACTTGGGCTTCATTTTCCACAATACCAAGTCTGTCTCTGAAGTATTCAAACTTCACTCTGGACAAGGGCTTGGTAAGAATATCTGCAACCTGTTCATCAGTGCTAATATATTTTAGCTGAATGGCACCTCTTTGAACCATATCCTGAATGTAGTGATAATGAGTTTCCACTTTCTTTGATCTGTCATGAAATACTAGGTTGACAAACATCTTTATGCAACTCTGATTATCACAATGAATGGTAGAAGGACCACTAGGTTGTTCAAACAATCCAACAAGAAGTTTGCGGAGCCATACTGCTTCTCTGGATGCAACAAATGCTGCAATGTACTCATCTTCTGCAGTACTTAATGCTACAAAAGATTGTTTTCTACTGGCCCAAGAGATTACTGCAGATCCCAAGCTAAAGTAGATACCTGAAGTACTTTTCCTGTCTTTGACACTTCCTACCCAGTCTGAGTCTGAATAGCCTTCCAAGGAGATTGAAGTATTGAGTGAATACTTTAGTCCATACCCAATAGTGCCTCGCGGATATCTCAGTATATGTTTAGCTGCAACAAGGTGAACATGCTTAGGCATGCTCATGAATTGACTGGGAGCATTCACTGCATAACAGATATCCGATCTAGTGTTAACTAGATACATCAAAGATCCAATGAATTGCCTGTACTCAGATGGATCTGCAAAATTAGAGTTAGCTGCAAAGATGCTCAACTTCTTTAAGTTAGATTCCATAGGAGTAGCATCATTCTAAATCTTTTCAAAATACCAATAGTGTACTTTCCTTGACTTAGGATAATTTCATTAGATTTCTGCCATACTTCTAATCCTAGGAAGTAATGTATTAACCCTAAATCCTTCATTTCAAATTTTGAGGCTAATTCTTTCTTACATCTCATAATTAGTTTATCTTCACCAGTGAGAAATAAATCATCCACATATAGAACCAAAATAAGCATATCATCATTGCATATTATAAGGTAAAGATTAACATCAACATCATTCTTACAAAACCCTGAGCTTAGTAAATATTTATCAATTTTTTCATACCAAGCGCGAGGAGCTTGTTTGAGTCCATATAAGGCTTTCTTCAATCTGCAAACATGAGAGTCTCTTCTATGTATTACATAACCTTTTGGTTGCTCAATGTAGACTTCTTCCTCAATAACGCCATTTAGAAAAGCTGTCTTAACATCCATTTGATGTAGTTTCCAACCTTTAGCTGCATCAATAGCTATTATAGATCTAATAGAAGTATATCTAGCAACAGGAGCGAATGTTTCCTCATAATCTATTCCTTCCTTTTGAGAAAAACCACGAGCTACAAATCTAGCTTTATATTTCTCAATACTACCATCAACATTATGCTTAATTTTAAATAACCATTTAGAGGAAACAATAGACTTACCTTTGGGTCTGGGTACAATGTCCCAAACATCATTCTTGATGATAGACTCATACTCTTCATCCATGGCTAACTTCCAAGCATGATGATTCATAGCTTCTTCGACATTGTGAGGTTCAAACTCAATGATGTTGCACATTACTGAAATGTAGTTGGCATGATTTTGAGGTCTCTTGCTATCTCTGAAGGTTCCTCTGGGAGCAACAAATCTTTCAGCATCTTGAATGGTGTTTCTAACCCAAAGTGGCCTCTTCTTGCTGACCACAATATCCTTAGGTATATTTGTAGAATCCATGGGTTCAGCTGGATCATCCTGAACTTCCTGTTCTGGGTCAATGGACTCCTTGTGTATCTCAGGGTTAGTATCAACATTTGATTCTTGATTTTCAGTCACAATATCATCATCATCAGATAATGAACCTTTAGATCATTTGAATGCAATATCTTCTTCAAAAGTTACATCTCTACTTACCTCAACATACCTTTGACTTGAAATGTAGATTCTGAAGGCTTTGGAAGATTCACTGTATCCTACTAAGATGCCTTTCTTTCCAAAGGGATCCAACTTGGTTCGCTTTTCCTTAGGCACATGAACATACACAGGGCTGCCGAAAATCTTTAAGTGGCTGATGTCAGGTTTGATTCTGTTGGTGTAAATAATTATTGATATTATTACACTTACTTAAGTTTACTTAGGATAATGCATTTCATAGTAGTTTGGATATGAGACACTTGGGTGTTTGTGCCACATTGGGATAGTGTTTGTAGGAGAAATTCCACCTCTTATGGTGTTGATCTTGTTATTACACTATCATATCCACTTATAGTGGAGTGATAATTCCACCTTCGGTGGGTGATCCACCTCATGTGGAATATTGTATTATTTCTCCTACCTACCCACACCTATTTCCTACCTACCCTTGTTTCTTATTGAGCCACATGTCATATTTGTATGCTCATACATATCCCTAGCCTTGCCTATATAAGCAGGCTCATCTACATTGTATGTAACAACTAGATAATCCAGTTGATTGTTGATCATTTTCTATTGATGAGAATATAGTTTATTCTTGTCCCATATTATGTCTCTATCTTGTACATTTCAATGACTTCTTGATCTTGGCAAAATCCAACATGGTATCAGAGCTATTGGAGTCTCATTGATTCGTCTTGAAGAGGCATTATTGTGACGTCAAGAGGCAGATCTGAGGAGCATCGTCATTTGGAGGCGTCCTAGACCAGATCCGACCTCTCCATTGCGTCCGGAAGGCCGTTTCCATGAATTTTGGTTATAAAGTTGGCCTATTTTGGTGAGGAAATTTTTTTTCCCCAATTTTACTTATCGTACGGATTTTTCGAATATTCCTATATATTTTTCAAAAAAAAAAATTTTCTGCAATTTGTTTTGAAAAATTGAAAATCAAAAAAAATTCGAAAAAATCGAAAAATTTTGAAAAATAAAAATAAAAAATAAAAAAAATTGTTTGGGGGGTCCGCAGACCCCCCCCGTGCCGGCTGTACCGTACCTATGTGCAGGTTTTTTCGCAGGTGTACCTTCTGCAACCGCGTCCTCGCCGTCCGAACCCCCAGTACCCGGCTTCCGGCACCTGTACGATCTCTGGCGCCGCTTCCTGCACGAACGCAACCGCCGGCGCCGCTCCCCGCGTCCCGCCCAGCGCTCGCTGCAGCCACCAGGCGCTGTGTCTGCGTCCTCCCCGCAGGCGGCCCCCCCCGAGCGCCGCTCGTCTTCGGCACCCGTTGCGGTCGCCGGCGCCTCCCCCACGACCCGAGCTCGGTCTCCGCCTCCCACAGCGCCGCTTCAGGGCGCCACCGCCGCCTCCCGCCTCGTTCCTCGTCCGCTCCCGGTCACCACTCATCTACTCCGGCAAACTTCAGCTCCGGCTCCCTCTGCCTGCTCCGCTCCGAGCACTGCCCACTCTCCTCCCGCCGGCGGAGCTTGGTCCCGCCACCTCCCGGCGCCGTCTGTCAGCCGCTGCGCCCACCGCTCAGCCCGAGCGCCTCCCGGCCCTCAGCCCTCGCGCCGCTTCCCGACCCTCGCCTCCGCAGGTCCTCCGCCTTCGGCAAGCCACGCGGACCTTCAGTACGCCAGACAGACACATCAGCAACCCAGTCATATATTTCGTACGCCACGCAGATACATGCACAGTCAGCACGCCACGCGGCCTCCGTACAGTGACACGTAACCGCGCCACGTGGCAAGACACGCAGACACCCGTACAGACACATCATCCGTACGGAAGCTACGACAGTGCGCCACATCATCGCCCAGACTCCCTGCCACGTCACATATTCCGTACAGTACGGACGGTACAGTCAGCAGTCGAGTCACTTATCCGTACGGTACGGGACGCCCAGTCAGCCAGACAGGCGAAGTTTTGGCGACGGTCATACGGCCGTCAAATTTAACCCAGTGTTTTGCTGACGTCAGCGCCACATCAGCAGGGTTTGAAATTTTTTTGACCCCCTCTCATTTGCATTTTTGATTTTGCAGTTCAACTTCAAATGGCCATAACTTGCTCATTTTTGCTCCTTTTTGGGTGCAATTTTTTTTGAAATGGGTTAGAATTTCGTGCTCTCCGCAGTGGTGAAAGAATTTTTTGATTTTGATGCACGGATTTTTCAGAAAATGCAGTTTTTGGTGACTGTCCCTGAGTAATCCCAGTTTTTGCAACTTCAGAGGCTTCGTTTGGGGTCATCCGACCTCCTTTTTAGGTGCCGTTTTTTTTGAAAGTGCGTATTTTTTCGTCTACTTTCACATGATGCTATCAGATTGATGTCATTGTAAGTAGAAATTGTACTTTCAGATCTTGGCCAATTTTGGCTCTCTTGGTACTTGTATATTTGCTTGAATCTCAGTTAGATTCATTGCACTATTGATTGAAGTCTTTTGTATCTCATTTAAGAAGTTGTAAAATTTGCATCATAAGCCCACTTTGCCTTGTTTTGCAAGTGGCTCATTGTAATCGCACTAAGTATAAAGTGCCAAAATCATCACTTTAGGGGGGGTACTTTGATTGATTGAATTTGGGGGGTGTCTCTTGTGCTTTTGTGCTCTTGTGTTCTTTCCTTTTTGCTGCTATGGGTTCTTTTAAGTTTCCTCTCTTAACTCCACATAACTATGCTACTTGGAAAATTGATGCATGGAGTAAACTTATGGAAAAAGGACTCACTCATTACATTGATGGAACTATTGTTGCTCCAGCTGATCCTAAGGTTGATCCAGTTGGTCACTTAGATTGGCTCACTAAAAATATCATGGCAATTGGTACCTTAAGAAAGTATGTATCAAAGGATCTCATTTTTCATATTGAGAAATGTACTCTAATCAAGGATGCTTGGCAAAAGTTTCAAGACTTGTATGGTCAAGTTGATGAGATTAGGGGATATCAAATTGATAGTGATCTCACCATGTTAGATCCCAAGAACTTTGATACTATACAAGATTATGTCACTAAGGCAAATGAGTTGAGGGCACAACTCAAAGATTGTGGCATTGATAAGAAGGATACTCAATTGATATTCAACTTGATAGGCAAGCTTCCACAAGAATATGCAGCATTTGTTTCTAGTTTCCAAACTCATAGGATGACAATGGGTTCAAGCTACAAAATGCCTACATTTGATGCTTTCAATGAAATGTTGATGATGGAACAAACTAAGTTGATAAGCATGGGCATTCTTAAGACTTCTTCTAAGTCTCAAGCATTAGTGGCAAATCAAGGAAACAAAGGAAATCAAGGAAAGGACAACTCAAACAAGAAGAAATGGCAATCAAAACCTAAAGAAAAAGCACAATCTTCTCCACAACAAGGAGATTCATCTTCTTCCAAGAAAGATAATTCACCAAAGAGAGAGAGACCTACTTGTGCTTATTGTAAAAAGATTGGTCATGAGGAACATCGTTGCCATACTAAGAAGATTGATGAGCTCACACATATCATCAAAAAGCATAACATTGATTTGCCTAAAGTCTACAAAAAGGATGATTCATCAACTTCCACTTCCTCACATTCAAAAGGAAAAGGGCAAGCATTCATGGCTTCTACAAGTGGAAAAACTCACTCTTTTGGAACAAGAAAAGGACAAGCTCTATGTGCTACAACAAATCATACTTCAGAGAGATGGCTTCTAGATTCAGGGGCTTCTCATCATATGGCATCTTCACAGTCTATGTTCTCTACATTTGAGCCTTGCACCATGCCACAGATTTTGATGGGCAATCATACATACATGGATGTGATTGGGAAAGGATCTATTGACATTGGGGATAACTCCTTCAATGATGTGTTGTGTGTACCCCACTTGACAAACAATCTCCTTTCTATTTATCAAATCACACATGGCGCAACTAAGAGAGTTGTGGAGTTCACACCTGACTCCGTTTTTATTAGAGACATGGAGACTAGAGCTATCATTGCAACTGGGGTGGTTGATCATGCATCTTGGTTATACTCCTTTTCAGATTTTGTTGATGATGATGATTTCACATTTGATGATTCTACACATGATGATCACACTTATTGTGATAGTTCAGATTTTGAGGAGAACTTTGGACACTTGAACATGGGGATTCTCACATGTAACCCAGTTCTTGAGTCTTGTACTTCATCTTCTCATATTGATATCACATCACCTATTGCACCTGATGATGCAGATAGTGCGACAGTTTTGCCTTCATGTGATTCAGTGCAGCAGGATATTCATTGTCTTCCAGCTTCAGATTCATGGGATGATTACATGATAGATATTGCAGGTTTGTTTGTGGAATCCTACATTGCAGATTTGGGAGACATCATTGATGACATACATCTTCTCTTTGATGAAGATGATCCTTCTTCGATTGTTGCGAGGGCACACTCTGACCCTCTTGTTCATTCTCTACATGATCATTCTTTCGAGGTTGACATGATTGTGGATACTTATGTACAGCAGTTGGAGGAGGTCTCTTTATTCTTTGAGGAGACACATGTGTCTTTGGATATTGTTCTACATCCATCTCCACTAGATCTTGGAGTGCCTTTTTCAGTAGTGTGGAGCAGTTCACCACCTTTGGAGGGGGTATCTTTCAGCATCGACATGGGGACACTTGAGCAGTTTTCAGAGATTCCTTTCATCATGAGTTTTCTTCATACATCTTCCCTTCATGATTGGGGAGACTTCATGGATACACCTTTGGTTTTGTTTCTTCCTAAGGGGAGGAATGTTGTTCGACGTTCGTGGAGCAGTTTCTTCATACATCGAGCTTCTATCATTGGTACAGATTCTTCATTGAGGGATGATCACAGTTTGACTTCTCTTCTTCTCTCATATGGGGGGGACTTCTTCCTCACCTGGGGTTTTGTTCCTCACATACTTCTTTGAGAGTTCTCTTGTATAGCTTTCATCTCTCTTTTTGGGGGAGGGTTTTTTCCCATTGGGTTTTTCTCTCTTTCCCCACTTTGTGAGAGGTTTCATTGCATTGGTTTGCATGCATTTGCATTTGTGCATGGGTACCTAACATGGCCTCGTAGCCGGGACCCATCTTGCATTGCTTAGTTGCATTGTAGACTTAAGTGCATTCCCCTAAGTTGCACTTAAGGGGGGGTGTTGGTGTAAATAATTATTCATCATGGATATTATTACACTTACTTAAGTTTACTTAGGATAATGCATTTCATAGTAGTTTGGATATGAGACACTTGGGTGTTTGTGCCACATTGGGATAGTGTGTGTAGGAGAAATTCCACCTCTTATGGTGTTGATCTTGTTATTACACTATCATATCCACTTATAGTGGAGTGATAATTCCACCTTCGGTGGGTGATCCACCTCATGTGGAATATTGTATTATTTCTCCTACCTACCCACACCTATTTCCTACCTACCCTTGTTTCTTATTGAGCCACATGTCATATTTGTATGCTCATACATATCCCTAGCCTTGCCTATATAAGCAGGCTCATCTACATTGTATGTAACAACTAGATAATCCAGTTGATTGTTGATCATTTTCTATTGATGAGAATACAGTTTATTCTTGTCCCATATTATGTCTCTATCTTGTACATTTCAATGACTTCTTGATCTTGGCAAAATCCAACAGATTCCTGTAAAGGCTTCTTCAGGAGTTACACTCTTTAGAGCACGATGAGGACATCTATTCTGAATGTAAATTGCTGTTTTGGATGCCTCTGCCCATAGGAAGGGTTGCAAGTCTTGATCATGAATCATGGCTCTTGCAGCCTCAACAATGGACCTCTTCTTTCTTTTAGCAACTCCATTTTGCTGAGGATTGTAGGGAACACAGTACTCCCTCTTAATTCCTGTCTTAACACAAAAATCATGAAAACTACCTGAGGTGTACTCACCTCCATTGTTAGACTTTAAACATTTAATTCGCTTTCCAGAAATATTTTCAACCAAGGCTTTGAATTCTTTAAATTTATTTAAGACTTCGTCAGATTCTTTAGATTTAAGAAAGTAAATCCATGTTTTCCTAGAAAAATCATCTATGAAGATAACATAATAAAGGAAACCGCTAGGAGAGGCTACAGACATAGGACCACATAGATCTGAATGGATAAGCTCTAACTTTTCTTTAGCCCTACTATCACTTTTATGAAATGGACTCTTCACATTCTTACCCATTGCACAACCTTTACAAGCATCATCATGAGATAAACTGAGTTTAGGCATACCTTTAGCCATTTTACCAAGAGTGGGAAGAGCCTGGTAGTGCAAATGTCCAAGTCTTCTATGCCATAGCTCGCATGATTCAGGAGCCTCATGAATGAGAGCTTGAACTAGGTTAGGTGCAAGCTTATACAAACTATCACATCTATTTCCAATAACACGAGTAGATTTGAAACTAGATTTCTTAGACTAAGCAAGTACTTTACCTTCAGAAAATGCTACTTGCAAACCCTTATCTAAAGCATAAATGGAAATAAGATTTCTTTTAATTCTAGGTACAAAAAGAATATCACTGAGTTGTAAGGAAATACCAGAATCTAGTTTTAAAGAAGTAGTACCGGAACCTTTTACAGAGTATCGAGCATCATCACCGATTACCACATGGAGATTGGTGTCTTTTTCTATCAGATCTGAAAGATGTTCACGGTAACCTGAGATGTGTTTGGAGGCTCCACTGTCAATTATCCAAGTATTACTGTCTATAGGAACATTGCTCGATAAGACAAAGATAAGAAGATAGTTCTCATTTTGTTTAGAGACTTCGTTTAAATTTGCTTCCCTTTCCTTAGGTTCATTCTGACATTCTCTAGCATAGTGACCATACTTGTCACATCTGAAACAACGAATATGAGAGGAATCTCTTGACTTCTTCCTTGGATCGTAGGAAGGAGGTCTGAAATCTTTGCCTCTCTTATCTTTCTTCCAATTCCCACCTTTCTTGGACTTAGCTGTAAGAACATGGTTATCATCTTTGTGAGAGTTCTTGTGTTTTCCCCTCACTTCAATGCGAGATTCCTCTTCAATGCAATCAGCTTGAAGACGCTCATAGTTGGGACGTTCAATTCTCCCGCCAATGCTACGAATGAAGGGTTCCCATTCATCAGGTAGATCATTTAATGCAATTAGAACAAGGTCTTTGTCTGGAACTTCACAATCAAGAGTTCTTAGTTTATCCTTCAGTTCATTGATCTTCATAAAGTAGGCCATGATTGAGTCCTCTTCTTTCATTCTGATATGAAGTAGCTGCTGTCTTAGAACAGGGGCTCTATTGAGTTTGTTGACTTCAAACATCCCTTCCAAGTGTTTGATTATTTCCCTAGCTGAAGCAAACTTCGATATGACAGTAACAAGATGATTTCTGACGGATTCAATAACGATCTTCCTAGCTTTGGCTGAATCCTTCTTGAATTGTTTTAGTTCCTTTGCATCTTTAGGAGGGGACAACTTTTCTTCTTCAACAAATTTAAGGAGCTCTTTTCCTCAAGTATGAGCTGAATGTGAACTTTCCAGGCAGCAAAGTCAAGGGCTCCATCAAGTCTGTCTTCACCCTTCAAACCTGACATTTTAATCTGAAAACAAACAACAATTAGATGCAAAAAATGACCTTACTGAAATCTGATGTTAGTATAACCTAGCTCTGATACCATGTTAATTTTGTGTCTCAGATCAGAAATCAGAATTTAATAAAATGAATTTAGGATTAAGTAGGCATGAAAACAAAGCAAGTGCACAAGAGACTTAAGACATTTACCCTGGGAAAACCTCTAATGAAGAAAATCCTAGCTATAAAGACCCATAGGTCTGACTATGTATTCACTTTAATTGTAACAATACAATGCATAGATAGGGCTTTTGTTATAGCACCTCAACAACAGATAAGAACAACACCTAAGCAACCATCACCTTTGAAGGAGAGTCTTCAACACAATTCGCATTCGCACCCTTTTAAGAGCAGATCTGAAACTTGATTGATATCATTTGCAATCAAAATGCTCTTTATTTATATGAGCTGCTGGGGATGCAATATGAGGTCGGCCTCAAACTTTGGCGCTAAAACCTTTTATTGTTTTATCGAAAATCCCTTTTATTTGGGGCCACACGTTTTGATAAGGGAGGCGTGTTCTCCCTTTAGGGTCGGCCCTAAAGGGACACAGTACCTCTTGTAGCGTGAGGGCCCAACCCTATTTTCGTACATAGTTACAAACCAACACTATCCAATCGTGCCTCAATTGCCTTGACCATATCATCTAGTTCATGGAATTCTTGCTTTTTTGTAGTTGGTCCAAGGTTAATTGTGGTAACTTGATAATCCATAGGAGTAACAACATCTTTGGTCTTATCACCCATCGGGACAACCACTTATGCGATGCGAATTCCTTTATCATCTCTAGTAATCCTAAAGAACATTTTCGCTTTCTTCCTCCTTTTCCTTGAAATTATCAATATCCTCTGCGGGTTGTGCCTCCATCATTTTCTTTTTCTCCATGTTCTTCAGCAGCCAATCGAGAATAGTTGAATTTTCCATCCCGTCTTTGAGGTTCATGTCCTAATCAAGTCCTCTCAAGGCTGAAATAACATCATCCTCCATATCCGCATCCTTAGTCAAATCCACCACATTGTTGCCCAAATCGACCTTTAGTTGAACTATGGGAGATCTTGGCAATTCTTCATCATCATCATGTGGTGCCGATTGTGCTGTAGCATGTAAATCCTGGTTATTCTCCTGTAGGATATCCGTGTCGGAACCTTGTCAAGATTGATCCTCCTTCTCTGTCATATCATTCTCCTTCATGAATGAGGAGCTTATGGTAGATTGAGGAGTGTTAGATTAGGCAACATGATAGGCTTGTCATTCTCATTTACATACTGTGGATGAATGGGATCCCTATCATCATGCACCTGATTTGGAATGGAGAAGAGATTACATTTGCTCATAAAGTCCACTGACATACAAGACCGCATCTTTCTTCTTACCGCGAATTCATCCATGAGATTGGCCCAATAGTCTTCGATGTCAATCTTGTGTATAAACTTTGTTCCTTTAATCTTTACAATTCTTTGAAACGGATCAAATTGATCCCTACTCTTGTAGGTTCCAGGGCAATAAAATTCCAACTCCTCCCTAATTGTGTTTGTTGTGTTTGCATTGTGGCATACGTCCACCATCTTTCCTAATACAATAGGAAAAGTCATCTGTGTTTTGTGCTTAGCCTTTTGGAGAGAATCATACCCCAAAAGCTGTCTCACTACCTCAAGTAAAACTATTATGTTTGGCGGATACCTGGGAAGCTTGTATGGTTCAGATGTAAAGCCTTGAATCCTCAGGTATGTGAAGGTAGGAAATTGGATCTACTACAACTCGTACTTCTCAATAAGATTAGTTGCCTCCTTAGACAACCATTTCTCTATCCCGGCTTGCAGCAGTCTAGTGATGTACATGGTGAAAGCATCGTTCACCCTTTTGTAATGTTCAATCTCGTATAGATGGAGTTGTGGATAGAACTCATTAACTTTGAATTGTCTTGGCCCGTTCCCGACTATGCCCTTGCATATCAATCCTTTGTATACAACATATTTGGCATGTATACAAGATAGTAAGTCATATTGAACATCCTCGTCTTTTCCAAACCTCTCAAATGGATATTAAGATTATCACTTATGATTCTCGCCTAGTCAATCATTGTTCCTTTTTATATTTCTTTAATAAAATAGTTTATCCAATTCTGAAATAATGCCCCTTGAGGTGCTCCCATGACTCGGTTGAGCAAAAATACTAAGTCACTATACTCCTCTTTGAATTCTAAACTTATGAGCCTCTTGGGTAATCTGGAGTGGTGATGCCTTGTCTCAAGGACCCACTCATTGTTAATAACTGTCATACATGCTTCCACCTTTCTGTCAAGTTTACCTTGAGACTCCTCCATGGTTACTTCTAACGTATCCATACATCCAGGGATTGCAAACACTTTCCCAATGGATTGCTTAGCTAGGTATGCAAGCACTGTCACCTTAGGTGACTTGATCGTTCTGGTTGATGAATCATAATGCTTTGCGCACTCGATTACAAGCTCGTTACACTTGATGGATGGTGGAAAGCCAACTACGTGGTAAATTCCACTCTTCATGGTATTAGCCGACAAGGTGGGAAGTAGATGATTTTCTGTTCGAAACATCCTCCACCTCATTTGCTTCATGTTCAGGTACTCTATGTTCGTATCTGTGACCTACTTCAATCGGTATGATATCTGTGACTTCGGATAGAAGCCCTCTTGTACTATCTTCAATTGGTTCTTTCTTGCCGATATCCCTGCCTTGCACATGGTACCTGTATGAAGCTGGAAATTAATATCATGACAAAATAACTCTAATAACTTATTTTTCAGAATTCTCTGAGTTCTGATATATAATGATTTTGTCACATTTAGGCTCAAAAATCAGAAATTTCAACGACGAGTAATATAAATTTTGAAAATAGAATGAACTTTGATAAAAATGGAGCTCATAGCCCCTCTATAAACCTGATTTTCAGAGTTAATTGAAGTCTGATCACAATAAGTTAGTCTGAGGACACTCCAATAAATTCAAAAAATGGAGGTATTTGGTGCCCAAAACGTGTATGTCTAGGTCTGAATACATTCAGAAAAACAGTGCATCAGGTCTGCTTTTCTGAAGATACTGTCTGAATACATCCTCTAAAGGACTGAAAGTGTCACTTGCAAGGTCTGATAACACAAGAATAAGCCTCACTTCAATGGTTGGAAGTGGTCACAGCCATGGTGCACCTCTCCACACAAGTTGATTTGTTTCTTTAGACCCCAAAATGACCACACCTTGGCACAAGCCCGTGGCTGGGAATGATATCTTAGTCTGAGAACAATGCTGGTAATGATGTTTCAGCAATGGTGTCTAACATAGTGTCTCAAACCCCTTCAATAATGGCACCCAAAACAGGCTTAGACAAAATCACCCCCGTCACAAACAATGGTGCCATATGCAAATCACTTCAAAATCGCCCATAAATGTGGTGCAATCAGCCACTCATAAATTCGCCACCCTTGAGTAATGGCACCACAAGAAAAAAATCGCCTCCCATATCTGCAATAAAGCTTGGAGATCTCTCCACCAATGGCACAATCAGCCACACTTTACTTCATCACACTTGTTTTCCAGTTTGGTGGAGATTCGAATCTCATCTGGACACATGAATTGCACTTAACTTGGTCATTTATCTCCTGGTGGAAAAACGTGGTCCATTTGTACTCACTTTCCTTGTACATTTTTACTCTCAAAGGCCTGGTGGAAAAACGACCTCCATCGGGACAATTGTAGTGGAGAATCCAGATGCATCGGGATTTTCCCAAGAAACACTTGGAACCCAGTGGAAAAACGTCTCCCATTGGGATGGAATCCATTTTGCCTTCAAAACTTGGTGGAAAAATGCCTCCCTTCTAGACAACTTGATTTTATGCCTTAATTTCATGGGGGAGAAATGTTTCCTATTGGGATATGGCAATTTTCACATTGTAAAAACCAAAACTTGTCAAATTTTATCATTTTGCACCAGGACTTTCATTATTTTAACTGGATTTGATTGGGGGAAAACATGAGTCCATTGGGATCTTTTGCATTTAGACATATTTACCTCCTATGAGTGTAAAAATGTGAGGTAAATATGTCTCCTATAGGCAACATTGACGCTCTAGCAGAAGAATCACACCAATTTGCAAGGTTTTAGATGCATTTTAATCTCATATTTTAAACTTGTTGCAACCTCAAGACTTGGACACAATTTAGGATCATCTTACCACTTTGACATTTTAAGCATTTTATCCTATTGACTTCAAAAAAAATTCACACCCTAATTGCACATAAGAAACCCCTGGGCATGATCATTCCAAAAGCGAGACTTGGGTACCTGAAAGCTCAAAATTGCCACTTGACTGCCAAAACCCTAAACAATCGAGACATGGAAAGCAGGAAAGAGGGGGGTCCCCGTTTGCAATGGGGAGATGTGTGAAAAGGTCACAAAATCTGGCGCCTCCACAGAAGAAACGTTCCTGAACATTTCATGAATAAAGCTCAATCCGACTCTTAGTAACTTCAATTAATCTTTGCACAACATAGCAAAAGGTTAGGAAACACATTTGGAAGGAAGGAAGACAAAGATTGTATCAATATGCTTAGTCATTGATTATCTTGGTGTGTGCAAGTGGGTTCATTACTAGCTACAATCTCACCTGAGAAATTACAATGACTCGAACAAAATTAAAATGTGAAAATATAATAATCAGCGTCAATAAACAATAGATGGTTTCCAATCTTGTCAAATACGAATTCTATCCTACGATACATTATACAAAAACAATCTCCAATGTTGAAGAACTTCATGAGGTATTATGCAAGAAATGGACCGAACATAACCAATGAAAGACATAGTGTGTCCTAACAACACTCGCATCACAAGAAGATACCCTCACAAAACTAATACTAAGCAAGACGACCTAAACCTAAAGCAAATTGGAAGCAAACCTAAACTAAGGCAAATCAAAAGAAAACCTACTCTAACTATGATACAAGGGGCATGCTTCGGAAGAAACCTAATGTTGGAAGTAATGCTTGAGGAACTGCCCATTGACGGGCAACGAGACGTTCTCACCAGTTAAAGTCCTGAGCTTGAATGCATTCTCTCCTAGTATCTCTGAAATTTGGTAGGGGCCTTTCCATAGTTTGTCAAATTTTTCATGATCTTCCCTTTTCTCGTGGGCTTTGTCCCAATATAGCACTAGATCGTAATTTCTTAAAGATTTTACCTGTGCTTGTCTATCAAACCATCTCTTTACTACGCCTTGATGCTTGGCGAAATTTACCAAAGCCATGTCTTTCTATTCTTCTAAATTCCTCAATTGTGTCAATCTAGTTTGTATTTAGTCTTCACCTTCCACGTAATCTTGGATGAATCTCAATGTTGGAATTCTCAGTTGTATAGGGAAGACAAGTTCTTGGCCATATACCAGAAAAAAAGGGGGAAGTCCCCAATGAACTCTTCGCTTTGGTTTTGTCTGCCCAAAGGGCGAATCTCAATTGTGTGTGTGAATCTTTTGGATTTCTATCTAATAGTTTCTTGATCACACTTAGCAAATTCTTGTTTGTAGATTCGGCTAATGCATTACCCTGTTGATAATAATTTGATGAAAACTTAAGGGTTATACCATATTCAAAAGCCCAATTGGAAAACTTCAATGATGTAAAAGCAGAACCATTATCACAAACAAGAGCATGTGGACATCCAAACCTGGTTATGATGTTTTCCTCTAAAAATTTAATTACCACATCAATAGTATATAACTTCAAATCTTGAGCTTCTGACCATCGAGAACAATAATTAGTTGCAGTTAGAATGTACCTGTGTTGCACGGAGGAAGGTGGATTAATCATACCAATAAAATTTATACCCCGCATAGTGAAAGGTCTGGACTCGATCACGAGTTGCAATGGCATGACTGGGTTCTCTCGAAAAGAAGCTAACTGGCATGTGTGGCACGTCTTCACATGTTCATGAGTGTCTCGAAACAAAGTAGGCCAATAATAGCCTGCTCTTAAAATTTGATGCATTGTGGCCAAACTTGCATTATGACCAGTCCCAAATTTGTTGTGAAAATGCTCCATAATCAGTTTTGCTTTGTCTTTGTCAACACTTCGCAAATAAATTCCTGCATGAT
Source organism: Cryptomeria japonica (assembly GCF_030272615.1). Taxonomy (NCBI): domain Eukaryota; kingdom Viridiplantae; phylum Streptophyta; class Pinopsida; order Cupressales; family Cupressaceae; genus Cryptomeria; species Cryptomeria japonica. Next base: position 714,084,139 of record NC_081407.1, read on the forward strand.
TCCTTCTGTATAAAACCAAGCCTTGTAGCATAAAATGTCAAATTTTCAGTCTTAATGCTTTCTTTTGAGTGGGGCTCATACGAACGAGACACTTTTGGTTAAGTAAATAACAAACAATATCTTTGGACCTTTCATCTTGAGTGACATCCTGGAGTGCATAGACTAGTTGGACCAATCCGAGTCTGTCCATTGCTAAAGTCTGCGTTAATGCTTGACCTCTAACAAGTCTCATTGGTTGGATCTTGATGTCGTAGACTTGGATAGTGTTGACCCACTTTCCTCTTCTTTCTCCTAGTTCATTTTGCATAAGTAGTGTCTTAATTGCTGCATGTGGCACCATGGCATAAACTTTGGTTTTTAAAATATAATGCTTGAACTTTTCAATTGCTTTCACCAAAGCATAAGCCTGTTTTTCTACATTTGGGTATCTTAGCTTTGCATCTTTTAGTGGTGAGATCATGAATGCTATAAGATGCTTATCTTTCTCTTCACTTTTGTGTGTAAGTATAGCAACATATGTGTGTTGTAGAGCAAATGAATACAAGTAAAAGGGCCTTGTATTATTTGGATTGACTAGAATGGGAGCCTCGACTATGGCGAACTTGATTTTTTCAAATGCTCTCTTTGCTTCTGTTGTCCATTCCATCTTGGCGTCTTTCTTCAACATTTGGTTCAATGGCCTTACTATCTCAGCGAATCCTGTAATAAGTTTTGTCACAAAATTTTTACCGAAGGACTTTAGTTCTTTCTTACTACCTAAGAGGTTGATCTTTGATATAGCTTCAATTCTTTTTGGATCAATGGAAATTCTTCTTTATGAGATAACATGTCCTAGCAATTTTCCTTCGGTGACTCTGAACATGCATTTCTTGGGATTAAGAGATATCTCGTATTTTTTGCATCTCTGAAATACTTTTCTCAAATCTTCAATGTGATCTTCTCCCTTCCTTGAGATAATTGTATTGTCATCCATGTAAATAATGATGCATTTTCCTATCAAATCTTGAAATGGGATGTCCATTGCTCTCTGGAACGTGGCTCCAATGTTAATTAAACCAAAGGGCATTCTTCTATACCAAATGTTCCCCACTTCATGGTGAAGGCTGTCTTTAATCTATCTTCATATTCTACCATCACCTAGTTATATCTTGAATATCCGTCCGAAAAGGACATCATTTGTGATCCATTTACAATCTGCAATACCTCGTCCAATGATGGGAGTGGGTAGTTGTCTTTTTTTGACTCTCTATAAGATTCCCAAAATCTACACACAATCTTATCTCTTCATTCTTGTTTCAAATTGGGACCAAGTTGGCGATCCACGTCGAGTGTCTCTCGGGAAAGATAATTCTGGCTGAAAGCAATTTCTTCACTTCTTGATATGAGAGGTTCCAACAATGGGTTCATTGGCCTCTGTTGCTGTCTGAATGGCCTACTATCTGGCTTTAAGGGGATTGTATGCGTGATGATAGATGTATCGTATGTCTTTAAATCATCACATCCCCATGCAATTACATCGGGAAGTCAAGTCATATTTGGAGGAGTTATCCAGAGCCTTTTTACCCTCCTTCGAGCTCAACAAAATTGGTGCTTGAAGGAGGGCTGGTCATTATGAAGCCGTGAACAGTGGAACTTATTGAGTCATATTTGGACGAGTTATCTAGAGCCTTTTTACCAGCCTCCACACTCAACATAATTGGGGCTTGAAAGAGGTCTGCTTGAATTGAACATTTAAGGATATGATTTGGAATGGTGTTGCCTGAAGAAGATCTCATCCTAGGTGAACAACAAGATATCATCTCACAATTGAACACTTTCACTTGGAGAAACTAAAGAAGTGCAGCTGAATTTAGACAAGTGAGAGCCGTGATTGAGAGACAATAAGAGAGAAATTGAACCAGTTGAAGATCTTTTGATGTTGAGCATGAAGTTGAACCATGCTGGTGCTACTTGCTAGAAATGAACTCCCAGTGCATTAATCGAACTTGGAGGTCAATGACGATCAAGGAGAAATCATTTCTGGATTGAACAATCTTGCATGGGAATTGAAGACAAGTGCACCTCAATACATAGGTATTACCTTTGATCCTCAATTAGTTAAAGAATCAAGTCACACTGGATCGTATCAATTCATTCTCACCTGAGAGGTTCCAGTGAAGTTCACTCCTAGGTCCTATTGTGACCTAATCACACATCACCCCATCCCAGATGGGGATCCCTACTTTTAGGCCTTCTCGGTCGTTTGGTTTTGTTTTTTGGGGTCTTTTGGTGGCAATGTCATCAGTCTCTCTGCTTTGCAAGTGTTCGGGGGTCAAATTGATTAAGTCTGCTTTTCGTTTGAGTGAATTTGATGAAGTCTAGGGCCTATTTTGTTAATTTTAGGGTTTATGCCTTTAGTCCTAGGTTTTAGGGGTTTCTGTTAGGGTTTTGGAAAAACTGAACATATAACTGGAATCAGGACCCTTCAAGGAACCTCCCAGTAAAATTTGAGCCAAAACGGAGCAACTTTCTATTTTTAGAAAGTTCCTATATTTTAGGGATTTTATTGAGTCTCAGAATGTCTTCATTTTGCCAAAAATCAAACTTACTATTTTTAGTAAGTTTCTATTTATAAAAAGTTGTTCCCGTTAGTTTAGTGGTCTAACATTGACGTTCTGAAAGTTTCTATTTTTGGAAGTTTAGTTTTGACAGGACCATTCAAGCAAGATGACGAAGGTCAAGCATTCATGACTACTTCTAATTCCGGAAAGTCAGAAAGCAGACAAAGAGAGTTTAAAAATGGCTAAGTGTTGGAAATCCATTCCTGAAAAGGAAAGCTCAAAATTTCACCTAAGTTCGGATGAAGCAAGATTGAAATTCTCTCAGTCGGAGGAATTCACACCCAATTGCCAAACAGGGCACTAAGCTGGAAGTGTCATGGAGGATTCAAAAATCACAAAATTCCATGACATATGAAGAAATGCGCCCAATTCTCAGATAGGGCGCCAAAATGGTATGCTCATGGAAAAGGGACAAAATAATGAATTCCTTCTTTAAGTGAAAATTCCGCCCTGAGACATGGAAGGGCGCCAAAGTGGAGTGGTCAGGGAAGGATAAAAAAGTTATGAATTCCTTGGCTTAGGTGGATTTGTGTCCTAGCACTGTGTAGGGCGCCAAATTGTGGGGTGAAAGGAATTCATGGAAATGTTGAAATCCCCCACCAAGTGCAAATTGCCGCCCTAGGAAGATGTAGGGTGCTAAACTTCAATGGTCTTGGAAAACGGTGCAAGGCATGAATTTCCCTCCTCAAGACTAAAATGCACCCATGTCTTGGTCAAAACACTAGAAGAAGGTCAATGTGGAAAGCATGAGAAATGATGAATTCCATGGCCAAGTCAAAATGGTGCCTAAGGGTGATGAAGGGCGCCAAATCCAAGGGATGATGGAAAATCCAACCGAAGTATGAATTCCTCCACACATGGAAAAATCCGCCCTACTCCTCAGGAGGGCGCCAAAATGGTATGCTCAAGGAAAATGGACAAAACAATGAATTCCTTCCTTAGGTGGCATGGAAGGGCGCCAAAGTGGAGTGGTCAGGGAAGAATTGAAAAGGTATGAATTCCTTCACCTATGCAAAAATTCGCCCACAAGTGTGTTAAGGTGCCAAAATGAAGTATTCAAGGAGAACTTTTAAAATTTTTAAATTCCACGACCTTAGCAAAAATCCGCCCAAGAAGGTCATAAGGTGCCAAATCCAAGGGATGATGGATAATTCAAACAAAGCATGAATTCCTCCTTCAGTGTGAAATTCCGCCCATGTACATGAAAGGGCACCAAAATGGCCTAGGCTTTAGAAAATGTGTAAAGGAAATGATGATGAAATTCCAAGGCATAGAGAATTCCATGACTAACTTGGAAAAGTGAAAGTTTGTCTAAGGCAAGAGAATTTCGAGGGTCAAGGAGGAATGGAAATGCATGAAATCCCCTCGGGAATAATTTTGAAAAATCGTATTTTTAGACACCAAATCTTGTCAGAATTTGAAAAATTTCGCAGATTTGGACTCGTGAGAGAATTCTCTCTCTCCTGGATTTGGGTCCTAAATTTTAGGAAAGTTTCTAAAAAATAGAAGGTGGTTGAAAAGTGTTGAAAATCTCCAACAAGGTTTGAAAAGGTCAAAACTTCAAGAAATTTCTTTAATGGACCAAATTTTTCTCTCTCCAAGGGTTTCTTGCTAAGTGGCAGCAGGGTCAATGCATGAAGAATTAGTGGAGCATCTTTCGCATGCAACCGTCACATTTACGACATTATGACAGATTCCTTTTGCATGCAGCTGTCGCATGTGGAAATGATGGTGCATTTATGGCATGATAGGGTGATTTATGCATATGTAATGTTTAGTGCATGTGGGCGAATTTGGTAAAAATGGTGCATTTAATGCACAAATGAATGCTAATTTGGGTATTTTGAATTAATTGTATAAGGGCATGATGGGTTATTAACTGGAGATTCCCACCTTGTTGCATCTTGTGTGGGGAATCTTATAGGGAAAACTCTAATTAGGGTTTGCATGCTATCATGGCTTGAGGCCTATATAAAGGGGTGACCCCCCTCATTTGTAACAGGGGGAGAAATTGTTGTCTGAGATTGTTGCTAAGAGTATTTGAAGCAAACACTTAATACATTGTTCCATTGTTGGTGTGTTCTTGTGTTGTTTTGGAGCTCGCATGGTCTCACTCTCTTCATAGATTAGATTTGCTTTCATGTTATTAGATGGACTAGATTTGATAGGATTGCTTGTTGCAAAATTCGTGCTCATACTTTTGGTGTAGAACTGATTGTTGCATACTGTGCAAAGTTAGCACGAGCTTTTGTTATTTGTGTATGTTTAACTTTGATTATCAGTAGAGATTGTTCGATTTGATGGTTTCTATTGGTGATTTGAAAATCTTTAACACACCCTTTGAAGATTGCACCGCCTTCGTGTAGTTGTGCGTTGTTGGCAAAGCGAAGCGTGGTTGGATTTTGCATAAGTAATCCCATATCCGTGTTCATAGGATTAGATTAGTCCTAGTCTAGTTCTCTAAACCTTTCCTCATTTACTTTTCTACAAATTTTAAAGTCAAAAAACAAAAAATCCAAAAAAAAAATAGAGCTTTCATTGCAAATCATTCGCATAGAAATCCTTGAACTTGCATGAATTTGTTATCCTCTTGAAGTGAATGCGTAAGGCCCCTTGGGTTAACAACAAACCCATCAACTAACTGAGTCATGTCCATGTGCATAAGGACCCTTGGAGTTAGCCGTTTGAACTTTCTTGCAATCTTAGCATACAGTATAACTTTGATCAAGAGAGAATAGAGTGATCGTTGGTAAACTTTATTCTGTGTTCGGTGTAGTCCTAAAAAACACGTCAACAGGTCCAAACTTGGGAGGCAAGAGGCTTCATCAAGCCAAGAAATGACGAATAGAGATAGATTATTTGATCGAGAAGACATGCTAAAAGGAGAGGATATTTTTGGTTCATTCTAAACTCCGCATTAAGCTCAAGCTTAAGGAGTTGGTCAAGAAGAAAACCAACAAGGTCCTAATCAGCATATCTTTCAAGAAGAGAATCAAGCAATGGATCAAAATCAACCTTCTCCAAACAGTGCTACATGGTTGGTAACCAACCCATCGTTGTTTACATTTGATGATATCCATGATATACCGAAGAATTTGGATAACTTTTGCTCTAAATTCAATGTCAATGATCTAATTCGGATGGCCGAAGATCACATCAAGATGCTTGAAGATCACTTACATAACAAACCAATTGAATATGGAGATGTGGTTTGCAGGCTTTTTCCCTATTCCTTGGTGGAAGAAGCATACTAATGGTTTATTCATCTACCTACAGGTTCCATCACCACATGGGAAGGATTGAAAGATGCATTTATTGGAAAATTTGGCATTTCAATTACTCCTTCAGAACTGTATCGACAATTTGTTGAATGTAAGAGACAAGAGCACGAACCTATTATTTCATTCAACAATCGGTTCCGAAAGGCTTACACAAGGTTGCAAACTCCTTACCTTGTTCTAGACGCTAGAGAGATATATTTCCTGCTTAGGACCTATTGTGACCTTTTCACACATCGCCCCATTGCTAACGGGGACCCCCTCTTTTTCAACTTTCTGCATTGTTAGGTTAGGGTTTTGGATGCTTAGTGGGCAATTTTGCGTTTCCCATGCCCGAGTCTCGGAGTTTTGATCATGCCTAGTGCCGTCTAGGGTTTTTGACATTATAGGATCAAGTTGCAAACATTGATATTTTAATGATCCTAAGTTTTGTCTAAGTGTTGACCATTTGAGCGTTAACGTGTTTTTAAACACGCGCATCGGTCATTTTAAAGTACCAGGGTATTCCCATACCTTTTGGAGTTGTTTTCTCGCTCCCAAAGTATTATTTAAATTGATTTCGCACTTTATTCCAATATTTTCCTAGCTTTTCGCTCAATATTTTGGAAAATTTGCCTAAGTCCAGTCTAAATTTGAAGTTTCTAAGTGATTTTGAGTGGTTAAATTGTCAAATTCCTAAGGGAAATCCATATTCCAAGGGTTGGAGGGTCAAATTCCATGCTAGAGGTGCTTTTCCCCTTATATTCTAGACTACCCAACCCATTCCCCCACTCAAAATCCATACTACACATGGGTTTCCCCTGAAATCCATACTGGCTATTATTTTCCATCACTGTTTATCCATACTTGGATCGATTTTCCCTTGGAAGTGCTAAAATTTGGCTAAGTGTCAGGATTTATCCAGACTGCCATCGATTTTCCACCAAGAGTGCAAACTGGAGTGCGGATTATAGTGCAGACAACGTTGAGGATGATTCCATGCCTGGGTTGATTTTCCACTAGGATGTTTTGTGACAAGTGAGTGCGGATTTTTGTCCGGATTTTTATCTAGACAGAGGTCGATTTTCCACTGAGAGCATTTTGATGAGTTTTGAGTTCGGATTTTCATCCAGATTGAGGTCGATTTTCCACCAGGGAGTGATTTTTGCAAGTAAAGTGAGTTTGGAGTGTGGATTTTCAATCCAGACTGCCATCGATTTTCCCTTGGGGAGTTTTGTGTGCATTTTTGATGAATTTGAACATGGATTTTTATCCAAGCTAGGATCGATTTTCCCTTATGGGGAATTTTTGACAATTTTAATGACTTTTAAAGGGATTTTTCAATCCCAACCCAAGTCGATTTTCCCCGGGAGGCTTAATTTGGACTTAAATTGCAATATTTAATAAATGAGCCCCATTTTTGATTGCTTTTAAATAATGATTAATGATTATTTAAAATTTTAAAAGCAAAATTAAATAACTTGCAATAAACATTTAATATTTAAACCTTCTAGAAGCAAGTTAATTTTTTACAAAGCAAGTATTTAAGCAAGTGTTTTATCCCACATTGCTTGTGTGGTGAAAGTGAGAGGTAAAAGCAAGTATAAGAGAGGAGCCTTAGCATTATTTTATTATTAAATTTGCCAGGTGTCTCCATGAAAGGCGATTTTTTCTCCAAGTTGGGCGAATTTTAGCAAAGTGTTGTAGTGAAGTGTTGGGTTGAGGATTCTTTCCTCCATTTTTCCAGCTTGCTGATCGATTCCCCTTGCTGCCATTAAAGACCATTTCCAGATTTTCGATTTTCCAAGTTTGGTGATTTTTTGCAAATTTGGTGATTTTTGGTGAAGGGTGGCGATTTTGTGTTTGGAGACTTGGGTGATATTTTCCTCCATTTTTTTGCTTGCTGTTCCAGACCTCCATTGTTGCAGATCCAGGCTGCCATTGATGATATTTTTAGAATTTTAGTTTGGTGCCACAGTTGGGAAAATTTTGATTTTGTTTGGAGAAGTGTTTGGTGCCACATTTTGATGATTTTCATGCATTCTTGGTGGCTGCCATCATTTCCAGCTCGCTAATTCGCTTCAGATCTGAGGTTTGCTTCAGATTTGACCTCCATTAATGGCTGCCCATTAATTTTCAGACTTCAATTTTAGTTGCCCAACCAATTCCAACTTAGGCGATTTACATTTGGAGGTATTTTGTGGAGTTTTCTGTGCATTTTCAGAACCATCTTATCGCTGTTGCAGGTTTGAAAACTCCATTGTTAGGTGGTTGTCTTCATAAATTTTCATTTCCAACCACCTAACCACTTTGACGATTTTGCTTGGAGTTGATTCCTTAGCTATTTTCCATCATTCAAGGATTTTAAACTACTTTGCAAGGTGCTGGTAAGTTTGGAGTAATCAATTTTCAGACTTGTCCTCAGAAATTAATTTTTTACCAACCACACTTACATTCCTGAATATGATTGTTTTCATCATTAAAACTGATTTTTATCGAGTTTATGCATATTTTTGAAGATTACAACATGTTTTAAAAGTCTGATTTTTAGGTTGTCTTCAGAATTGTTGACCTCCATTATTGACCGCGGAGGGTGTCTTCAAACATACTTCGTGTAAAAACAGAACCTTTCACACCTTTCCTTAGTCATCATTGATTTGGTATACTCCTTTGCATTTTAGCTTGCATATTTTATAAGCATAAGGAGGTATTAATGAATTTTATAGAGGGTTTCCATGCCCTAGTGTTGTCACACTTTGAATCTAACTGTCAAAATTTACCAAGTGTATGGATTATTTTCTTGACTCCATGCCCTAGTTAGCTAAAATATTTAAAAAGTGAGGAATTTTATTAAGAGCATTATTTATTTTCCTAAGTCTAACTTCAAGCTTCGTACAGGGGTGCGATGTCGAAGTCTGGATATAAAGAAAGGAAAGAACTATTGAAGATGCTGGAGACTGGATTTTATCCAGAGCTTAAGATTTCATCGAGATGGAAGGAGATCACAGATACAAACTTGCATTTCCTAGACTTCGACCAGATGCAATGGCAGATGTTTGGAGTGAGAGATCAAGTTCCTTCCTTAGCATATGCGAACATTATGAAGAGTGGTATTTTTCATGCCGATGGATTTCCACAGTCCATACAGTGCAGTGAGCTTATCCTGGAGTGTGCACAATGTTATGATATGCTCACGAGAATGATCAAGACTCCTAAGGGCGTTCTCATTGCCTACCTTGCTGAGGATGCTATTACAGAAGTGTTCGGAATTCCACGCGGGACAAACATGAAGGATGTGACCAAGGATGAATATACAGAAAGATACACAAAGAAGATGGGTGTATGCAAGAATTTGATTAACAAAGAGTGGATGATTGAGCCTAGGTCTCATCATTCCAAGGCTCCCAAGACACTCATGTGCATAGATTTCAAGGAGGAGTATAGTGATTTGATATTCCTACTCAACAGAGTGATGGGGATGCCGCAGGGAACAATATTCGATGGATGGATGTTTTACTTCATCCAGGATTGTCTTAGAGGAACATTAGTAAATTGGTCCAAGATTATAAGTGACAATCTGGATTTTCAGCTGAGGAATGTAGATTGGTCCAAGTCATTCGCCATGACTTTTTACCTGGTGTACCTGCTTGCACGGTTTGTTTCATATAGAGGATTAATATGCAAAGGTGAAGTCGGGAATGGACAAGGACAATTCAGGAGTCATGAATGCTACCCCCAGTTGAGCATGTATAGAATTGAAGACTATAAGAAAGTGAATGATGCATTCACTATGTACATCACACGGATGCTGCAAGGCGGAATCTAGAGAAGATTGTCCAAGGAGGCAACAAAGTTAACATAAAATATGGATCGTGGTATATTCAGTTTCCCACTTTCACGTACCTTAGGATTCATGTGTTTCAATTTGAACCCTACAAACTTCCTAGGTATCCGACTGACAGAATGATCTTGTTGGAAGTGGTGAGACAACTTCTAGAGTTCGATGTCATCCAAAGAGAGAAGCACAGGACAGGCATGACATTCTCTATTTCAGTTGGGAAGACGTCAGAGGTTTGCCAGTCTGCCATAGCCGCCAGCACTACGAGTGAGGATCTTGCATTCTATCGATTTGCTACATACAAGAAAAGAGAAAGATTTGATCCAGACAAGAAAGTAGGAAGGATCAGGGGAGAGAAGTTCATTCACAAAATTGACATAGAAGATTATTGGGTCAACCTGATGGACGAGCAAACAGTGAAGAGAAGAATGTGGTCCAGAATGTCAGTGGATTTTATGAGGACGTGTGGACTTTTCCTCATTCCTGATCAAGTATTAGATTATAGAGATCATACACATCCACAGTATGAGAGCTAAATGAAGAAGGCAATCTTATTGCCTAATTGGTTAGAGTCAGAGGAGATTGACCTGAATATATTGATGAGAGAGGTCTTGAGTTTCTCCTGTACATGGGTAGATATATACAGATGAATACGTTAGTTGACATGGGTGTTCCCTTCACTTATGAAAGGATGAAGCCAGAAGAGTCTACTTCCGAGGATGATCAAAGGACTATCAGTGATGTCAGGATTCATGTAGACGAAGAGAGTCAAGCTCCCAAGAGAAGGAAGAACATGCCGGAAGAAGTCAAGGCCAGAGGGAAGAAGATTGAGGAGGTGAATAAGAAACAAAAGATTATCATTCCTCCACTTATCATTCCTTCACCTCCTCCCAACGTCTCATCAATTGAAGTGATTGAAGTAATTGAACATAACAAGGAGATTCAACAGTGTTCCAACACAGTGATACTACCATGGAATACTCAGAAATTTCATGCCACAACGACATCTGCACCTCCTAATTTGAATGATGATCAGCCAGGATCCCTTACTGTCCTTTTTTAAGTTAGTTTGCGAAATGAGGTATATGATTGGACCAGGAATAATCTTGATGATAATGAGGATGTTATCTCGGCATTGAAAGGACTTGATCGAGAAATATGTCTCGATGATGGTATGGAGATGGCCGCTATTCCCGAATGGCTGATGAGAAGTATGGAGAAAAGTAAACAAATGATAGAGGTACAACCTATTGACGACATTGATGACTACCTAGCTAGGATTGCTAAGGAGAAAGAGCCCAAGAGAGCGGAGATTTTGTCGCACATAGCTAGAGATAAGACAAGAATGCGGATTGCGCAGATTGCTGTTCCTATTGCAGGCGTGACAACAGACATTGCTACTCCTATGGATTTCCAGATCACTTCAGTTGCCCTTGGTCATACATCCGGAAAGCAAGAATTTCAGGAGGTTGGTGAAAACCTCAAGGCAATCGATGCAAGGTTAGACAGAGAGTTTGCGGAGAAAGAAAGGTACAGAGAAGAGAATATTAGATTTAGAGAGTATATTGCAGGGATAAGGCGTGAAGATCCCACCCTTATTTCCCCTATTGCAGTTGACCATGGAATGCATTCACACTGTGAGGCAGCGAGAGGTACACTCTTGGAGGTGGAAAAGTGGATTGAGAGCGCAAGAAAGCAGGCAGATGATTTCCTTACTTAATTTGTCCATGCATATGATAGGACAACAGGGCTCGTATTCAGAATCCAGTATTTGGAGGGAGTTTGGGAAGAATTCCGGCCTATTCAAGACAAGACTATTCCATGCCTCTAGGCTTTGAAAAGGATTCCTAATTCCACCTTGGTCAGCGAGAACATTGTGCACAGTGGAGACAGATGGGATTTCCATGGCTGGTATTGTTCATTAGCCGTGAAGAAATCAACTTATGAGAACGCCCAGTCGAGTTGTATGGAGATGGAGGGATTGATTCAGGACATTCAGATGAAGATCCTTGCTTCGATTGAGGAATTATTGGGTGTTGATGTTAGTGATGCAAGTGGTTTACACTTAGCCGAATTAAGAGACAAGATGAAATTTATGTATTTTTGCCAGTTGGACTCTTTGAAGAAGAGTTAGATAGATGACTTGGTCTCTTTGTTGATTCATGTTCATAGTTCGCAGAAGCTCATGCCAGAATGGGAGAACACTTTGAATGCTTGCTCGGATTCATTAGGCGTGATTGATTTACAACAGGATACCTTGCCTAGCATTTCCATGGAGGAGTTAGATTTAGTATTGGCTAGATTCTTGAAGTATGCTAAGAGAGAGAGAGATGCAGGGAGGAATCTTCTAGAAGATTCCCTATTTGATGACTAGGTATCTTTTCATTGGGCCATATGTTGGTGGCTCCATTTTTGATGTAAACCCTAATTAGGGCAATTCTAGGGTTTTGTTGGCATGATCTCGGCCGTTGATCTTGTATCAATCTTGGCCATCCATTTTGTAAGAGACTATATAGGCCTCCTTGTCTCTCATTTGTAAGGGAGAGTTTTTGTAGAATTGTTGGTATATGCTGCAACTATTTGAATCATAATAATTGTTCAATTGTTGGTGATTTTGCTCTTCAAGTGTTGTATTTGCTTTCATGGTTCTCAATTCCTTCAAGTTAGATTAGAATTTATTTTCATGTATGTTAGATTGAGTAGAAGATTTGTTGAATTTATTTGTGTGGAATCCTTAATCCATACCACTAGCCTTTTGCCGTTGGTAAGTGCGCCTTGCGTGGTCAATTGGAAATTTAAGTAAGCTTAACTTCAACTATTCACTCGTCCCTTGACAAGCATCAACTTGGATGGTGTCAACGTTTGATGGTGATAGCCTGAAAATCTTTAAGTATACCTTAGACGATTGCACTAAGCTTGTGTCAATACTTGATTGTGAGACCTTGCCTGGTTTGATTCCACTAGATCCATTCATCATTTCCTACATTCCTAGGTTTAGAATAGATTTCCTGAACCCTATTCCTTTTGCCCCCCGCTTTTTTTTAGTAAGAAGTAAATCCAGAGCCATATTGATAAATTTTAAGTTGTCAGCACACCTATTCCGCATCATTCATGATAATCCAAACATTTGCGTAAGTCTCCAAGTGAAACACAACAATTCACATCAACCATTGAGTTACCCACTCGTCAAGACCTGACATGTAGAAACCTTGGAATCATTTTAGTTGATCTCATTCTTAGCATCTGAGGTGATTTTGTTGAAGAGAGGGTAAATTACCTTGGTACTTTATTCTGAAATGTTTTATGCATTAAAAACACATCAACAGGACCCACTCACAACAATGTTTGTGTAGACTAATCCTACCTCGACAAATTTGATTGAAGCATATACAAAGGCCGTGGAAGTTAGCAGAGGATTGTGTTTGAATATCACTGGACCCTTGCTCAATATGGGGTCACTTGCGGCGGCAAATCAAATACAAGGCCTTAGTTAAGCTTTGGCTCTTCATACATTAGTGATGAATCGGGTTTTGCAACCGATATACCCAACAATACAACCATCAAATCAGTTGGTACTCCACCCCGGAGCCCCACTTTCTCAAGCTCCTCAGACACACCCATTGTACTTACATATGCAATTACTTCCTCAAGAACACAGGAGGAGAAAGAAATGAAAGAGTTGATAGATCAAGTCAAGAAGTTGTCTACAAAGGTTACTCATATTTGAGAAATCAAAACAACCAACTCTATAGTATGCATAGGAATTACCAGGGAGGTAATCAAAGTTATTAGAACAACAATCAAAGTTATCAAAACAACAATCAGAGCAATCAAAGTAACAACCAAGTATTTCGTGACAATAATCAAGGCTACCAGAAGAGAACGTGGAACATTGCACCCAACAATGGAAATGTGTTGTCATTGCTTGACAATCTGCCAACATCGGAGAGTCGATTGACAGACACGGTCTTCATTTTGGAAGCCGCTTTGTCAAATTGGTGTAGGTTCCACAATACAAGTCAACATTCAGAGTTGCATTGCCTCAAGTTCAAGGTTGCAGCGGATATTTTTCCACAAGTGGTGCGTAACAATGAAACACTAGAAAGCACTTCAACAACGGGATTTGAATTGGTCGCTACAACAAGATATGATTAAGCCTTGATCATTGAGGATTTCAGATTCCTCCCTAGGATGTGATGAAAGTTTACTATATGAGCAAATTGGGAGTTTTCCTCGAGAATCACTAATGGACCGATGGTCCCTACTGGTTCCCAGTTTCCACCTAAATCAGCTAATGGACCAATCGAATATTTAGGTTACATTTTTCCACCATTGAACAACGCCGTCTTAGTTGAGGGGACTAGGGAAGTATTTCATTAATCATCAGGAAATTCAGGACCCAAAGTTTATCAAAGAAATCAAAGAAATCAAGAACCTTTAACTACATCAGTTCCTCCAAACAACTTCTCTACTCCTCCAAATCTGAATGGTAGCAATATGCCAAGTTATCCACAAGATTCACTAGAGTATAGACATAGGAATGTTCCGCCTCCTCCTAAAGATGGATTGAAGAGGTTGAGTCTGTGTGTGATAGAAGAATTCAAGAAAGTCAAGGTGAGCTTTTACTATTTGAATTAATGAAATTACTTGAGATTAGAGAGATATTGATAAGCAACTTAAGTGATGCAACTATGGGAAAAGCTACCACTCAAACTAGTTCCAACACCTCAGGAGGTATTGCGAATGCTCATCAATCTAGCATAAACATGGTTCAAGACGAACCAAGTGATGTTCAACAATCACCCAACTTGGTGTGTATGGCTCAAGATTCATCTAATGTACCAAACAATGAAAGTTTAGCAAAAGGGTCTAGTATGCCAAAGAAAGAAGATATGTTAGAAGGGAAGACCTTACTCTCACAAGAGATAATATAAAGAAAATTCAGAGTTCACCAACCATGATGAAAAATCCTACTAAAGGTGAAACTAATGCAAAGAGTGAAGTTGCTAAGGTGGCAATGAAAGAAGACATTGTTTCAAAAGAAGATGAAAACTTAAAGAAAGAAGAAAATTTACAAGTGCAAAAGGATAAGCTAGCAGTTTATTACCAAGGCAGAGATGAACCGACACCGTTCTTTTTCTCAGTAAGAATTTTTGGCAAACTCTTACACAATTGGCAAAAAATTATATGCAAAATTTTGGGTCTTACCCCTAAACAAACGAGCAAGAGAGTTACAAAGTTGGACAAGACGGAGGTGTCTGTGATCGGAGAATTGAACAACATTCACATGCATTTGGCTGCAGATCCAAGGGTCCAACATTTCATAGATATATCAGTTGTGGATATTCCTGATGTATATGGCATGCTTCTAAGCCGTGATTGGTTAAGGAGATTGAATGGATACTTTTCAACTAACTTTTCCCACATGTGGCTACCATGGAGAGGTGTACCCAACCAAATTAAGATTGACAGTACCCCAAGATTGAGATTCATGATAACAGAGTATGGGGAAAATAATGAAATTTTGTTCCTAGAAACGGATCTAGTTACATATAGACCAAGAGTTGAAGAGGTCTTGATGTTGCAGGGCCCAATGAAAGAAAATGACCAGCGAGAGATTATGAATTCTATAGAGGTTGTCATTGAAAGTGATCATGATTCAAATGAAGACAATGACATGTTTGAAAATTTTAGAAGATTTGTATTTAAGAGCATTCAACAAGGAGTTGAGCTAGGCACCCGTGCTCGTGTTCAAGATTTGCTATTATCACATTGGTGTAGAATACACAATGCATCCTATTTGGAATTCTCATGCGCAATGTGCAAGATAGCTTTGAACCAAGTACACAAGAGAATGCCCGAAGTCTTAACAATTGAAGAAATTAAGGAGGCCTCACCCAAGCCGGATGAGGAGAACAAAGACATAATTGGACAAGTTCTTCCATGAGAACAAGAAGGAGAAGCAAGTAATGAAGGTCAGGTATGGACATTAAGATTTGATGGCTCCAAATCAAAGAAAGGGTTAGGAACTGGTTTGAATTGATCAGTCCCTCAGGGGAGACCTATTTGGCTGCTCATAGATTGTTGTTTCCATGTATGAACAATGTTGCTGAATATGAATTTTTAGTCCATGGATTGCTGCTGACCATTCAAAAGAAAGCAAAGATTTTACGTGTTTGGAGATTCAGAAATCGTTGCAAGACAAGTTCGAAAGCAATATATTTGCCATGACAAAAGATTTGACAAGATACCGCAATAGGGTATGGGACCTCATCGAAAGCTTTGATGCTTTTAATATCAAGTCAGTATATAGATCGTAGAACCAAGTGGCAAATGCACTTGCCCAAGCTGCCAGTTCCTTGGCACCCATTGCCATGAAAGGATTTAAGAAGTTTACAGTGGAGCTTACCTCAGTTCCATCCGTACCAGATAATGTTACCAATTTCCAAGTATTTCAAGATGATAAGCATACATTGGATTTTTTGACTAACTCAGATGTTTTCTTGAGTCAGATTATTGATGACGAGGAAGCCGAAGAAGCAGAATATGATACTGAGGGCATCCTAAATTTGAAGACAAAAACTATTCCAAAGGGAATGGTAGAGCTAGAAAGGATATTTGATCAAGATAAGTTGAAAATAGATAGGCCACAAGACTTCGAAGGAGGTGGTTGTGAGATAGTGAATTTGGGAAACAATGAAGAAGTAAAGAATGTATTCATAGGGAAAGCTTGCACACCAAGTGAAAAGGCATACTTAAAAACATGAGAGATTTTCTCGATGTAATTGCATGGGGATATGATGATTTAAAGACATATGATACATCTATCATCACATTTACAATTCCTTTAGAGCCAGATAGTAGGCCATTCAGATAGCGACAGAGGCCAATGAACCCATTGCTGGAACCTCTCATATATCAATAATTGAAGAAATTGCTTTCAGCCAAGATTATCTTTCCCATGAGACAATCAAAGCGGGTCGCCAACTTGGTCCTAGTTAGAAAGAAGAATGGAGAGATAAGATTGTCTGTAGATTTCCAGAATCTTAATAGAGCATCAGAAAAAGACAATTACCCACTCCCTTTATTGGACAAGGTATTGCAGATTGTAAATGGATCACAAATGATGTCGTTTTTGGACGGATTTTCAAGATATAACTAGGTGATGGTAGAATATGAAGATAGATTAAAGATAATCTTCATCACAAAGTGGGGAACATTTGCATATAGAAAAATGCCCTTTGGTTTAATTAATGGTGGAGCCACGTTCTAGAGAGCAATGGACATCGCATTTCAAGATTTGATAGGAAAATGCATCGTTATTTACATGGATGACATTACAGTTTGATCAAGGAAGAGAGAAGACCACATTGAAGATTTGAGAAAAGTAATTCAAAGATGCAAAAAATACAGGATATCTCTTAATCCCAAGAAATGCATGTTTGGAGTCACTGAAGGAAATTGCTGGGACATGTTATCTCAGAAAGAGGAATTTCCATTGATCTGGAAAGAATTGAAGCTATATCAAATATTAACCTCCCAGGTAGTAATAAAGAACTGAAGTCCTTTAGTAAAATCAATTTCATGAGGAAGTTTATCACTAGATTTGGTGAGATAGTAAGGCCATTGAATGAGATGTTGAACAAAGAAGCCAGGATGGAATGGACAACAAAAGCAAAGAGAGCATTTGAAGAAATCAAGTCCCCCATAGCCGAGGCTCCTGTTCTAGTCAGTCCATATTATACAACACCCTTTTATTTGTATTCATTTGCTTTAGAACACACGTGTTGGTATACTTACACAAAGAAATGAATATGAAGATGAGCATCCTATAGCATTCATTAGCTCACCACTGAAAGATGTAGAGCTGGGATACCCAAATGTAGAAAACCAGGCTTATGCTTTGGTGAAAGCAATTAAGAAGTTTAGGCATTATATTTTAAGGATCAAAGTTTACGCCATAACGCCAGATGCAACAGTTAAGACACTCCTTATGCAGAATGAACTAGGAGAAAGAAGAGGAAAGTGGGTCGACATTGTCCAAGAGTACGACATCGAGATACAACCAATGAGACTTGTTAGAGGTCAAGCATTAACGCAGACTTTATCAGTGGACGGACCGGGATTGGTCAAACAAGTCTATGCACTTGAGGATGTCACTCGAGATGAATGGTACAAAGCTACTGTTTGTTATTTATTTAACCAGAAGCCTACTACTTGTATGAGCCCGCTCAGAAGCGAGCATTAAGATTCAAAAGTCAACATTTTATGCTACAAGGCTCGGTTTTATATCGAAGAATCATGAAGTAATGTATTTGTGATGTGTTGGGAAAAAGAAGTGAAACAGATTATGGAGCATTTTTGTTTCGCAACAAGTTCGGGATTGGTCATGTTGCATGTTTGGCTACTACGCACCAAATTTTAAGAGCAAGCTATTATTGGCTTACTTTGTTTTAAGACACTCATGAATATGTGAAGACATGTCACACATGCTAGGTAGCTTCTTTTCGAGAGAACTCAGCCACTCCGTTGCAGCTTGTGATCAAGTCCAAACCTTTCGCTATGTAGGGTATAGATTTTATTGGAATGAATAATCCACCTTCCTCTGTGCAACACACGTACATTCTAATTGCGACTGATTACTGTACTCGGTGGTCAGAAGCTCAAGCTTTGAAGTTATGTACTACTGATGTGGTAATTAAACTTTTAGTGGTAAACATCATAACCAGGTTTGGATGTCCACATGTTCTTGTTTGTGATAATGGTTCTGCTTTTACATCATTGAAGTTTTCAAATTGGGCTTTTGAATATGGTATGTTTTCATTACATTATTATTTATAGGTTAATGGGTTAGCCGAATCTACGAACAAGAATTTGCTAAGTGTGATGAAGAAACTATTAGAGAGAAATCCAAAAGATTGGGACACACAATTGAGACTGTCCCTTTGGGCAGTTAGAACCAGAGCGAAGAGTTCATTGGGGACTTCCCCTTATTTTGTGGTGTATGGCCAAGAGCTTGCCTTCTTTGTACAACTGAGAATTCCAACATTGAGATTTATCCAAGATTACATGGAAGGTGAAGACTAAATACAAATGAGATTGACACAATTAATGAATTTAGAAGAATAGAAAGACATGGCTTTGGTAAATTTCGCCAAGCATCAAGGCGTACTAAAGAGATGGTTTGATAGACAAGTACGGGTAAACACTTTTAGAATTTCCGACCCAGTGCTATATTGGGACAAAGCCCACGAGATAAGTGAAGATCATTTTAAATTTGACAAACTATGGAAATGCCCCTACCAAATTTCATAGATACTGGGAGAGAATGTATTCAAGCTCAGGACTTCAATTGGTGAGGATGTCTTGTTGCCCGTCAATGGATAGTTGCTCGTGCATTACTTCCAACCTTAGGTTTCTTCCGAAGCCTACCCCTTGTATCATAGTTGGATTGAGCTTTATTCTTGAAATGTTCAAGAACATTTCTTTTGTGGAGTCACTAGTTGTTGTGACCTTTTCACACGTAGCCCTTTTGCAAACGGGGTCCCGCTTCTTTCCTGCTTTCCGCGTCTTGTTAGTTTAAGGTTTTGGTAGTGATGTGGCAATTTTAAGCTTTCAGGTGTCTGAGTCTCTTTTTTGGAATGATCATGCCCAGGGGTTTCTTATGTGCAATCAGGGTTTGAATTTTGAATTTTGAAGTCAAGAGGATCAAATGTTTTAAATGTCAAAGTGGTAAGATGATCCTAAATTGTGTCTAAGTCTTGAGGTTGCAACAAGTTTAAAATATGTTTCAAATGTTGCAAATTGGTGTGATTTTTGTGCTAGAGCGTCAAAGTCCCTATAGGAGTCGTTTTTCCACTGCTAGTAGGTTAAATATGTCTAAATGCACACAATCTCGATGGACTCTTGTTTTCCCCTTCTCAAATCCAGTTAAAATGATGAAAGTCTCGATGCAAAATG
Source organism: Cryptomeria japonica (assembly GCF_030272615.1). Lineage (NCBI taxonomy): Eukaryota > Viridiplantae > Streptophyta > Pinopsida > Cupressales > Cupressaceae > Cryptomeria > Cryptomeria japonica. The sequence goes on from NC_081407.1 coordinate 714,103,794, forward strand.
GTAAATTTTGACAAGTTTTGGTTTTTTTAGTGTGAAAATTGCCATAGTCCCGATGGGAAACGTCTCTCCTCCATGAAATTAAGGCATAAAATCAAGTTGTCCAGATCGGAGGCATTTTTCCACAAAGTTTTGATGGCAAAATGGATTTCGTCTCGATGGGTGGTGTTTTTCCACCGAGTTTCAAGTGTTTCGTGGGAAAATCCCGATGCATCTGGATTCTCCATTGCTATTGTCCCGATTAAGGTCGTTTTTCCACCAGGCCTTTGAGAGTAAAAATGTACAAGGAAAGTGAGACCAGATGGACCACGTTTTTTCACTAGGAGGTAAATGGCCAAGTTAAGTGCAATTCATGTGTCTAGATGAGGTTCAAATCTCTACCAGATTGGAAAACAAGTGTGATGAAGTAAAGTGTGTCTGATTGCACCATCGGTGGAGGGATCTCCAAGCTTTTTTGCAGATTTGGGAGTCGATTTTTTTCTTGTGATCAGACTTCAATTAAGTCAGAAAATCAGGTTTATAGAGGGGCTATGAGCTCTATTTTGATGAAAGTTCATTCTATTTTCCGAATTTTATGTTAGTTATCATTGAAATTTCTGATTTTTGAGCATAAATGTGACAAAATCATAAAAAATCAGAACTTAGAGACTTCTGAAAATAAGTTATTAGAGTTATTTTTTCATGATATTACCTTTCGGCTACGTACAGGTACCATGTCCAAGGTGGGGATGTCAGGAAGAAAGAACCAATTGAAGATCGTACAAGAGGGCTTCTATTTGGAGTCGCAGATATCATGCCGATAGAGGAAGGTCGTGGATATGAACATGAAGTAGATGAGGCGGAGGATGTTTCGAACGAAGAATCATCTTCCTTCCACCTTGTCGACTAATATCATGAAGAGTGGAATTTACCATGCAGCTGGGCTTTCCACCATCCATCCAGTGTAGTGAGCTTGTAATTGAGTGCGCAAAGCATTATGATCCATTAACTAGAATGATCAAGTCACCTAAAGGGACAATGCTTGCGTAACTAGCTGAGGAATCCATCGGGGAAGTGTTTGCAATCCCTATATGTACGAATATGTTAGAAGTAACCAAGGAGGAGTCTCAAGCTAAGTTTAACAGAAAGGTGGAAGCATGTATGGCAGTTATTAACAATGAGTGGGTCCTTGAGACAATGCATCACCACTCCAGGTTACGCAAGAGGCTCCTAAGTTTGGACTTCAAAGAAGAGTATGGTAACTTAGTTTTTTTTCTCTACCGTCAAGGGGCATTATTTGAGAATTGGATGCACTATTTTATTGAAGAAATATCAAGAGTAGTGGTGATCAATTGGGCGAGAATCATAAGTGATAAACTTGATATCCAATTGAGAGGTTTGGAAAAGATGAGGACGTTCAATATGACTTCTTGTCTTGTATACATACTTGCCACATATGGTGTGTACAAAGGATTGATACACAAGGGCGAAGTCGGGAACGGGCTAGGACAGTTCAGAGTTTATGAGTGGTAACCATAACTCCATCTTTACGAGATTGAACATTACAAAAGGTTGAACGATGCTTTCACTATGTACATCACTAGATTGTTGCAAGGAGGGATACACAAACAGTAGTCTAAGGAGGCAACTAATCTTATTGAGAAGTACGAGTCGTAGTATATCGAGTTTCCTACATTCACATACTTGAGGATTCAAGGCTTTATATTAGAACCATACAAGCTTCCTAGGTATGCAAATGGTTTTACTTGAGGTAGTGAGACAACTTTTGTGGTATGATTCTCTCCGCAAGCTAAGCATAGAATAGGCCTGACTTTTCTTATTGCATTAGGAATGATGGTGGAGGCATGCCACAATGCAACCACAACAAACATAGTTAGCGAGGAGTTGGAATTTTATCATCTTGGAACCTATAAGAGTAGGGATCGATTTGATATGTTTCAGAGAATTGTAAAGATTAGAGGAAAGTTTATTCACAGATTGACATTGAAGACTATTGGGCCAATCTCATGGATGAATTCGCAGTAAGAAGAAAGATGTGGTCTCTTATGTTAGTGGGCTTCATGGGGAAGTGTAATCTCTTCTCCATTCCAGACCAAGTGCATGATGATGGGGATCCCATTCATCCGCAATATGTAAATGTGAAAGACAAGCCTATCATGTTGCCTAGTTGGACGCAACCTGAGTTGGTAAGTTTGAATGTTTTAATGAGAAAAGTAAATGATTACTCTAGGAAATAGGTGGACAAGTATGTCAACGAGATCAAAGGTCACCTTTATCTATAAGAAGATGAGAAATGAATTGTCCTCTCTCAATGATGATGAGAGAACTATCAGTAATGTAAGAACGCACAATGATGAGGAGAGTCAGGTTCCTAAAAGATGGAAAGGTATGATAGGAGAGTCACAAGCTAGAGGCAAGGAGATTGTTAGCTAGAATTCAAGGCAAAAGAAACACAAGTCTAAAACTCCTCAATGTATAATGAGCTCCTCAATCGTGAAGGAGAATGATATGACAGAGAGGGATGGTGAGTCCAGACAGGGTTCCGAGACAGAGATCCTACCGGAGAATAACCAGGATTTACATGCTACCACATAGTCGACCCCACATGATGAAGATGAAGAATTGACAAGATCTCCCACAACTCGATTTGGGTAACAATATGGTGGATTTGACTAAGGATGTGGATATGGATGATGCTATTTCAGCCTTGAGAGGACTTGATCAAGACATGAACCTCGAAAATGGGATGTAAATTTCTACTATTCTTGACTGGCTCTTGAAGAGCATGGAGAAAAAGAAAATGATAGAGGCGCAGCTTGTAGAGGATATTGATGATTTCCTAGCTAGGGTTGGCAAGGAAAAAGAGCAGAGGAAAGCGAAGATGTTCTCTAGGATTACTAGAGATGATACAGGAACGTGCATTACACAATTGGCTGTCTCGATGGGTGATAAGACCAGAGATGTGGTCACCACAATTGACCTTGGACCAACTACAAAGAAGCAAGAATTCCATGAACTAGATGATACAGTCAAGGCAACTGAGGCGCGATTGGATAGGACCATCGAGAAGGAGGAGATGCTTGAGTGCGATAACAGGAGACTCAAGGAGTACATTGAAGAGATAAACTCCCAAATGGGTGAGGATCCTACTTTTGTCTCACCTATTGCTATTGATCGTGGATCCCCTTTCAACCATGAGGCGATGAGGAACACATATGAGGAGGTTGGGAAATGGATTGAAGATGTTTCAAAGCAGATAAATGATTTCCTAGTTCAATTTGTCCAAGCATTTGACAAGACAACGATGCTTATATTCAGAATGTAGTACTTGGAGGGATTTTGGGAAGAATTCCAATTGGCGCAGGAGAGGACTGTTCTTCACCTCAGAGTGTTGAGGCGAATTCCAATGTCCACATTGATCTAGGAGGGAGTTGTCTAGGCCGACAATGTCTATGATTTCCATGTTTGATATTGTTCCTTGGCAATGTGAAAGATTGCATATGATCATGCGAAAGAAGAGTGCACAGAGATGGAAGGTTCCATTCAGAAGATACAATAGAAGATCCTTACATCCATTGAAGAATTATTGGGACTAGATGTCTCTGCTTCTAGTAGATTGAACTTGGAAGAGTTGAAGGAAAAGATGAAGTTTATTTACTTCAATCTGTTGGAACCATTGAGGAAGAATCAGCTAGATGACTTGATTTCTTTTGTCAATCACATCAACAACGTGTAGAAGCTTATGCTGGATTGGGTGAGCATTTTTTATGCTTGCTCAGAGGCCTTGGATGTGATCGATTTGCAGTAGGAAGGTCTACCCGGCGTTACGATGGAAGGACTCAACTCAGCTTTGGCTAGATTCGTTGAGTATGCAGCTAGAGAGAGGGATGCAGGCCAAAATCTTCTAGAAGGTTCCCTACTTCATGACTAGGCATCATTGCATTGGACCTCCTTTTTTGATTCCACTTTTTGATGTAAGCCCTAATTAGGGCAACATTAGGGTAGTGTTGGCATGATCTTGGTCCTTGATTCTAGATTGTATCTTTGCCATTCATTTCATTTGAGAGACTATAAAAACTTATTTGCCTCTCATTTGTAAGAGAGATTTTTGAATTTTTTTGTCGAAATGCTGGAAGTTTGAATACAAATCATTTAAGTTTGGTGGTTTTGTTTAGATTTTGTATGCATTTGTGGTTTTCATTGCCTCCAAATTTAGATTGGATTTCAGATTAGAATTTGATTTCAAGTATTTTAGATTGAATGAAAAGTGTTGAATGCATTTGAATGAAATTTGTTTAATCCATACGACTAGCTTCTTGCTGATTGTAAGTTTGGTTTGTGTGGTCAACTGGAATTTGAATAGAACTTAACTTGAATTATTGCACGCCCATTGGTATGCATTGATATGGATGGTAATAATTTGAACGTCTTTAAATCTATCTTAGATGATTGCACTAAGCATGTGTCGAATTGTTCTTTGATGGTGAAACCTTGGCTAGTTTAATTTCATTGAATCATTCATAACCTCTCGCACTCTAGGTTAGATAGCCTTAGAACAAGAATTTCTAAACCCTCATTCCTTTTTCATTTTATTGGAAAATTCTTTGTTAGAATATATTGAGAGCTAGAATTGCAAAATCATTTGAAACTATTGGCAAAGCCATATCCATCCATGATAACCTTGAATCATTAGAACAATTCTGTAAGTCCCCGAGTGAAAACAACGAATCACATCAGCCATTGAGTTACCCACATGTTAAGAACTGACCGTAGAAACCTTGGAATCGTCCTAGTTGATCAGAGATTTAGCATCTGAGGTGATTTTGTTCAAGGGGGTAAAATACTTTGGTATTTTATTTTGTGTTCGATTGTGCCTAAAACGCACATCAACAGTACCTAATATGGCCTAGTTGTCAGGACCCATCTTGCTCATATTGCATAATAATCTTCTCCCTAAGTTGCACTTAAGGTTTATTCACATGCTTAAGTTTACTTAGGCAAATTTATCATTCCCTAGGTGTTAGGTAAAGTTTATTATATATTAACTATATGTAGTGTTGTGTGTTGGGTGGTTGTACCTAATCTTGCACCTCATTGGTATTTGCATCCTTGCTCTTACCTATATAAGGAGAGCTTATTGTACATTTTATTAATCTCAATCTCAATCATTCATCTATTGGTGAATTATCTCTCTCTTGTGAAGGTTTATAGCTGTTTGCAGATCTTGGGAAATTGATAATTCCCACGGTACAAGTCAATAGTCCAATGGAATAACCAGCAGCCACTAATCCAATCAGAGTTTAAAGTGGAATCAAAACATACATATGTTTATAACGGAAACAATATCATTCTTTATTCACTCTCAAAAACCACTAGGATATTAAATGAGAAAAAGTATGACCACTGTGGAATCTGACAGTTCCCAATTCACAAGCTGATATAACAACAAACAAAATGGGTCATGAAACTCACTGCATGCTCCCACAAACAACAATAGCTGTGACAATAAATTGTACAAATCGAAACTATGTCTGAACCTGTATAACAACACTGATGAGAACAGAAAAAGTAGTGAATCTGAAACAAATATCAATTAATGGAGCACAAGAATATCCCTTCTACAGGTTTGTGGCATTTAGATAAATCAGTTGCACTTAAGAAACTTTATTGTAAAACATAATAATACAAACTATTGCTACTATATGTTAATGCGATAGCTATGGTCGGATCCTTCAGGCCGACATAGCAAATGGAAAATGTGTGAATGGCCTATGGGCCTTGCACATTTACAAAGTCCGATGTAATATTAATACTTATCGACTTTGTATTTGCATGTATGTCTATCCCGCCACCCTTGGATAATAAGACGTGTAATAATGATGTAATCATTCCCTAACAAAAAGACATGTAATAATGATGTAATCATTCCCTAACAAAAAGACGTGTAATAATGATGTAATCATTCCCTAACAAAAAGATGTGTTGGTGAAAATATAACCGATCACTAATGAAGAGACATGATTGTTAATAAGAAGCCGACCCTTGAAGGAGACATGTTGTTTGGCATCACCAATGCATGGGTATATAGTTCAGTTTACCTTTCACTTCCAAGTAATCAAACTCATCATCAGGCAGATCGTAATCTTCTTCGACAGCATTGTGATATTCTTCAGCAGTTCGAATCTCCCACATAGCAAGCAGATTGTGTTCATCCTTAAGCAGCGATACATTCATCTTCAGCAGATCGAATCTTAGTATATCTTCACACAGCAGTTGCATCATAGACAGCGAGTGGACTGCACTTCTCATACTCAGCAGATCGTACATTTTGTGAATTGAAGTGTTCAATAAATTGTTTGATGCTAGCTTCAAGGAGTGAAGCAAATTCATTGTAAAAACATCTTGTATATTGATAATACAATAAGGAACGTTATTGCTGGGTTTTTCACCTTCAAGAGGAAGGTTTTTCAAGGGTATACTCTGTGCATTTTGTGTGAATTTTCTATCTATCTATCAGATCACTAAAACTTAACATGGTATCAGAGCCACGGTGAAAGAAAGATCGTCATCAGATTCTCTACAACATCTAAGCTTTCTCTCCTCTTTCTCTCCTTCAAGTATTATTTACTAAGCTTCAAAAATGGTGAACGGTCTTAAAGTCGAGGATAGATTTGAAGGCGCATCTAACTTCACCTCCTGGAAGTTTAGAGTGCTCATTGCACTTGATGAAAATGATCTTCTTCAATTTGTGGAAGAAAAGGATTTATCCGAACCTGAAGATCATGGGGGAAAGCTTGAATTTAAGAAAAATGCCATCAAAGCAAAGAAGATATTAATTGACTCCGTGAGGGATCACTTGGTGCCTCTCATCTCCATGATGACGACTGCGAGAGATATGTTCAAGACCTTGGAAGGTTTATATGAGATTAACAACACAAGTAGGGCCCTTGCCTTGAGGCAATAACTCCACCAAGTAAAGATGGCAAAAGGAGAATCAGTTATGTAATTCTTCATGAAAATTTCAGAATTGAGAGATCAACTAAGTGCAATTGAAGATCAAGTGATTGATAAAGACCTTGTCATGCTAGCTTTAAATGGCCTTCCTCAGTCATGCGAGCCATTTATCCAAAGCATAAGTGGAAGATCCAAATTACATAAGTTTGATTGACTTCGTGCGGATTGCATTCAAGAAGAATCAAGATTGGTGGCTAAGGGAATTATCAAAAGTTCCCAAAATGAAGATACTCAATGTCTTGCTACTCAATCTACCAAGAAAGGAAAGAATTGGAAGAAGGGCAACTTCAAAAGGAATAGAGATCAAAGATCAGATTTCACACCTGAATCAATGAAGAAGAAGAAAGATCTCTTTCGCATCCAGTGTTTTAGATGTGACAAGTTTGGTCACTATGCAAAGGATTGTTTGGCAAAACCTAAGCATCAAGGGGCAAACATCAATGAAGTTTCATCTCAGAAGGAGGCAGAAGATAACTCAAATGGTTTCCTTTTCATAGCAGCATTATCGAGTAATGTTGCTACAGATAGTGATACTTGGTCGATTGATAGTTGAGCCTCTAGACATATCACCGACTGTCAAGAGCACCTTTCATATTTGGTGGAGAATGAGTCTAATCTTCATGTGATCATTGGAGATGCTGCACGCTATTCAGTAAGAGGATTTGGTGCTACATCTCTAAACCTAGAATCTGGAGTCTCACTACACCTAAGTGATGTTTTGTTCGTGCCAGGGATCAAGAGAAACCTTGTGTCTATTTCAGCCTTGGAGGATAAGGGTTATCAAATTGCATTTTTTGAAGGAAGAGTTCTAGCATGGCCAAAGAACTCTAGCATCAAGATTGCTTGTGTGATCGGAAATCGTCATGAGAGTTTGTATAAGCTCTCCACTCTTCCAGTTCAAGCTCTTCTTCACGATTCTTCCAGTTCCAGCGAGCTTTGGCACAAAAGACTTGGGCATCTTCATTTTAAGGCTCTTCCATCACTAGAGAAGATGGTAAAAGGTATTTCTAAACTTAATCATGTACATGATGGTACTTGTAAAGGTTGTGCTATGGGTAAAAATATTTAGAGGCCTTTTCATAGCAGTGAAAGTAGGTCTAAAGAAATTCTAGATCTTGTACATTCAGATTCATGTGGTCCAATGTCAATTCCATCCGTGAGTGGATGTTTGTATTATGTAACTTTCATAGATGACTATTCTAGGAAGACTTGGATTTATTTCTTAAGGTCTAAAGAGTCTGATGAAGTTCTAGGTAGGTTTAAAGAGTTTAAAGCTCAATTAGAAAATTTATCTGTAAAGAGAATTAAAGTTTTAAGGTCTGATAATGGAGGTGAGTACACCTCGGGTAGCTTTCGTGATTTTTGTATTGAGCCAGGGATCAAGAGGGAGTTTTGGGTCCCCTTACAACCCGTTGACGTGTTTTTTATGACCGCGTCTAACATAGAATAAAGTCACCAACGGTCACCTTATCCTCTCTTGATCAAGATTAGTCCGTATGCTAGGATTACTTAAAGTTCAAACGATTAATTTCCAAGGTTTCTTTAGTGCGTGGATGTGACTCAGTTATTTGATGGGTTTGCTGATAACCCAAGGGGCCTTACGTACGTTGAAGAAAACTTATGCAAGCTCAAAGATTTCTGTACAGGAGATTTGCAGTGAAGGCTCAAATTTTGAATCTTTTGGGTTTTGAATTATGCAAAAAGTAAATAGGAATAGGGGAGAGGAAAACTAGACTAAAAGTAATCTAATCCTATGAACAAGAAGACGGGATAACTTGCGCAAAATCCAACCACGCTTCGCTTTGCCAGCAATGCACAACTACACGAAGGCGGTGCAATCTTCAGAGGGTGTGTTAAAGATTTTCAAATCATCAAGAGAAACCATCAAATCGAACAATCTCTTCTGATAATCGAAGTTAAACATACACACATAACGGAGGCTCAGGCTAACTTTGCACGGTATGCAACAATCAGCTGCACACCAAAAGTATGAGCACAAATTTTGCAACAAGTGATCCTATCAAATCCAATTCGTCTAACAACATGAAAGCAAATCTAATCTATGAAGAGAATGAGACCATGCGAGCTCCGAAACAACACAAGGACACACCAACAATTGAACAATATATTAAGTGTTTGCTTAAAAAACTCTTAGCAACAATCTCTGACGATAGTCTCTCCTCTTTTACAAATGAAGGGGTTACCCTCTTATATAGGCCTCAAGCCATGACTACATGCAAAACCCTAGTTAGGGTTTGCCCTAAAGATTTCCCACTCAAGGTGCAACAAGGTGGGAATCGGCAATTAATAACCCATTATGCCCATGTACAATTAATTTAAAAGAGCCTAAAATAGCACCCACTAGCACATTAAATGTGCCCCATGATGTTGATTATGCCCAGAATATAATCGACACCATCATAAATGCCCATCATTCTCCTAGTGATAGCGACATGCACGGAGAATCTGTCATAAAACTATAATGAGAAGGCGACATGCAAGAAGATTCCCTCTCTGATGACGACATGCATTGACTGGACCCACGTCGAGTCAACCTTCCTTCAGCAATAAGTACGCCACTACTATTCAACCAAAAGACTTTCGTCCAAAAATGGACAGCCATTATCTCGTTCATTTATGGCATATGCAATGAATCTGTCGACGATAACTTCCAGCTCTCCGATGGAGACACTTGGCATATTTTCAATGTTGAACTCCATCAAGGCAATTTCTTCCTTGCTCCTGGAAAAGAAGCTTTCCCATTCTACCATGACTTCCTGCGTCTTCTTCATTATACCGGAGAATGAAGAAACATTTGCAAAATGTTCCTCAGGGAACGAACCTATGAAGAAGAAATCGTGCAACAAGGATTTCAGGGAGTTCACCGTTATTCCTCCATCACTGAGTTTCCTCGAAAACAAAGCTTCCATTGCACTAAGGATTTCTTCTTGTATCCGTCTGATAGACTCCTTCAAGGTGACAGAGTCAATGCTGAATTTGTCAAGGGTGTTCTTTCCTGAATAGATGGCGTAGAACCACCAGGGAAAGTCGTAAGCTTCATTCTCTTGGATCACTTTCCCGTCCACCAAAGTTTGCCTTGGAGTCTTCGTCAAAGCCCTGATTCACGAAATGGTTAAGTCTTGGTAAACGTCCACATCCTCCTATAGTCCTTCTGCTGTCTCTAATCTGTTTAGGAGGGCCATGAACTTCGAATGAAGCTGAGCTAGATCCTCAATGAATTTTCCTGCCTCAGCGTAAACATCCTCTACCCATTCTCGGGAATTTTGCGCCATTGCTCTAATAAGTTCTGCATCATCAACCATTTCCTTGGGAAGGGAAGGAGGAGTGAATGAAGGACCTGCTTCCCTGAGGGGTCTTTAGAAACTCCTGACGTATTCGCATAGGACTCTATTTTCCTCCCTTAGCCGCTTACATTTTGCCTTTGATTTCAGCAACTTCTCCTTTATGGCTAAGGAGGAATCTTCAAAGTCTCCCACTACTTGACCGGTGGAAGCATGGCCAAGATCAACTTGTCTGATGACGTAATCCTCCTGCCTAATCTCGCTCCTATCTTTATCCACTGTAGGTTCAACAATGTGCAAGGTCCGGGATCCAGATTCTTCCCTGACCACCTTGGAAAACTTCTGGGGGGCCTTTCTTTTCGGTGGCCGATCCATCCTCTTCAATAATTCTTCTAACTCCTGAGTAGGATCGGTTCCTTGTTCTGTTTCATTCCCCAGCCTGCCTATCAACCAGTTTGGAGCGGGGACGAAATGGCTGTGATCTTCTACATGCTCATGTTCCTGAGATTCTTCCTCCATTTCACCAAGGATAGTCTCCACAAAGCTATCCTGGCGAGCTTCTTCCTGGTGCAGGGGACTTTCTTGCCTATGACTTCTTGGTCGATGGTGGTCTTGTGAAGCATTGATGTTGAGTATATCGAGTGCTGGAACGTTCCCTGGAAGTGGACTTGTGGAATGTGGAAACATCTCCACTTCCCGCACGCTCGAGGAACTAACTGCTGAATGCACCCTTGCTGTTCTTGCTCTCTTTCGTGGAGGTTCTTCTTGTTGGGCTTCTTGTTGAACCTCTTGTGGGATTTCCTACTGGATATCCTTCTTCTTTGTTGTCCTTGGTCTCTTTGGGGCATTTTTTCCTTTATCTATCCGGGCTTCCCTTCCTGCTTGAACCTGTGAAGAGCTTTCAGTTGCCTCACTATGGGAATCCAAACTTCCCATTAGTTGGTATGTTAGATGGACATTTTCATCCACCAACTTTCTTATTTGCCTGTCAATCCAGTGCTTAGTTAATTTCAGCACTGGTCTAGCTAAGATATTCAAATCTTCTATCTCGGGCTCTGACCAATCTGGCAGCTGGAAAGGTTGATCCTTTACTTTCTCGAATTCAGGTTGTGTCAAATCTGCATCTTCCTTCACGTGATCTGGCACTTGATAAATTTCACTTATTTTGATGGTGTCGAGGGGCAATCTGGAATGCATTCTTCTTCGGACCTCAAGGTCATCCTCGACACTTGCCCAATAATCCTCTAAGTGAAACCTGTGTATGAATTTGATGCCTGCAACCTTCCTAATCTAGTTGTAAATCATATTGGGCCCTAGATGTGTAAAACGGCAGGCGATAGAATGCCAATTCCCCTCCCGCACTTTCAACGGCTTCCAAACCTGGGCATATCTCCATGAAATCCCCCAAGACAACTGGAAATTCAATTGATTGCTTCTTCTTCTTCTTCAGCAGCTGATCATAGGCAGTTAACTGCCTCATGAGCTCAAGCAATACAAGCTTGTTTGACGGATATTTGGGCAATTTGTATGACTGGAAGGAGAATCCTTGCATCCTGATGTATGTGAATTTAGGAAATTGCAAGAACGCAACTCCATACTTTTGGACCAAGGCACTTGCTTGTGGTGACAACCTCATGTGCAACTTATTCTGCATAAGCCGTGTCAAGTACATGGTGAAAGTGTCATTCGTCAACCTGTAAGAATTCATATTGTGGAGATGCAGCTAGGGGTAACACATGTACTTTCAACTGAGCTGGTCCGCAGCCCATGATTCCTCTTGCTGGTAGCCCATCGAATCCTCCCCTTCGTACAAGCATATAGAACAGGTAGGAGCCCATGAAAAAGGACTGGGACCTTTTCTCTTTATGGTTCGTCAATTGTTCATGCAAGTAGTGACTGATCAATCTAGCCCAGTCGATCAACGTATTTGAATTCATGATCTCGCCTATGTAGAAGAACATCCAAGCCTCAAAGTTCACCGAACGTGGGCATCCCATTACTCTGCTTAGCATTTTTATCAAGTCTACATACTCCTGCTTGAACTCGAAGATTGTGAGAGTTTTGGGCATCTTGGAAGCGTGCACTCTAGGCTTCAACAACCACTGCTTGTTGATCAAATCAGCGCACCTGGCAGGGCCTGCTTCATATACTGCCTGAGCTCTGCTGCTGGTCCTGTACGTCATGGAATAATGTGAAGGGATTCCGAAAGCTTCACTAATTGACTCTAGAGTCAATGTTGCCAATAACTTGCCATCTGGCGTTGAGATTGTTTTTCTCTCCAGATTGTAATGTGCTGCACAATCCAAGACCAGGTCTGGGCATTGAATAGCGGGAGGAAAACCAGCTGTTGCAACTATTCCACTTTTCACAATTCTGACAACTGTTGGGGATGGATTGTGGCCTGCTGTTCCGAACATCCGGATTTTGAATGCAGCCAAGTTGAATGTGCCTAAATTAGTTTCGCTGATTTCATCCCATCTTGAATTCAACCGAGAATGAGGAAGAGAACTCTTCATCTCCGCCTTGATCAATGCCTGTCTGGACATAGTAGCTGCCTTGCTTGGTTCCGCCATCTTGGAAGCACCTCGAAATGATGAAAAAAAGACTAAGTATGACTATTCTTTACTCTTCCACTTCTCCTTTCTTGAATCTTGCATGTGAACAATGAAATACCTTTCCAAACTTATATAGAATTCTTAAGAGGCATTGATTTAGCAATTGCATTCATGATGCGTCATACTTTCCCTAATCGCTGCGCCATGCAAAGGCAACTTCCCATGCGAATGAGTTCAAATTTAGAATTTTCCTTAAATGCTCCAAGTCATGTGTCATACTTGGAAGATTCTTTTTGCCAACTCGTTGATTTTCATTCTTTCCAATTTTGGAGGGGATTCGAAGGATTTTGTCTGGATTTGCTCGATTCCATTCTAACTTGTTGTCTCCTGTTTTCGAAGGAACTTTCACATCTTTTTCAACATCCCTATTTTTTAGGGATCTTCCTAAAATTTAGGAGTCAGGTTCATTGGATGGGGAATTTCACCTCGACTTCGAATCTATAAAATTTTCCACACTTGGTCGAGATTTGGTGTCTAAAAATAGCATATTCGAAAATTCGCTCGAGGGTAATTTTTCCTTTTATTCCTCCTTGACTCCTTGGATTCCATGCCTCATGCAAAATTTCAATTTTTTAGCTTGGGCGGAATTTTCACCACGCCAAGGATTCATGGATTTTCCTTCTGTCCCTGACCTCCTCTGTTCAACGCCTAACTGCATCCTTGGGTGCAAATCACACTTGGCCAAGGAATTTCATCTTTTCTTTGTTGTCCTTGGACATCCTGCTTTGGCGCCCTCCACCTTACTTGGGCGCAATTCTCCTCCAGCCATGGATTCACATATTTTCCACCTCTCCTTGGGAATCTCATTTTTGCGCCTGACTCCAGACTTGGGCGCATTTTTGCTTGGGAGAAGGATTCATGGATTTTTCCTCCTCTCCTTGGGTTCTCCATTTCAGCGCCTGATTCCAGACTTGGGCGCATTTTTGTTTGTGCCATGGATTCGTGGATTTTCCCATCTCTCCTTGGGATTCTCATTTTAGCGCCTGACTCCAGACTTGGGCACATTTTTGCTTGGGAGAAAGATTCATGGATTTTTCCTCCTCTCCTTGGGTTCTCCATTTCAGTGCCTGACTCTAGACTTGGGCGCATTTTTGCTTGTGCCATGGATTCGTGGGTTTTCCCTCTTTATCCTCCCAGACTTAGAATATTTTGACCTCCTATAGCTTTGAAGTGTTTTTTTCGAGCTTTCCATTTTGGGCTTGGACTTCCAGCACTTGACCCATTTCTGGCTTTCTCTGTCTGTTGTCTGACTTTCTGGAATTAGAAATGTCTGCGAATGTCTGATCCTTGTCGCCTTATCTGACTGACCCTGCCAATACTGACTTTCCAAAATAGAAACCTTCCAGGTGTCAGCGTTAGATCCCTAGATCGGGTGCAGGAATGACTTACTATAAATTGAAACTTACTAAAAATGGAAATTACTAAAAATAGTAAGTTTGATTTTTTGGCAAAATGCGACATTTCGGGACTCGGAAAAATCCCTAAAAAATAGGGACTTTCTAAAAATAGAAAGTTGCTCCGTTTGGGCTCAAATTTTATTGGGAGGTCCCTTGAAGGGTCGTGATTCCAGTCATATGCTTAGTTTTCCAAAAAACCCTAACAGGAACCCCTAAAATCTAGGACAAAAGGTAGAAACCCTAAAAAGGGACAAAACAAGCCCTAGACTTCATAGAATTCGCTTGACAGAGAAGCAGATTAACTCTAATTGACCCCCGAACATCTGCAAAGCGGAGAGATTGAAGAGATTGCTACCAACGCACAAAAAAACAAGACCAAACGACCGAAAGGGCCTAAAAGCTAGGGGGTCCCTATCTGGGATGGGGTGATGTGTGATTAGGTCACAACACAACCCTCAACAAAATGGGGTTGTAGAAAGAAAAAACAAATCTATTGTTGAAGCTGCAAAAGCTATGATTCATGATCAAGACTTTCAGACTTTTCTATGGGCAAAAGCCTCTAGAACAAGAGTGTATGTTCAGAATAGATGTCCTCACTGGATATTGCAAGATATGACTCCTGAAGAAGCCTTTTCAAGGATCAAGCCTGATATCAGTCACCTGAGAATCTTTGGTTGTCCTGTGTATGTTCATATTCCCAAGGACAAGAGGACCAAGTTGGAACCTTCTGGCAAGAGAGGGATATTTGTGGGCTACAGTGAAACCTCCAAAGCCTACCGTATTTACATTCCTGGTCAGAAGCAAATAGAAGTAAGCAATAGAAGTAAGTAGGGATGTCACATTTGAGGAAGATGTTGCATTCAAGAAATCAAAGGGTTCATGCATGGAGATAGATGATGAAAATCATGAGACTCAAGACATGGACGTTGATCATGCTCCTGAGATTTAGAGGAAGTCTACAGAACCTAATGAGATTGATGATCCAATTGAACCTTTGGATCCTACTGATGGGCCTAGAGATATTGTTGTGACTTGAAAGAGACCTCTTTGGGCAAGAAACACTATGCAGGAGGCAAAACAATTTGCAGCTCCTAGATGCACATTCAGAGAAAGTAAAAGACTACAAAGATTCTTTAGCTATGTTCCATTGATGTGTAATCTTATTGAGACTGAATCTTCCAGTGTTGATGAAGCCTCAAAACAACAAGTATGGAAAGAGGCAATGGATGAAGAGTATCAATCCATTATCAAGAATGATGTGTGGGATATTGTTCCTAGACCTGAGGGGAAGTACGTTGTATCTTCCAAGTGGTTGTACAAGATTAAGCATGCAGCTGATGGAAGCATTGAAAAGTAGTAGGCTAGATTTGTGGCTCGTGGTTTCTCTTAGAAAGAGGGAATAGATTATGAAGAAACATTTGCTCCTGTTGCTCGCTACACTTCCATCAGGACCATCATTGCCATTGTAGGAGCTAAGAGATGGAAGTTACATCAGATGGATGTGAAGACAACTTTTCTCAATGATGTGATTGAGGAAGAGGTCTTCATCAAGCAACCTGAGAAGTTCGTGATTCATGGGAAAGAGTCTCATGTGTGCAAATTGAAGAAAGTCCTATATGGCCTTAAACAGGCGCCTCGTGCTTGGTATGAAAGAATTGATAGATACTTAGTGGGTTTGGGTTTCTGCAAGAATGATGCTGATCCGAATATTTACTTCAAGATATTGAATGGTTTTATGTTGATCTTGGTACTTTATTTTGATGACCTATTTGTTACCGAAGAAGATCATTTGATTCATAGATGTAAGTAGTTGACTTCAAAATTCGAGATGAAGGACTTAGGACTCAAGCACTTCTTTCTAGGTTTGGAAGTTTGGCAGAGACACAATGAGATTATCCTAAGTCAAGGAAAATACACCATTGATATCTTGAAGAGATTTGGAATTATAGATTGCAAATCTATGTCCACACCGATGGAAACTAACTTGAAGAAATTGAGGGAAGCTGCAACTAGTTCAAATCTTGTGGATCCTACTATGTATAGACGGTTGATTGGATCCTTGATGTATCTTGTGAACACTAGACCAGATATATGTTATGTAGTGAGTGCATTGAGTCAGTTCATGTGTTAACCGAGACAAATACATCTAGTTGCAACCAAGCATATCTTGAGATACTTGTGTGGCACAATTGGATATGGCTTGAAATACTCTTCCAGTGTGGACCTGATTTTAGAAGGCTATTCTGACTTTGATTGGGCAGGGAGTGTTACTGATCGGAAGAGCACCTCTGGTTGTTGTTTCAGTTTGGGATCTGCTATGATTTCCAGATGTAGTAGGAAGCAGTCTTCATTGGTACTAAGCATAGCAGAGACAAAATACATTTTGGCATGTGTGGCAACTCGCGAAGCAGTGTGGCTTCGGAAGCTCCTTGCAGGATTGTTTGGACAATCATTGGAGCCTGCTACTATTCATTGTGATAACCAAAGCTGTGTGAAGCTTTCAGTCAATCCAGTGTTCCATGACAAAACAAAGCATGTTGAGATTCAATACCACTATATCAGAGATATGGTACAGAGGAATGCTGTTCAGTTGAGATACATTTGTACTGAGGAGCAGACAACTGACATTCTCACCAAGCCTCTTGCCAAAGTGAAGTTTGTGCATTTTCGAGACAAGCTTGGAGTTGTGGAGAATGAAGCCCTTGCTGAGAGGGAGTCTCAACATCAGTGATTACTTGATATGTATTACAATGCATTCTTCTCTGTGAGAGAGAAGTTTGAGGTGCAAGCCCTTGTTAATGCATTCTTCTCTGTGAGAGAGAAGTTTGAGGTGCAAGCCCTTGTTATTGCATTCTTCTTTGTGAGAGAGAAGTTTGAGGTGTAAGCCCTTGTCTCACCCTCTGCGAGTAGGCATGGTGGATCCACCCTCTGCGAGTAGGTATGGTGGATGTCATGTGAGAGGCTCCATGACTTGGCACTTGTGTTTATTCACCCTCTGGGAGTAGCCATGGTGAACATCATCACGTTGAGTGTCTTCGTGATGAGCACTTGTGTTCTTTTGCATTTCCTTTCATGGGATTAGCCATGATGGACCCACCCTCTGGGAGTAGCCATGGTGGATGTCACTATGTGATTTTGATATCGAGAAGGATTCCTCCCTAGCTAAGAGGGAGTGTTAATGCGATAGCTATGGTCGGATCCTTTAGGCTGGCATAGCAAATGGAAAATGTGTGAATGGCCTATCGGCCTTACACATTTACAAAGTTCGATTTAATATTAATACTTATCGACTTTGTATTTGCATGTATATCTATCCCACCACCCTTGGATAATAAGATGTCTAATAATGATGTAATCATTACCTAACAAAAAGATGTGTTGGTGAAAATATAACCGATCACTAATGAAGAGACATGATTGTTAATAAGAAGCCGACCCTTGAAGGAGACGTGTTGTTTGGCATCACCAATGCATGGGTATATAGTTCGGTTTCCCTTTCACTTACAAGTAATCGAATTCACCATCAAGCAGATCGTATTCTTCTTCGAAAGCATTGTGATATTCTTCAGCAGTTCGAATCTCCCGCATAGCAAGCAGATCGTGTTCATCCTTAAGCAGCGATACATTCATCTTCAGCAGAGCGAATCTTAGTATATCTTCGCACAGCAGTTGCATCATAGACAGCGAGTAGACTGCACTTCTCATACACAGCAGATCGTACATTTTGTGAATTGAAGTGTTCAATTAATTGTTTGATGCTAGCTTCAAGGAGTGAAGCAAATTCATTGTAAAAACATTTTGTATATTGATAATACAATAAGGAACATTATTGCTGGGTTTTTCACCTTCAAGAGGAAGGTTTTCCCAGGCTATACTCTCTGCATTTTGTGTGAATTTTCTATCTATCTATCTGATCACTAAAACTTAACACTATATTCATGCCTTCATAGAGGGTAGAGTGATCAAAGTATAAAAAGCATTTTTCCTTGAGCACCCAATGGTACTGTCAGTAAATAAAGCGAAAAACAGAATGCCCCTCACATCGATACCTCCTCAATCTTTGCAACAATGTTATTGCTCTATCCTTATAACATCAAACTAATACGTAATTACATGAAAGGAACAATGAACTCTTTAATGTGTGCAGACCAAATAAACACAGACTTTTTTTGTCACTTATAACAGAAAGTGTTTTCCTTCAAATGACAACAAAAAAATTTTATACCAGAAAGTTCCAATCGTCTCCGGCAAGAATTGGTAGCTAAACAGTTTGAAAAGTTTGAAATTTTTAAAATCAATTCTACATCATCTGGTCAAGAATTCAATTATTTTAAAGATACATGTAGTAGGCATGTCTTGTAGGAACCCCAAAGTAAAAAAGTAAAACATGCGAAAGTGAGATGTAAAACAAGAATAAAAACAAATATTTCACACCATTAGAATATGTTACTAATAAACTGATTAGAATCTTGGTATCTCTAAGAAAGCATGCTAGCTTGTGATTGCTCGAGGACAAGCTATCTTGGGCAGGGGGGACTGTAATGTCCCTTTGTTGAAATAGGATTTATTAATAAATTATTAAATAATAACAATAAAATTAAAATATAAAAGAACAAAAATAAAACATAATATAATCAAAATTTAATTAAGTTTAATGAATGGTCAAATAGTATGAAATGAAGAGTTGTTACTTCCTCAAACATGAGGTATAAAGGGGAGATCATTTCATTTTTGAAGGACATCCAATGATCATTCATCCAACAATACTAAAGGAAGAAAGAATGGAGCTTATGAATTAAGGAAGGATTAGTAGGAAGGAATGAGAAGAAAATGAGGAAGTTAATATTTCAAAAGGGCAGAAATTATGAAAGGTTGTACTCTTTCAAAGGGTGGAAATTTGAGAGGTTGAGACTCTTGCAAGGGGCAGAAATCATGAAGAGGTGTGACTTCTCCCTCACAATGGAAGATATAAAGGGAAGGAGGTCTTATTTGAGAAGGGGGGAAAGAGAGAACAGTGCAGAAATAATATATTATTCCAAATGGTAGCAATGAAAGGTAGGGACTCAATTCTCATGAAAAGTGGTGACTCAGTTCTCATGAAAGGTGGTGACCCGTTTACCAATAATGAGTAAATTAGATTTTTTTTGCCTATTTGTTTTTGGCCCTTCAGGTTTCGATCATTGATTTTAGAGTCGTCTTTCAGATCAGCTTGGAGATGGAGCATTGCAGCAGTTTTGTGCTTAAAACATAAATATTTAGTTCTTGGAAATTCTGCTGTTGGCTGTGGCAATACTTTTGCTGCAGTGGACTTGTTATGGTGTTTTCACTTTATCTTGTGAGGCGTCGTGAAAATTTCATTGCAAATGGCAAATTTTAAGGTGTTAGCGAAATTTGGGGTGTAAGGTGTTGTGATTTGCAGAAGGTTGAGGAGCGCAATGGATTTTAAAATTCTGCATGCAACAATTATTTTTCTAGGACTTGTTGACGTGTTTTTTATGACAGTGTCGAACACAGAATAAAGTTACCAACGATCACCTTACTCTCTCTTGATCAAAGTGCGATTGTAGGCTAACATTGCGAAATGTTTAGACAATCGATTCCAAGGTTCCTATATGCAACGGACGTGACTCAATTGGTCGATGTGATATACTAGTAATCCAAGGGGCCTTATATACACTCGAAGAAGATTAAATAGCTTCGCAACTTTCAAGGAATTAACTCACGGATGATTTAGCTTTTAATGGCTCGTTTTTTAGAATTTTTGGGTTTAAGATATGCAAAAAGTATATGAGAAGGGTTTAGAAATGCTATTCTAATCTAATTTAAACGTAAGAACAAGGAGACAGGGATTGCCTAAGTGAAACCAAACCACGCTCTGCTTCGCCACTAGGAGACAACTACACAAAGGCGGTGCAATCTTTAAAGGTTGTGCGAAATGTTTTCAGAATATCAATGAACACTCTCAACGAACAATGTCCACCCGATAATTGAAGTTAAGTTTCCACGTATAAAAGGTTTAGATTAACCTTGCAAAGTGAGTAACGATCAACTACCAACCAAAGGTATGAGCAAGGGTTTGCACTATAAACAATCTCATCAAATTCCGTTCATCTAACAACTTGAAAGCAAATCTAATCTAAGTGAAGAGAGTGAGACCATGCAAGTCATAAAACAAGACAACAATACACCAACAAATTGAACAATGTATTAAGTTAACTGCTTCAAAGCTTATAGCAATAGTCTTGAAAAGCAATCTCTCCTCCTTTACAAATGAGGGGGGTCACCCCTTTATATAGGCTTCATGCCATGGCTACATGCAAATCCTAATTAGGGTTTTCCCACAAAGATTCCCCACATATGATGCAACAAGGTGGTAATCTACAACAAATGCCCATTATGCCCATATTACAATTAATTCCAACTTACTACAATTTGCATCAAAATGCATTAAATGCACCATTATCTACTAAATTTGCCTAACATGCAATGAATATTCCCTCATGCAAAATCGCCTATAATGCTTTAAATGCTCCACCATATTCACATGCGACGACATGCAAAAGGAATCTGCCATATTGCCCTAAATGTGGCAGTTGCATGCAAAATATGCTCTATTAATTCTCCATGCGTTGACCTGGCTGCTGCTTGGTCAAAATATTCCAGCAATAAGTATGCCACTGTCACTCGGTCAAAAGATCCTCGTCCAAAAATGGATGACCATTTTCTCGTTCATTTATGGCATGCACAATGAATTTGGTGATGATGGCCTCTAGTTCTCCTACGGAGACACTTGGCACACTTTCTATCCAAAACTCCAAAGTAATTTCTTCTTCACTCTTGGATAGAAAACCTTCCCATTCTGCCAACATCTCATGTGTCCTCCGCATAGTGCTGGAAAAGAAAGAAACATTATCAAAGTGGGCCTTGGAAAATGATCCCACGAAGAAGAATTCATGCAATTGAGCCCTTAGGAAATTCATTGCCACATTGCCTTCATTCAACCTTATTGCAAACAAGGTCTCAACTACGCTAATGATTTCCTCTTGTACCTTCCTGATCGAGTGTTTCAAAGCTAAAGACTCTATGTCGAATCTTTCAAAGGCTTCCCTTCCAGTGCAAACGACACAAAACCACCACGGGAAGTCATAAACTTCGTTCTCCTGCATCACCTTCCCATCAATCAGTGTCTACTTCAGGACTTTCATCAAGGCTCTGAGTCATATAATGGTCAGGTCTTGATAAATGTGAACATCTTGCCATGCACCATCCACAACTTCCAGCCGGTTCAAGAGGGCAACAAGTCTGGAATGAAGGCTACCCAGGTCTTCAATGAATTTCCCAACTGTGGTGAAAACATCCTCCACCCATTCCCTAGAGTATTGGTCAATTTTCCTAACCTCTTCAACATCATTATTGGACTCCTTAGGAAGAGGAGTAAAAGACAGATCTTCTTCCTTGAGTGGGTGTTTGAAACTCTTCATATACTCGCACAAGGCCCTGTTTTACTCTTTAGCCTTTTGCACTTTGCCTTCATTTTTTGCATCTTTTCTGTCATGGCCAAGAATGACCCTTCAAAGTCCTCCATCACCTGCACTGTGGAAGCATGCCCCAAATCAACTTCTTTGATTACATAATCATTTGGTGTGATCTCATTCTTGTCCTTATCTATTGCAGGCTCAACTATATTGAAAGTTTGAGATCCCAAACTCTTCTCTTATGACCTTGGAGAACTTCCTGACAACCTTTTTCTCTGTTGGTTTATCCATCCTCTTCAGAAGTTCTTCCAACTCCTGTGCTGGATCTACTTCCTTCTCTGGTTCTTTCCTTAATTTGTCTATCAGCCAATCTGGAGCGGTTGTCGACTGATCTTGAATTTCCATATGTTCCTGCTCTTGTGAAGCCTCCTCCATCTCTCCAAGGATCGTTTCTACGAAATTATCTTGGTGTGGTTCTTGTTGATGGGGAGGAAGTTCTTGCCTCTGGTCTCTTGGCTAAGTTGGCCTGTGTGAAGCGCTAATGCTGAGGACATCTTGTGCAAGTGTGGTATCAGGAAAATCTCACGGTGGTGGATTCAATGGATTTTCTTGTTTGAACATATCCACTTCTCGTACACTTGAAGAACTGGCTGGGGATTTAGCTTCTTCCACCCATGCTCTTTTCTGCTATGGTTCTTCCTGGTGGACTTCCTGCTGAACAACTGATTGAATTTCCGATTGGACATTTGGTTGGGCTTCCTTCCTTTCCTAGTCCTAGGCTTCGTTGGAGCGTTTTTTCCTTCACTAGGTCCGGCCTCTCCTTGCTGGATTTCCCCTTCTTCAACTTGGGCTTTTGATGATCCTTCTGTGGCCTCACTGTGGGAATCCAAACTTCCCATTAACTGGTAGCTTAGGTGAACATTTTTCTCCTTCAATGCCTTCATATGTCGATCAACCCACTGCCCTGTGAACTACAGAACCAGCCTGGCTAAAATGTCTAAGTCATCTACCTCCGGTTTTGACCAATTTGGTAATTGGATGGGCTGGTCCTTGACCTTTCCAAACTCCGGCTGCACTATGTATGTATCCTCTTTCACTTGATCCGGGACTTGTACTATTTCACCAATCCTAATCATGTTGAGGGGCAATCTGCAAAACATTTTCTTTTTGACCTCAAGGTCATCCCCAACACTAGCCCAAAAATATTCGAGGTGAAACTTATGCACAAACTTTATTCCAACTACTTTCTGAATTTTGCGATATGGATCGTTACAAGACTTGGATGTGTAGAATGGTAAATGGTAGAATGTCAACTCCTCTACTGCTTTTTCAGCTGCTGCCAGGTTGGGACATAATTCTGCATAGTCAGCAAGGACTACAGGGAACTTGATGGACAACTTTCTTTTCTTCTTCTGAATTTGGTCATAAGCTGTTAATTGTCTCATGAGTTCCAACAACACCAGCTTATTTGACGGATATCTTGGTAATTTGTACAGCTGGTATGAAAATCCTTGTGGCCTGATATAAGTAAACTTCGGAAACTGCAAGAACACGGCCCCAAATTTCTAAACTAGGCCTTGGCTTTTGGTGACATTCTGGTATGAAGCTCATTCTGCATCAACCTGGTCAAGTGCATGGTAAAAGTGTCATTCACTAGTTTGAAGGAACTAGTGCTGTATAGATGCAGCTGGGGGTAGCATTCATGAATCTTTAATTGTGCTGGTCCGCAACCCATGGGCCCCTTTCTTGGCAATCCATCGAAGCCACCTGTCCTTGTAAGTGAATAAATCACGTAGGAGCTCATATAGAAGGATTGGGTCTTCTTTTCCTTTAGATCTTTAAGCTGTTCGTGCACATAGTGGCTGATTAACTGTACTATCCCCTGCTGTTGTAGGACTCAAAATGCAGGGAATATTGTTAAACAATGAATTGATTTCCTGCTGTTCAAGTTTCTGTCAATATGACCTGCATGTTATGCAGACTGGACAGCTAGTATAACTTGCGTGTTATGTAGTTTACTTGGCATTTGACTGATGAAAAACTTCAGACCTTTTAAAGAGTATAACCTGTAATGATCCTTGCTAATTCTGATGTAAATTTCTGAGTTTTAGCCTTTGGATATTTCGTCAAACACTTGGCATGTGACTTCAGACTTGCTGGTATGAATGATCAGACTGATATCATTTCATGTCAATGTTCTCAAACCACAAATAATGTTGCAGGGATCTAATCTAAAGCTTCCTTTAACCCTTCCTATGCATATACATGAATCTCAAAGGTGAAAAGTGCAGTTACAGCTAGCAGACATTAGAACAAACATTTGGCATGCAAACTACACACAAATGAATATAGATATAAGATCATATAGAGAGCTGTGACATCAATATTCTTTATTATTAGCAATCAAAAATTACAATGAACAAGTAGATTCTTGGACCCCTATCATTCAATAATATTTTCAGATTAATGGAGTCTTCAACAGCAACACATATATAAGATCAATGCAATACAAATCCATTAAGAACCTGGTAGGAGAAGTCGCCCCATGTTGGAAATGAAGAAGCAAGCAAAATCCATTGAAAGAAGATCACTTTGATGCCAAACTGACTCCTTTCTTCAAATCATCCCTGTTTCTGATCTGCAGGCTGACAATTAATAAATACTGACACCTACGCCTCCTTTCAATTACTAATCATCATCGTTGTTCCTCCCCAAAGCAATCGCTTGAATCATATGAAGGTTCAGATGCCAAAGCAAGGTAATATGATGCAAAATTGTGGAGGATGATGGACTGGTACGAATTTATGTCAGACTGGTATGCAACCTGAATTTACCCCAAATCTTTTCCAAATCACTCCTAGAGAAATCGCCTTTCTTATTCCAATATGCTGATGCAAGTGTAGGTCAAAAGGAGCCAAATCGTGACTCTCCTCCAATTTGATGTAAGTCTGAAAATTATTGAGATTAGCTTCAGAAATGTAGTGGGTATGATCAGCTCCTTAACAATGAGGTCCTATGGCCTCCAAAGGTCTCCAATGTCTCCTCAATTTCGAACCTACTAGGTTGGCCTTTGGCCACAAATCAAGCACAATTGAGATGACTGAAATATCGCCTCCTCAATGCAATGCCTCAAGAGATCTTCCACTCCCTCAGTTATGCTATCAATGGGAGTTTTCGTTCCCAAAGACAATATTCTACAGAAACCCCTTGGCTCCACAAAACTCAATCAATATCAAAATCAATTCCCGGCTGCCTTGAAGCTCAACTAGATCTCCCTTTATACTTTTTTAAGTCCATCTCTAGAAGCTTCTAGAAATAATATTAAAATAATATAATTTCACTTAAGTCAACTTTTAATTTTTAATTTATTTGATAACTTTATAAATAATTAACTTAATACTATCAATTAAAATAATTAATTAAGCTATCCATAAAAATATCAATAATTTGGACAACTTAACTAATGAAATTATTTAATTACTCTTACTCCAAAAATGGGGACATTACATTAACCTGGCCCAATCCACTAGTCCATTGGCATTCATGACTTCGCTGATGAAGAAAAACATCCACGTCTCAAAATTGATGGTATGTGAACACCCCATAATTTTGCTCAACATCATCATCAAGTCCACATACTCTTGCTTGAATTAAAAAATGGTCAGTTGTTTGGGCATCTTGGAGATGTGTGGCCTTGGCTTCTGCAACTAGCTCTTGTTGATGATTTCCGCACATTTGTCAGGACCTGTATCGTATACCGCCTTAGCTCTCTCCATGGTCCTGTAAGTCATGGAATGATGTGACGAAATCCCAAATGTTTCACCAATAGCCTCCAGAGTCAGATTGGCCAAAAGTTTGCCATTCTTTGCTGAAATAGTTCTTCTCTCCGGGTTGTAGTGTTTTGTGCATT